>NC_081408.1:504131714-504731714 GCF_030272615.1 Cryptomeria japonica
GAGATACCTTCGTCTGTCCTATTGAATGCCTGTTTTCTTTGCAAGAAAGAAGGGCATATTCGTAAAAACTGTCCAATCATCAATCGCAGGAAACAAAAGAATAATTTAGCTGAGGATTCGGTAAACCCTAAAACCAATAATGACCCAAACTCAACTCCCCTACACTCTGCTAACGATATCGGCACCCGACACCAATCTTAATGAAGTTAATCCAATGCATGTTGACCACACACGTCTGGTTCTTGAACCCCTCATCTCTATCTCTGACCCCTCAAAAGGTCCTAAAGAATCGTCTTCCGACTGCTTTCAAGTGGTTACTTCAAGAAAGCGAAGACGAAAAATTTCCCATCATAACGCCCTAAACCATAGCCGCTCTAATGTCCAAAATACCAACCAATTGGCCGTTAATAGTAAACTCCCCCCAATGACCAATGACTTCCCTTCTACTTCCCTAACCCCGGTTAATTCTGTGGTTAAAAACATGGTTAAAAATATGGAAAACCCTAATCGTGGTGCTGATGATGCTAGCATAAGTGATAACCCTGCAAAGATTCTCAGATCTGGAACCCCCAAACAAACGGTCTCCTCTTCACCTGTAGGACTTACCTCTGATGTTAGCACCACCAGCCCCTCGACTGCATCTATGCTCAATGAAATATAGGACAATCATTTTATAGAAGTTATTTATGCCAATAAGGGTCTAGATGACATTAGGTCTAACACGATGCTCCATGGCTTTCCAGGCTCCCAGTTGTTTGGGTCCGACATAGGAGGAAATGAAGATAATAAAGTTGAGCCGTTCGAGATTAGTGAAGATGATGAGGACCTTATGAAAGGATACTCCATGAATAAAAAGAAAGGTAGACCTATGGACTCCAAAAACAAGAAGAAGCATAAAGATCAACATGGTCTCCCTACCAGCCCTTCTTAATCCTCTTCTTTAATGAAGTACATATCATGGAACATTCGAGGCCTTGAGTCACCTGACATGAAATTTGTTATTAAAAGATTTCTGGATTATCATAAAAATTTAGATTTTTTGATGCTACAAGAACTTAAAGTTGTTGGGTTCTCTCTCGACACCACACTCGATCTCATTTGGAGAGATGCAATCAAAATTTGCACCAACCACCCGAGAGGAAAGGCAGGAGTTGGCCTTCTTATAGCCCCTAAATGGGCAAATTACCTCAGGGATAAGGGAACTTCCCCATGTAATAGAGTGGCCTGGGCTACATTAGATGTTAGAGGAACTTGCTTTGGCATATGCTCCAAATATGCACCTAATGACTATAAGGAAAGAATGTCCCTTTGGATTTGGCTAACATCCCTCCCAAATATCCCCTGGGTCATGGCTGGAGACTTTAACATGACTTAACACCAAGATGACAAGGCTGGGGGCCTTCCTTTTGAATGGAAGAGTCTAGAAAAACCTCACCGGGACAAGTTTAAACAACAATTGCAGCTGTTTGATCCCCTGGAAGGCACCAAATTTGATACCCCTAACCTATGGTACACTTGGTGCAACTTTCAGCAAGGCACTAACATAATCTACTCCAGGCTAGATAGGTTTTATGTTAATAAGGACTTCTTCTCCTTCTCCCCTAATCAATTTGGGAACGCGTTGGCTGTCTGACCAGTAACCCTCCCTGATCATTTTCCTATCCTAGCCATCATTAACACTAGAAACTCCATCACCCCTAACTACTCTCGCAATAAGAAATTTTTACTCAATACCTCCCTGCTGCAAGACGAGGTAGTCCTAAATGCCATCAAAATAGTTAGACTCTTCAACTTGCAGTGACAACATCCCCAATCCCACATTCTCAAATGGAAGAGGAACATTTCCTCCTGGCAGAAATTATTCCAAATCATTGGCCAGAAAAAAGCCAAGGATTTTAGATCCCTAGAGAAAACCCTTACTCATCAGCTTCACTCTCTGGAACAAGAAATACAAATTCAACCCACCTCCCCCACCTTGACCAAACGGGTCTCTGAGGCTAGAGATATCCTCAGAAAACATCGACGGGTTAAAATCAGAGGTGCCTTCATTAGAGCCCGTAATCACTGGCTCAAATTTGGAGATAAAGGCTCCAAAATTTTCTTTAATCTTCTCAAACAAAAACAGACCAGAGAAAAAATCGATAGAATAACGGTAGAAGATAAGGAACTCTTGAATATCAATGATATCAAAGATGCCTTCGAAGTGTTTTACAAGACTCTGTTTACCTCAGAGGATAATGAGGCCTCGAAAGATGCTCGAACTAAATGTAGTACCATTATTCCAAATAGAATCTCTGAGGATGAAGCTCTCCTCCTCAAAGCTAGGATCTCCGTGCAAGAAATTGCTGATGCCATTAAGGCTCTCAAGGATAATAAGGCCCCGATGGACTTCCTGCTGAATTCTACAAAACCAACATTGACTAGATCACTAATGACCTCTATGGTATTTACAATGAAGCACTTGACACTGGCACCCTGGGGGAGTTCATCAATATGGCTATTGTTAAACTTATCCCAAAAGATGGGGACAAAGCCCTCATAAAAAACTGGAGGCCAATTACCCTACTCAACGTCTCCTACAAAATCTTAGCCGAAGCCTTAGCCTCCCGCCTTGAGAAGATCCTTCCCAGGTTCATCTGCTCTACCCAAATTGGATTCATTAAAGGCAGGTATATCTTGGAGAATCTTGTAACCAGTTGGGAATCCATGGAATGGGCCAGAACCTCGAACCAAGACTCAACCATGTTCCTTGTTGACTTTGAGAAAGCCTATGACAGGGTGGAATGACACTTCATCCTCATGATGCTCAAAGCCTTTGGCTTCCCTAGTGAATTATGTGATTATGTTCGAATCCTCCTCAAAGATGCATCTGCCCTGATTGAAGTCAATGGGACTCTTTCCCAGCTATTCCTCTCTCTAGATCAATTAGACAGGGTTGCCCCCTTTCCCCTGCTCTGTTTGTTATTGCATCGGATGCCCTATACTATCTCCGTAGAGATGACACCCTATCCCCTAGAGTCCATGGCATTAAGATGCCAGACGACTTTGAATTGCTCAACATTCAGTTTGCCAATGATACCTCGCTGTTCCTGAAGCTCTCTAGGCATAATATCGATTCCCTTAGTAAAAAACTTGTCACCTTTGGTAGAGCATCTGGCGCCCGAATTTCCAGCTCCAAATCCATTCTACTTGGGTGGGAAGATAAACCTTTGGACTGGCTTCAACAGTTTGGATATGCATGGGAGGACCTAACAAGATAGTTAGATACCTCGGTATCCCCTTCTCTGTATCTCCCTCTCTCAGAGACATGTGGAGCTGGGTCAAAGAAAAAATAGATAAAGCTCAACAAGTCGGACAATAGGGTCCTCTCCCTAGCTGGCAGGATTCAAGTCTGCCAGAAAATCCTCTCCTCCTACAGTATTTACTATTCCTCTGTGTGAATGTTCAACAACTACCAAGTTTTTGAAATCCAAAAGGCTATCAAACGATTCCTATGGTCTGATGGCAAGGGCAAAAGGAAAGCTCACATGGTCAAATGGACCTGGTGCCACTTAAACAAAAAACTTGGTGGGTTGGGCCTTAAGGATCTTAGATTGCAAGGAATCTCCCTTGCGGCCAAATGGATATTCCACGCACTGGAAGGACAAGAACCTTGGAAGATTCTCATCAGAAACAACATACAAAATGGTGTTCCCAAGACTGCAAAATCCTGGAAAGCCCTCCCGCTCAGTGACTTGATTGCAGGCGGTTTCCTTGTGTCTGTCCAAGGCACTTGGGTGTTTAAATCCATCTGGAAAGCCTGGGAGCATGTGCGTAGACTTATTGACAACTCTAGCATTAACTGTGATAGTACCCTCCACGGTGAAAGGTCAATATGGTGGAACCTATATCATAACTCTAAACCCCTTGCCTTAACCCAAGGATGCTCAGCTAAGTACTGACACAATAAAGGAATCAAGTATCTTATGGATATCCTAGAACAGGATAATCTTATCAGCTGGGAGAGTCTTAGCAATAAGTATGATCTCCCTGCTTCACATAAGAGGACCTACAACATGATTAAAAATGCATGCACTCCCTTTAATCTCCCCAGGAGCACACATGTAGACACTCATAGGTACCTTACATTCCTATGGAAGGATGGCTCCACCCTCCCCACGATCAAAGCCAAATCTATTTATAACTTGCTCAATAATGATACCTCGGTGATCGATCATATTAATACTCTGTGGTATGTTGACCATAACCCCCACGCATGGCAGAAAACCTTTGAGAAGTTATGGCGATCCCCCATCCCCCCTAAGGTCAAATGCTTCAGGTGGCAGCTTATACTGGACATACTACCTATTAGGAATAAATCGACTGCACACGACCTATGCTCTGTTTGCAGAAAACCTGAGACTGCGTGCCACATTTTCTTTGACTGCCCTTTTGCTAGAGAAATTTGGTTAATGTTTGGAATCTCTATCACAGAACATGTATGTACTCTTGATATAATCACTGGTTTTATTCATGGACCGAGGAAGGATGGTAACCTAGTCTGGCAAATTCTATCTTCCTACATACTTTGGTTTATTTGGAAACTTAGGAACGAGGAGAAGTTTCAAGGTAATGCAAGGGAACTTACTGGTTTTTTAAAAAAACTCACACATTATAAAATTGTTGTACAGGTTTGCTTTCTGATGAACGTTGAGAGGAACAAACTGTTGCGATTCCTCAAAGACGACAGAGCAACCATGTTTGTCTATGAGATGCAAGACGGTTATGAATGGGCCAGGCTCGAAGAGAACCAAACCTCCTTTGATAATGCAGTTTATATTGGTCATTTTAAATACAAATAAGGGTATTGAAATGGGTTAATGTAATTTAAGAAGTTAATGGGCTTTTGATCAGTGGATTTATTTTAGTTCAAATAGGAAACATTATTAATGATTTAAATACTATAATGACGTTTTGGATCTATAAATACATTTGTTCAATTAATTAATATTAATACAATGAATTTGTATTAATCTTAATTTAGTGGATTATAGAATTATTTAAATAATATTAACACTAAATATAATTAAAATTGAAGATTGCTATTGGGCGAATTAATTAATATTAAAGTTGGTTTGTCATTATTGGTATATTTTAATCAACTTAAATTAATAATAGGAATTATTAGTAAATGTTAAGTAATTGAAATATAGTTTATTAGGAATTATACTTAAGATAAATTGGATGGTTTTCAACACTTGGATAAAATTGAATTAATTTAATTATTAAATCGCTTATGAATTGGGAAGAAGTTGTAAGTCTCCTAGTTAAATAAAATAATTTATCGCTTGCATTAGAGACCCAATTAAATTGACACTTAGGATATCTTTTTAGTGAAACTAAGTGAACTATCACATCTAACTGTACGTAGATCACAAATAATTTAGTGTTATTTAAAAAAAAATTGTTGTTGTATTTTTGCCCAAAAGTCTGAGCATCACAGTTTGTCTCTTTAACTATCTCTTTGTATCTATATCCATCTTCCCTCTATATCTCCTTATATCTTTATCCGCACATCTCTCTTTCTCTCTCACCTCAATCTCTATCTCCTTACCCCTTGCTCTCTCTCTCTCACACTCTTCCCCCTTCTCTCTCTGTCCCTATTGCAAACATTACATGGATCTATTGGTAATTGATTTTGATTATCTTCCTAATTACTAGGTTCTATTTTAATTGTATTTAGATTCCTATAAATGAATTTAAAACATCAATTGCTAAATGACCTATCCATTGACCTCATATACTACAAAAATATATGCAAAAAAATAAACATTTTATTTACATACCCATTGCACACCAAGATGCACAGAAATGATAGAGTTAATCCTTAATCAAAATATTGACTCCTACACTTTTGGTAATGTTGGTAATTCCATTGAAAAGCTTTCCACCGAAACCAATACCACAATTCTCCAAATTTCAGCATCGCAGGAATGTTTACTTTCCCACGAAAAATAAATAAATTCAGCTTCTAAATTTTTTCCTAAAACTACATAAATTATCTATTTTACCCACACTTATTTTCAACAAAATCGTACCCTTTCTGTTCAGGAAGCTCCATTCTTGTTCAAGATCGGGGGTTTATGGCAGCATCGATAAGCTTCTTGAAACAATCGAGTAAATAAAAAACAAAGCAGCAGCAAAAATGTCTGCTCGCATGCTCCAGAAGGTGCTCCGGGAGCAGGAACAATTATTAACTCGTCAGGAGAATGAAAATGAGAATGATTCAGATGCCGACTCAATTGATTCTCGACCCACACGTCCAGCGGCAAACCCTTTTGACCTTCTTGATGCAGAGGTAAGCTAATTTAGCCTTTTTTTAAAGTCTATTTTGGAACGGTAAATCACGGGCACGCATAAATATTGTATTCCGTTTGTGTTTTTGAATTTAAATTAATATCAATTTAGTGGGACTTGGGTTAGAACTGTGTTGTGGAACGAGATAAATGGTTTGATGGATGGAAAATCTAATTTTTTTACAACATTTTAAGCCCTCTCTATCCATGCCAAGAGTGAATACAATTTGCAGTCTCTTGTTTTATTTGAAAGGAAATTTAATAAAGTTATAGAGGGTTGATTTCCCTTTCTTGATTAACCTTTAGCTTGCTTGCCACAACTAATGGGAATTGCTTTCGTTTAATTTATCTGGGACTTGCACGTGGTCTTGTTTGTTGGGTTATGCAGTTGCCCGGGTATTGCTTTGTTGGGTGTGGAGCATGTTGTACGCCGTGAGTTGAAAGTGGTAATTTCCCAATTTCAACAGTATCATGTCTCTCTTGATTTCAGCCTGGAACTCTGTTACGCCGCACACTTTTATTATTTGAGCTCATTGATATCTGACATTGTTTTGAGATTTATTTGTGCCGAGAAAATTAATCATTTGTAGTATTGAATGTAATACAAAGTTACTAAAAGAAATTGGCAAACACTTACATACACTCGTTACTTGAATCACGATCATCAATATGGCATCGCAACAGCTAAATGTATCCATTAAATCTGTCTAGATTGACAGAGATCTATAATTTTGATAAAAATGCTAGGAAAAAATAATGGGAGCAAGTCTTCCCTATCTACGAATATTTTGGAATGTGGCTTCAATTACATAATGTAATGCATTGTAATTTTAGTAAAAAATGTTTGTAATTTAAAAGGAAAAAAATTCTAGAAAACCAGGAAATTAACTAATTAAATAAATCAGTAACTTTAGCTTTATCTTTCATCGAATAAAGAACCAGTAGCTAATAGTGAAATTGCATCGTCAAGATTAAGAAGTCAAATTATAAGTTATCAGTATGGCTATCTGGGTATGGACTTGTCTATTATGATTGCTATGATTATCAACATCCAAGTATTAGGAATGACTAATTTTGGTATTGAAGTACTGGGCATAGTTACTTGAACATCTGAGTATAAGGTACAGCTACCCTCAAAGTAGCTGATTACTAGGTAAGACTACCCTAAACTATTCAAGTATTGGGTACAACTACCTCAAGGAATCAAATATTGGTTACTATTACCTCAAATTCTCAAGCCCACCCACCCCAAGTATTTGCTCCGTTTACTTTGACGATGCAAGCATTGAGTAGGTCTACTCTTATTACTGATTCCTGCCTATTGGGTAGGTGTATCCAAGTACATAAGTGTTAGGTATGTCTACCTTGTGTATTGAAATTGGGTAGCGAATCCTTGGGTATTGGTTCATATACTGTAGTGCCCCTTATTGCAATCTGCTAAGGGCTGCAATTAAGTCGGAGGCATGACATATACCTGAGTTCTTGAGTATTGAGTTTAGAACTTCAGATAACTTTATCCTGTTAAATCATTTAGTTCTGAAAAGAGGACATGATAAAGTAATCTGAAGTTCTAAACTCAATACTCCAGAACACAGGTATTTGTCATGCCTCTGACTTAATTGCAGCCCTTAGCAGATTGCAGCATTAATTAACAGTATTTTTAAGTGGGCTCGATCACTTAAATATTATCTAGGTCCTATGTAATGTTAAAAAATACTTTTTTGCACTTGTTTCAAAATGTAGTTCAAAAAGAGACTTTTGGATGTAATTAAAAGTATTTTAAATACTTGGAGGGAAAAGTGTTGTTTGTAACTAGGTAAGATGGGTTCGGATTGCCTTAAGGCAACATTCGAACCCATATAGGACTGGGTCCTATCCTAAAGGGGTAACGTGCCCCCAAGTTAAGTTCGGCCCCATACCTCCACGCCACCCTAACAAGCACCATGCCTCAATAAATAAATTGGCGCAAAAAGGATGAAGGCCGACTTGGATATATGGATTAAAGACTCATATAAATAAAGTCAAATTGCAAATACAATTATTCACTTCATCTTACATGCAATCAGCGAACTATCTCTGCAACTAAAGGTGCGAAAAATAGAAGAGGATTGTGCGAACTTGTCCAAGAGGATGTAAGGCATTTTGGTGCAGACTTGGTGTATTTAGAAGGGCAGATCTGATATACAAAAGAGGATCAGATCTGGAGAATCAAGCTAAGTATTGTATTTGTACAATTAAGAGTGAATACATAATCTGACCTGTGGGTCTTTAGTGCTGGGTTTTTCCTCCTTGGAGGTTTTCCTAGGGTATTTTGTGTTTGTCTCCTGCTCTCTTGTTTCATTCTTGTATTTACTTGATTATGATTTACTAAATGCTAACAAATAATTAAATGTTACAAATCTGATTACTGAATTAGGGCACAAATTTAACATGGTATCAAAGCTAAGGTGTCACTAATTTCAGATTTTTGTAAATCATTTGTTGCATATAGTTGTTGTTTGTTTTCAGATTAAAATGTCAGGTTTGAGGGCTGAAGATAGACTTGATGGAGCCCTTTATTTTGCTGCTTGGAAAGTCCGTATTCTTTTGATCCTTGAAGAGAATGATCTGCTGAAATTTGTAGAAGAAGAAAGGCTGTCCCCTCCAGAAGATGCTGAAGAGCTGAAGCAGTTCAAGAAAGACTCCCTCAAGGCTAGGAAGATCATAATTGAATCTGTCAAGAATCATCTTGTCACTGTCATATCAAAATTTGCGTCTGCCAGGAAAATGATCAAACACTTGGAAGGGATGTATGAAGTCAACAACCTCAGCAAGGCTCTTGCTCTAAGGCAGCAGCTTCTTCGCATGAAAATGAAAGAAGAAGACTCAATCATAGCCTACTTCATGAGAATCAATGAACTAAAGGACAAGCTAAGTACTCTTGATTGCCAAATTTCAGATAACGATCTTGTTATGATTGCATTAAATGGTCTACCTGATGAATGGGAACCATTCATTCGTAGCATTGGTGGAAGAGCTGATCGTCCCAACTTTGAGCGTCTTCAATCTGATTGCATTGAAGATGAATCTTGAATTGAGGTAAGAGGAAAACTCAAGAACTCTCTCAAAAATGATAATCATGTTCTCTTAGCTAAATCTAGGAACGGTGGACATTGGAAGAAGGAAAAGAGAAGCAAAGATTTTAGATCCTCCTCCTATGATCCAGGGAAGAAGTCAAGAGATTCCTCTCACATTCCTTGCTTTAGATGTGATAAGTATGGTCACTATGCCCGAGATTGTCAGAATGATCCCAAGGAAAGGGAAGTCAATTTAAATGAAGTTGTTGAACAAAGTGAGGATTATCTTCTTATCTCTACTCTATCAAGCAATTATCTCTACTCTATCAAGCAATGTCCCTACGGACAGTAATACTTGGATAATTGATAGTGGTGCCTCCTGACACATCTCAGGTTTTCGTGAGCATCTTTCAGATCTGATTGAAAAAGATACCAACCTTCATTTGGTAATCGGTGATGATGCTAGATACTCGGTAAAAGGTTCTGGTACTACCTCTTTAAAACTAGATTCTGGTATTTCCTTACAACTCTGTGATATCCTTTTGTACCTGGTATTAAAAGAAATCTTATTTCCATTTCTGCCTTAGAAGATAAGGGTTTGCAAATAGCATTTTCTGAAGGGAAGGTACTTGCTTGGTCTAAGAAATTTAATTTCAAAACTGCTCGTATTATTGGAAATAGATGTGATAGTTTATATAAGCTTGCAGCTAATCCAATTCAAGCTCTCATCCATGAGGCCCTTGAATCATGCGAGCTATGACATAGAAGACTTGGACATCTACACTTTCAAGCTCTTCCCACTCTCGGTAAAATGGTTAAAGGTATGCCTAAACTTAGTTTATCTTAGTTTATCTCATGATGATGCTTGTAAAGGTTGTGCAATGGGTAAGAATGTAAAGAACCCTTTTCTTAAAAGTGATGGTAGGGCTAAAGAAAAGTTAGAACTTATTCATTCAGATTTATGTGGCCCTATGTTTGTAGCATCTCCTAGCGGCTTCCTTTATTATGTTATCTTCATAGATGATTTCTCTAGGAATACATGGATTTGCTTTCTTAAATCTAAAGAGTCTGAAGAAGTCCTAAACAGATTTAAAGAATTCAAAGCCTTAGTTGAAAACACTATAGGAAATCGAATTAAATGTTTAAGATCTGACAATGGAGGTGAGTACACCTCAGGTAGTTTCTATGATTTTTGTGTTAAGGCAGGAATTAAGAGGGAGTTTTGTGTTCCCTACAATCCTCAGCAAAATGGAGTTGCTGAAAGAAAGAACAGGACCATTGTTGAAGCTGCAAGAGCCATGATTCATGATCAAGACCTGCAACCTTTTCTATGGGCGGAAGCATCCAAAACAACAGTTTACATCCAAAATAGATGTCCTCATCGTGCTCTAAGGGATATAACTCCTGAAGAAGCCTTTACAGGAATCAAACCTGACATCAGCCACCTAAGGATATTCGGGAGCCCGGTGTATGTTCATGTGCCTAAAGAAAAACGAACCAAGTTGGATCCCTCTGGAAAGAAAGGCATATTAGTGGGATACAGTGAATCTTCCAAAGTCTTCAAGATCTACATTTCATGTCAAAGGTATGTTGAGGTAAGTAGAGATGTAACTTTTGAAGAAGATATTGCTTTGAAAAGATCTAAAGGTTCATTATCTGATAATAATGATATGGTGATTGAAAATCAAGATTCAAAAGTTGATGCTAACCCTGAGATACAGAAGGAGTCCGCTAACCTTCCGGATTAGGAAGTCCAGGATGACCCAACAAAACCCATGGACTCTACAGATATACCTCAGGATATTGTGGTCTGCAAGAAGAGACCACTTTGGGTGAGAAACACGATTCAAGATGCTGAAGGATTTGCTGCTCCCAGAGGAACCTTTAGAGATAGCAAGAGACTCCAAAATCATGCCAACTACATTTCCGTGATGTGTAATATCATTGAGTTTGAACCTCACAATGTTGAAGAAGCTATATCCCATCATGCTTGGAAATCAGCCATGGATGAAGAGTATGGGTCTATCATCAAGAATGATGTTTGGGACATTGTACCCAGACCCAAAGGTAAGTTTGTTGTTTCTTCGAAATGGTTGTTTAAAATTAAACATAATGCTGATGGTAGTATTGAAAAATATAAAGCTAGGTTTGTAGCTCGTGGTTTTTCTCAAAAGGAAGGAATAGATTATGAAGAAACTTTTGCTCCTGTTGCTAGATATACTTCTATTAGATCTATAATAGCTATTGCTGCAGCCAAAGGTTGGGAGCTGCATCAAATGGACGTTAAGATAGCCTTCCTCAATGGTGTCATTGAAGAGGAAGTCTATATTGAGCAACCAGAAGGTTATGTAATCCATAAAAGAGTTTCTCATGTTTGCACGCTGAAGAAAGCCTTATATGGGCTCAAACAGGCTCCTCGTGCTTGGTATGAAAGAATTGATAAGTACTTACTAAGCTTAGGATTTTGCAAGAATGATGCTGATGCTAACATTTACTTGAAGATTTATAATGATGATATGCTTATTTTGGTTTTGTATGTGGATGATTTATTTCTCACTGGTGAAAATAAATTAATCATAAGATGTAAGAAGGAATTAGCCTCAGAATTTGAAATGAAGGATTTAGGACTAATGCATTACTTCCTAGGGTTAGAAGTATGGCAAAAATCCAATGAAATCTTTCTAAGTCAAGGAAAATATACTATTGATATTCTGAAAAGATTTATAATGATGGATTGTAAACCCATGTATACTCCTATGGAATCTAACTTAAAGAAGTTAAGTGTTTCTGTAGCTAACTCTGATTTTGCAGATCCATCTGAGTACAGATAGTTGATTAGATCCTTGATGTACCTAGTCAATACTAGGCCAGATATCTGTTATGCTGTGAATGCCCTCAGACAGTTCATGAGCTTACCTAAACTTGTTCACCTGGTTGCTGCCAAGCACATTCTAAGATACCTGCGTGGCACTATTGGTTATGGGTTGAAGTATTCACTTAATACCTCAATCTTCTTGGAAGGCTACTCAGATTCAGATTGGGCAGGAAGTGTCAAGGATAGGAAAAGTACTTCAGGTATCTGCTTCAACTTGGGCTCTGCAGTGATCTCTTGGGCATGTAGAAAGCAATCTTCGGTAGCATTAAGCACTGCAGAAGCTGAGTACATTGCAGCATCTGTTGCATCCAGAGAAGCAGTGTGGCTTCGCAAGCTCCTTGTTGGATTATTTGGTCAAGCTAGTGGTCCTACCACCATTCATTGTGATAATCAAAGCTGTATAAAGATGTCAGTAAATCCTGTGTTCCATAATCGGTCCAAACATGTGGAAACACACTATCACTTCATTCGGGATATGGTGCAAAGAGGTGCCATTCAACTAAAGTACATTAGCACAGATGAACAGGTTGCAGATATCCTTACCAAACCCTTATCCAGAGTGAAGTTCGAATACTTCAGAGACAGACTTGGTATTGTGGAAAATGGAACCCTGTTTGAGAGGGAGCTCCAATTTTAGTGACTCTATTTGCAACGCTTTGATCATTCTTTGCTTGTGCGCTAGATGGACAATTGTAATTATGTAAAGACCCACTTGTGTATTACACTTTCTATGCTTGTGTGCTAGAACCATCCTATGCTTGTGTGCTAGGTGGAAGATGTAATTCTATGCTTGTGTGCTAGATGGAACTCTAAAGGTTCAAATTATGTATTCTCTTCTTCCCTAGTTAAGAGGGAGTGTTGTTTGTAACTAGGTAAGATGGGTTCGGATTGCCTTAAGGCAACATCCAAACCCATATAGGACTGGGTCCTATCCTAAAGGGGTAACGTGCCCCCAAGTTAAGTTCGGCCCCATACCTCCACGCCACCCTAAAAAGCACCACGCCTCAATAAATAAATTGGCGCCAAAAAGGATGAAGGCCGACTTGGATATATGGGTTAAAGACTCATATAAATAAAGTCAAATTGCAAATACAATTATTCACTTCATCTTACATGCAATCAACGAACTATCTCTGCAACTTAAGGTGCGAAAAATAGAAGAGGATTGTGTGAACTTGTCCAAGAGGATATAAGGCATTTTGGTGCAAACTTGGTGTATTTAGAAGGGCAGATCTGATATACAAAAGAGGATCAGATCTGGAGAATCAAGCTAAGTATTGTATTTGTACAATTAAGAGTGAATACATAATCTGACCTATGGGTCTTTAGTGTTGGGTTTTTCCTCCTTGGAGGTTTTCCCAGGGTATTTTGTGTTTGTCTCCTGCTCTCTTGTTTCATTCTTGTATTTACTTGATTATGATTTACTAAATGCTAACAAATAATTAAATGTTATAAATTTGATTACTGAACTAGGGCACAAATTTAACAAAAAGTAAATTTCAATAAAAATCAAATGAAATGGAGGGCCCGAAAAAGACCTATGAAAGGGAAGTCAAGGCACAAAGCAAATCATCCAATTTTGTCATTTCACCATTCCTTCCATTTTGGAAATTTGAAGCATGAAATCTCTTGGTGTTTGATGCAGGAGCATTGCGCTGATTGATCACTAATCCTGCCGCCACATCAACAGGATGATAATGAAACGGTTTGGAAGAAACTGCAAAGAGTGGAGTTGGCCCGATTAGGATGGGCGCCGAAAGGAAGAAGACCAACAGGCAAAAGGAAGAAACTAATCCTGTAGCCACATCAGCAAGATGATAATGAAACGGTTTGGAAGAAACTGCAAAGAGTGGAGTTGGCCCGATTAGGATAGGCTCCGAAAGGAAGAAGACCAATAGGCAAAAGGAAGTCGGAACGAATAATGAGCGGTGAGAATTGGTAGCTGAATAGTCAGAAGAAATCGAATGGGCAGAAGAGGAATTGAATTGAAAAAAAAAGACAGAAGGTGGTTTAGTAAGCAGGATTGTTAGAAGGGAGTTCGGCCACAGGCCGAACCACAAAAGCCGAAGTGTAGATGGTTGTTGAGTTGCAAAGGGGAAGTCAGCCGACAGATGTATGGCCAATTAGTTTATTGTAAACATCTATTATTTTATGTAGCCACCCTCATATGCTGCGTAATAATAAAGTTAATCTTTTTGGTGTTTCCATTTGCTTTGCTGGTTGTTATTGATGATTCCCGTTTTCATTGTAATTGAGTGCCAAATACATTGCTGTTATCGATTACTGTTATTCTAGTATGTTCCTGTCACAAATCTGCCAGGAAGTTTGTAGGTGCTGTTTGTTTTCCTGAACTTCACATCATTATTGCCAGAGTATAGAGCATGTATTTGGGTTTTAGCCAAGTCTACTATGTCAAGTGGTATCAGAGTGTTTTAGCCAAGTCTACTACGTCCATTTGTATTAGAGCAAGAAGATCTTGAGTGTGTAGAAAGATCGCCGAAGGAGGCAATCTACACTAGGACCTTGCTAAAAGATTTGAGATTTTGTGTTGCTAGGTTCTTTGGTTGCAAGTTGATCCATCAAGGCTGCTGTAAGGAAGAGTTTTGTGAAGGTGTGTGTGTGTGGCAGACATGAAAGAGGTTTGTGGTATTGTCTCCAACAAGATGAAGCTAGGTAGAAGGTGTAGAGAGAGAGAGAGACCACTGAGGAAGGGTGGTAGTGCATCTTCCAAGATCTTGGATGGGTAGATGGCAGTATGTTGGTGATTGTGTGAGGAAGCAACAACAGGAGTGATGGATACTTGAAACCTTTGAGTTTGCAACTTTGAGAGAGTTGTTATTACGCCATTGATGGGAGTAGTTGAATGGATAGCCCTGTGTCCTTGTGAAGATGTAGTTGTGAACCCATTGAAAGAGGCAAAGACAAAGGCATGAAGACAAGACAAGACTAAATGCAAGAAGATGAAGACAAGGCTAGGTAGATGAAGATTTGTGAAGGATGAAGAAACAGTATAGAGGCAAGTGTTGATTAATAGCCCATGTGCAGGAGTAGATGATCTTTTGTCTCCTGGGGAGTTTGATGCAGGAGCATCGTGTTGATTGATCACTAATCCTCCCGCCACGTCAGCAAGAGGATAATGAAACAGTTTGGAAGAAATTGCAAAGAGTGGAGTTGGCCCGATTAGGATGGGCGCCGAAAGGAAGAAGACCGATAGGCAAAAGGAAGTTAGAACGAATGATGAGCGGTGAGAATTGGTAGCAGAACAGTAAGAAGAAATCGAACGGCCAGAAGAGGAATTGAATCGACTAGGCAAACAGAGGCTTTAACAAGACAAAAGGCGGTTTAGTAAGTAGGATTGTTAAAAGGGGGTTCGGCCTGTAGGCCGAACCACAAAAGCCGAAGTGTAGATGGTTGTTGAGTTGCAAAGGGGAAGTCGGCCGACAGATGTATGGCCAATTGGTTTATTGTAAACATCTATTATTTTATGTAGCCACCCTCATATGCTGCGTAATAATAAAGTTAATCTTTTTGGTGTTTCCATTTGCCTTGTTGGTTGTTATTGATGATTCCTAGTTTCTTTGTAATTGAGTGCCAAATACATTGCTGTTATTGATTACTGTCATTCTAGTCTGTTCCTGTCACAAATCTGCCAGGAAGTCTGTAGGTGCTGTTTGTTTTCCTGAACTTCCCATCATTATTGCCAGAGTATAGAGCATGCATTTGGATTTTAGCTGAAGTCTACTACGTCAATTGGTATCAGAGCGTTTTAGCCAAGTTTACTACGTCAGTGTGGGAGATCTGGAGGAGGAAAACCCTCTTGGTTTTCCATGATTTGACTTGGGAAGGAAAACCCTATATCCATTTGAGGTAATTCTCTTCAAGGATTGCTCTTGGTTGTATAGGTTGAAGTCATTTTCAGGTTGCTATAGTGTCATTACTGGTTACAATGATTTGAAGTCATTTTTAGATTGTTTTCAGATCTAATAGGGGTAATTTATGAAGGTTTGTTGTTGCTGTTGCATATATTAGTGCAGATAACTTTGGCTGTCATAGATAAAAAATCAGATCTGGGGTTTCTATGTTGTTGTTTTCATGTTTTTTGCTGCTCTCATAATTTATCCAACACCTAATTGTCCATTTCTGCTTACATATTTGGTCAATTTTAGTGTGTAAGGGTTTCATACAAACATTTGTGAATAATAGTATCGTTGTCCATAAAGATACAGTCATATTTGATAAGTTTGGTACTACAATTCATATCTGCATCATGTTGCATTTGAGGGTTTGAATTTGCTGTTTGGAACTGTATGTTTGATTTACAAGGGTTTGCAATATTGCATTATTGCTAATTTGTTAGGGTTTGGCATCTACTTTGATCATTTGGTAATTGTTTCAGCGTGGACATGTTTCAGAATTTATCCATATCCTACTAGAGTTGTCCATTTGGGGACATGACGACCTTTGTATTGGTTTTGACCATAATTTAGGGCTCGGACTTGAGTTGGCAGCCCAAAATTTTGACTCGGACTTGGGACTTGGCAAAAGAAGAAAACCTTACCAAAAAAAGTTAATGTATTTAGACAACATAAAAGCCTAATTTGACTATCAATTTATCATAATTCAAACATTACACATATCATATGATCCTCATGTTGATACTGGTTTGCTTTTTATTTTATACTCCCCGAGTGTCTTAATGTAGTCAATGGAGCTTTGTGTTCTATTGTAGTTAATGCTAAGAGGCATTATACAATGGCAACAATAGGTGGACTGTAATGGCATGAGTTCATTAACAAAAACTCTTACCTTTTTGCTTAAATTTGATAATCATTTACATGTCAAGTAGTATTTTTAGAATAAGTTGATCTCTTGACACTTTTATAGATAGATTCCTTTAAGATATCTATACTAGTTAGTGATGCATGAGTATCATGGAGATGCTCTACATTATATATTGTTGTTGAACTGAGAGGTATGGTCCTTAATGACAGTTTTTGGGCCGATGTTAAATTTGTTGTTTACTTTTTTCAGCTAATATGCAAGGTGATTGAATTTCTAGATTTAGACAAGCCATGTTTAGGAGAAATTAATAAGAAATGGATCCTATGTGTGAAAGAATCAAGAAAATAACATAGGTTAAAGATCTTTCTCTACATCCTTTGGTAGAAGAAAAGATACATGGAAGAGGGAATAAATTTAACATACCCCTTCATTGTGCTGCTTATGGTTTGAATCTTAAGTGATACAAAATTGACCAAGAAGAGGTCTCTATATGAGGATAGAGGGGTTTTGGATTGCGTAAAGAAGATTTATGGCTGAGGTGAGGATGATTCAATTATCAAGACTTAGTGGAAAAGGTTCCTATGTGGGCAAGGTATTTTTTTGTTGTTGTGGAAGCCTTATATGATGTGCATGCAAAGAAATACCCTATAGAGTGATGGTGGAACCATGGAAGTGGAACACTTGAATTACAATCATTTGCAATAAGATTGCTCTCACAAGTATCTAGTTCTTCATCTTGTGAGAGGGATTGGAGTACTTACGGTTTCATTAATTAATTGAAGAGGAACCACTTAGGGTAAGAGAAAGTAGAAAACCTAGTCTATATTCATAGCTCACTTCACCTTCTCTCTTGTGTGCCTTGGGTACAAGGAGGTTCTTTTAGTAGAATGGGATCAAATTCCACTTGATGGAGTAGTTATACCCTTGGAGGATGAAGTGGTTGATTCAAATGGCCTCAATGATTTACCCCCAATTCTATTGCCTACAGAGGAACTTGAGCTTGAGTGAGATGAATAACTGGAGAGCATCATAGCTGAGTACTTGGAAATTGACAACATAGTTGATGCAAGAGTGGAACTTCATCCATTAATGACATAATATGATAATTCAGATTTCTGATTTTTTTCGTTTTTTGTATGTAGATCAGCATTTTGATATGCAGTATGAACTCTTGAGTCAAGAGTCTTGATTGTTGATACCATATTTGATCTATTATATTAGTTTTTGTGTGTTTAGACTTGTGATTTAAATGTCATGACTCATGGTATTGATTGTTAAAGAAATTAAAATAGCAAACAATTAATCTTTTTAGTTTTCAGTTGTCTTCTTGTTAAATTTGTTATATATTTAAACAAACTAGAGAAATGAGAATCGTTAGAAATCACCGAGTTTGGGCGATTTCCGAGTCGAGTTAGGCTGGGCGAGTCTAGGGGGCTTGGACTCGGACTTGGCCGAGTGTGGGGCCCAAAATCACCCAAACTCGGATTTAGCAATTTCTTGCCAAACTCGGTCGACGACATGTAACTTTAAGTAAAAAAAACACTTCTAATATGTTTCGAATTGATTTTTTTTGGTTTATATTATGCTTTGAGCCTAAAAGTGAACTTTATTTCATTCATTTGACAAAATAGGAGGAGAAAGGTGAGTTGTGAGGAGAAACAATAGAAAAATAACACCCGACGCCTTTATAAAATAATAAGTCTTTTGGTTTCGCAGGGCACTGCCCCTCGACCCTGCTTTGTATCATGATAGGGAGCCTGCAGGGGGCGCTGCCCCTGGACCCCGCAAGGGGCACTACCCCTTGACCCCAACTTGGGGGTGCTACCCCCAAATCCCTGTCGTAAAATTAGGGGGGAAACTGCGCTAATAGAAGTAGGGAAATTTTAACCTCCGAGTCTGATTAGGCTCCATATAACAACATATACTGTCATTTGGTGCATCAAGAGTTGGAAAGGAAGAGTTTGCATCTCATTTGATCATATGATGACATGTTTTTTATTCCATGAGTTTTGTAATATTGTATACATTTGACAATATTTATATATCTATGTTTGTTATTTCCTTCAGCTACAATTTGCATTTATGCTTATGTGATTAATGTATACTTGTGTATGTAATCAAATTAGCTTCTATTTGATGATGTTATTGTGTCTTTAAGGTGTATTGAATAAAGGGTGCATGAAACAAGTTTTAAATCTTTAAAAATCTCTAAATTTCTTGAGTTTTTCACTTTGCCGAGTCCAGCCGAGTCTGAGCCGCGTTTTTTTTGCCGAGTCCGAGTCTTGAGTCGAGTTGGCCTCGCCGAGTCCGAGTCCCGTTTCTATGATTTAAAGTTTCATAATATAAACGAATCAGCAGTACCATAACATAATATTTATGTGGGGCAAATCCTTTTGGGAGAAAAAATCCACACTCTAAAAGCACAACCCAATGTATTAATGTATAAACAATATGGTTACAATACAATTTCAGTGTCAAGTTATCATTGGAGCATTCAAGAATAGGAATTTTTGGAGCAATTCCAACAGCATAATGGTACTTGTGAAATAACATCATATAAACTATTCCACAAGCATAATATTTATATTGTTGACAATGCAAAATATCCATGCTCTTAAGTTGGATGCCCAAGAATGCTATGTGGCAAATCTTCAACATTTGCTTGCATGCAATGTAGAACACAATCCTACTACTAAGAGGGGGAGGGGGTGAATCAGTAGTAGATGCAAGACTTTTTAATCTTCAAACTGAAATTTGAAAGTAACTGTAACTTAAACAAGAAAGCAATGCAACTACACAAGAAACATAGCACAAGATTTTACATGGAAACCTAAGATGGGAAAACCATGGTGAGAAATGCTGCTAGGATCTACTGCCCTAATCCAGCCTCACAATGAATCTTGATTACAATATTTCAAGGGCACCAACCCATCAAACTCCTTGTTCAAGAGCACCAACCCTTATAGGCAAAAAATACATTACCAAATTGAGTATCAACTCAATGTCTTTGTGGCACCAACAACAAAACTTACAAAAGATTAACTTATTTCTGTTGTGACCTTTTCACACATTGCCCCATTGCAAATGGGGACCCCCTTTTTTTTCATTTTTCTTTTTAGGGTTTTGCCTTGGCGTCGCAACTGCTAATCACCAATCTTTTTACAATGAAGAGTTAGAGTTTTCAAGAGGTCATCCAGGTCAGTGATGGAAATCATGCTCAAAACGTTATTTGGACACCATCAAAGTGCTTAGAAGGCTCGAAGGACGAAAAACGCAACTGCTTAGGGTCAATTCTGACACCTTCCTATTTTTGTGGGATTTTGCTTTTTGATTTTTGGCACTTTGGGACCAATTTGTGAAGCAGCTTTTTTGCTTTTTTCAGCTTTTTTGAAAGTTGACCTAGGATTGGGTCACTCGGGTCATGACAATAGGATTCTTGTATTTGAAATCAAAATTTTGTATCTCCGAGTATGAAAAGCAAGGAGAAATGTGTAGACATGGCATCGATCCAGAAATTTCAGACAAACATGAACTGTTGAGCAAGAAAATCCATTAAGTGTCTATGCCAAAGAGAAAGTTTCTAAATGGAGATGGCAATGTCTTGGACAAGTTCATGGGGAGATGGCAATATCTTGGACAAGTGCAAAGTTTGCCAAGGAAAAATTCAGAAAATTGGCTAAGTGTTGATACCTTGGAGAATAAAATTTCAAAATTTGGTTAAGTATCAAGGAAATTCCCTAAGCAAGAAGCAAATCTGCCCAAGGAAAATCAAAGAAATTCATCCAAGTGTTCATGAAAGAAAAGTTTCTAAATGGGGATAGACATGTCTCAGACCAATATGACATCCACCATGGCAATGTTAGACAATGTCTTGGCCAATCCAAAGTCTGCCAAGAAAATGTTCGAGAAAATGTCCAAGAGAGTGTCCAAGAAATGTCCAAACAAAGCTCAACTCCGCCCAAGGAAAAAAATTCAGAAAATTGGCTAAGTGTTGATACCTGGGAGAATAAAATTTCAAAATTTGGTTAAGTGACAAGGAAATGTCTTGCCTAAGTGCCAAGACAAAGCAAGACAATGTCTTAGGCAATGGCAAAGTCCGCCTAGACAAATCATACAATTGGCTTGACCAAGTGTCAAGTCCGCCATGCCACAAGTTGGAAATGTCCAATCTATGATGAACTCTGCCATAAAGTGGCTTGCCAAGATGCCAAGTCCGCCCAAGGAGGAGAAGGAATGTCTTGTGCCATCCAAAGTCCACCTTGGTACTTAGAAGAAATTGGCATGGAGGAAATGTCTAACAAGATGTCAAGTCCACCTTGGCACTTGACCAAAATGTCCTAACAAACATGAAGTCCACCCACCTTCAAGAGGAAATGGCACAACACAACCAACTCCGCCCAAGGAGAAATAAGGTTTGATTGGCCAAGGAACCAAGTCCACCAAGAGAATTTAGCAAGGTGGCTTGCCAATGGTGAAGTTCGCCCAAGTTTGGAGTAGAAATGGCATGACATGTGCCAAAGTCTGCCAAGGTTAGAAACAAACATGGCATGAGAACAAGTAAAGACCGCTAAGGCAAGGAGATGGAATGGCCTAAGGCCACAAAAAGTTTGCCATGGTCATAAAAGAAATGTCCCAACACATGGCAAAGTCCGCCATGATTGAAGAGTTGACCAAGTTTGGAAACTCTAGAAATTTTCCCAACACAGAATTATTTCTCAAAAATTCACTCAAGACTCAGAGAAATTTCTTAAAACACATGAATTTCTAAAAAGATTCCTTGCCAACACATGGACAAGTTGTCTAAGTGTGAAGTGGTACCAAGATGCAAAATAGAAATTGAGAAATTTCTTAAAACACATGAATTTTTTAAAATATTCCTTGCCAACACATGAGTGAGTTCTTTCAACTTTCTTTTGAAGGGATTGAGTTGCCATTTCGAGGAAGATGAGAAGAGGACTAGGTTCGATGAATCTACCAAAAATGTAAAGATGCTAAAAAGATTGAACTTCTCAAACTTATATCAATTTCAACTTGTCATTTTCATTCTCATTCTTTCTCAAGTTTTGAAAGTTGAAAGGACTCACTCTCCCAAGTTCAATAAAGGAAGATTTTTGAAGAGAACAAGTGGAGTTTTTTGAAGCAAGGAAGGAAAGGAATTTCCAAAGTTTGATCCAAGTGTTGGAATTTGCCAAGAGGAAACAAAGAAAATGGCTAAGTGTGGAGTTTTCCACAACAAGAGAGTCAAATTTTGACCAAGTGTTGGAAATGAAACAAGAAGAATGAAGAAGAATAAAGAAGAAAAGTAAAGAGGAAATGAATAAAATCCTTGTCCAAGGATGGAGTCTGTCCTACTTAACACAAGCCGAATTCAGAATTGAAGGCAAGTCCACAGGCAAACTTCGTTTGAGCATAGAGATGGCCAAAATATTGGCTAAAGTTGAAAGGTTCGCATGAAGGTGTTACAAAATGAAATTGAATAGCCGAAATTTGGCTGTATGGGAAACACTTCACGGAGAAAATTCCAATTTCCTCCATTGTGGTGAAAGCACAAAGGAATTCTTCTCCAAATTCAGGGCACTTGAAAGAATTTCAAGGCATCAAGAAGAAAAATCCTCAGACTTGGTGAAATCATAGAAAAAAATTTCGGACTTCTTGGGGGATTTCATCTACGATCCCGGACTGAAGTGATCAGGGCAACTTCTTGAAGGATTTCATCTCCTAAAGAATTGAAGACAAGCTCCCAATCAAAATCAAATGGTGACAAGATGAGTAATCCAAACAAACTTCCATACTTAGACAATTTATTGACACAAATTGGAGAATTCAGAGAGGAAATCCAAAGGAATAACATCAATCTAGTTCAAGCAGGAGGAATTTCAAAGTAATCAGGAAAGAAAATTTTAATAACTTCAAGTCCAGACATCTGCTCCAAGGGGAGACTTCCGAACCTCAAAGATTCAAATGCAAGTGAGAAGAAGAGATCAAAATCTCGAAAGGAATCTAAGATCAAAGCTAGGAAGAAGCAAGCGCAAAGGATAGAGTCGTCAACAAGGAAATGTATTCTAAGGCAAGGACGTGGAAGAAGAACAAGTCACCAAGGAGGACATCCAACATGCTAAGGTGGCACCTTGTCATCTTCCAACGAATCAGATTGTTCCAAGTCAACATGTCCAGGTTCAATGAACTTGACTTATCCACGAAGGCTTCTAGAAGGCACACTCCACAATGCAACTACTTTCTATTTTATTATTGGTTTATTTTTACCAGAAGGACAAGTGTCCCCAAATGTAGCTTTTTCTCATTGGTCGAGAGGTAGTTAGTTGTAACAAACCCTAATTAGGGTTTTATTTTGTAATCTCGGAGTTGATTTGAAATAAATCCCGGCCATTGAATTGTAATTGAAGAGCCTATAAATTGAGCTCACCTCTTATTTGTAAAACATGGGAGCATGTTGCAAAACATGTCGAGATAAGCAAATTGTTGTTTACGACTACTAAAGTAATAAGTAATGCGTTGTTCAAATTGATGGTGATTACTCCTCTTATTTTGGAGTGTGCATGGTTTTTATCCCTCATCATAGTTTAGAGTTTATTTCATGTATGTTAGACGAATGCAAGATCTGAGAAGTATTGATTTATGGTGAATCTCCGCTCATACTTTTGATGAACAAATGATTTTTGTTCATTGTGTAAAGTTAGTTTGAGCTTACTTTGTGGATGCTTAACTTCTGTCTGAATGAATATTGTTCGATTTGATGGTAGTTATTCATGACATGAAAATCATAAGCACATCCCTTGAAGATTGCATCCACTTTGTGTAGTTGTCCCAGCTTGGCAAATTGTCATGTGCTCGCCATAACCTATAATTATTGTAATCTGTAATCTGATAATTACATATATGTATCTTTTGACTGATTCAAATACCCTGTCAATATGTTTAACAAATAAACCAATACCTTATTTTAATACATTTAATTTATTATTTTGTTAAGCACAATGGTTCAAAACTTCAATATATATATTCAATTGTAAACTACGTGGTTACTGTTAGTCAGCAAATTACTAGTCAAACAATTCATACTAAATAAGTTAAACCATTTACGATTAACTTAACTAATAATTACCGACTTTAAGAAGTCGTGCCCTTGGAGAAGTTATGACTCTTATCCATGATCGTGTCTTTTCCTGAGGATAAAGGGAGGCACGTGATGGTCAATCGGGGGATATACAAGCACAGGAGGAAAACAGGGGTAGAACGGCAACCTCGCCACAGTAATAGAACCTGCCAATAAGCATTCACGCGACCACCCGTGAAGCAGACTATTCGTATTCTCACGAACTGTAAGTAATCTCTTACGTCTTCTCCAGTATAGGCTAGACATCCTGAATACGGTTCCGAGATTCTGCTACAATTATTGTAATTATAGGTGGTCCTGAATATGCAACTGTGAAATATTACGATGAGAGTTAGACTACTGTTTTGTGTCTATAGTTGGAACGATGAACAATGATTAGATGTTCACGTCCATTGTCCGACACCAGTGAGAGGAGCACTGGACTCAAGTAACCCAAACACTGTTTTCCTTGCAATCCTCTCACAACGGTTCAGGTCAATTGGACTGTCTAGGTTTAACAGGTTTAGGAGGCATAGGAGTACCACCTGTCTAGCAAGGGGGTTGAGAGAGACCATCCCTTGGATGTGGCAGGGTCATCATCCTAGTCTTCCTTTGAACCTGTCGTGTGGTTGTTTTTCTTCCTAATCTAATATAATTATGATGATTGGTTCATGAATGTTATGTATGTAGGCTGTCTGGTATATACATCTGTCTTGCAGGACACTTCTTCCTACAGCCATCATTGCAAGTTATAAGGTACAATTCCTTTCCCACTATGAAGAGTTTCTGCATTTTACAGTTAAATATGATTCTTAGATTAAAGAGTTTCATTCATGATTGTTCCCATTGCTTAGAAACTAGTATATAATAAGTTATTAAGTAATGCAATAATGGTCATCAAGGACACTACTGATAGGGGACATCACACAAATCAAAGTGTGGTTATTGGTTTCACCTAGTCAATACTGTCTCTTGAATTCTTAGGAATAGATTAGAGCTTCTAAACCCTTATCTCCTTTTCAGTTTTCTTAAAGTCCATGATCCAGGACCCAAACGATAGAGCTTCATTGTTTAGATCTTCTTTGTGAATTGAATGAGCCAAGCGTAAGTTCCTTTGTGTACTACCAGCATATCACAACGCCCATTGAGCTTATCCACACATCAAGACCTGACAAAGGAAACCTTGGAATCACCATATGATCTTCTTGCAATCTTAGCATATGCGGTGATTTTGTTCAAGAGAGGATAGGATGTCTTTGGACATTTTATTCTGTGTTCAGTGGGTAACAAAACACACACCAACAATTTCTTACTACAAAATTAAAGGATCACCAGTTACAACTTTTGATCTATAACACATTATCCTCAAGTTTTTAATACATGATTCCAACTTGTCACCACTGATATCCTGGAAACATACTGTTAACAAAGACTGAAAACCCAAACTGTTGATATGAAACCCTGGTCACATTCTGAACCAATTCCTTAATCTGAAAAACAAATGGACAATCTGATTGCTCTTATTCAATTCGTTAATCTGTAAAACAAACTGAAAGACAACTGAATGCCATTATTCAGAAATCTGTTCACAACTTAGAAAGGTTCAATAAACTGTGATAGCAGAACTTTGAAACACAATAGAAGTAACCTGATTACAACAGTTTGTCTATGGATCTGCACATCAACTTTCCCTTTGATATACACATCACAGGCTTAATCACCTCAACTCTGTAAAAGCTCTTATTCAACTCTCTTTTATTAGAAATCATATGATACTCAATCAATATATCCCTTTTGCCATGTGGAAGACAAAAATATCATCTAATCGACACTTCTTAATGTCTTACGTGTGTGAGTTCTCTTCAACATGCTGCAAATGTCCTTCATTCTTTTTTAAAAAGAATCTTCTATCGGTTGTTCAGTTGCAAGTTAGTTTGAACTACCCATAACCGACAACCACTCCTTACTCATAATTATTGACTATCAAGAAAAATACATTTGTTGGTTAATGTAACCTTCAACTGACCAAAACTGAACCTTCGGATTTATGCCTTCATATAAGTCAATCGCACAATAAAGCATTTTGGATCTGGAAACACTATACCTGAGAGGATGCAGTTGTCTTGATGTTTCGATGCAAACAAATAATGCTGAACAGGTTGCAAATAAGTGATTCTTGTCATTTATCTTAACATGTATTCTGATTAGACACAGTTGATTCGAAACAGAAAAGAATAGACATTTATCAATATTTCAAAAGAAGCAATATATGCTATCACTGCTGTGATTGAAACAACATAAACAGAAACTTGCTTGATACAGTTCGCTCGATGTAGTTGCCAGACCATTTGTCGCCACACATGTATATATCAGATAGGTTAATATTCATAATGTATTAATCTGATGCATTCATATGTTACATGATATAACTGTTACTGAATTCATAAAATCTTATTAACATCTGCATGTTTTGTTGTGACATCAATGACAAATTAGTCTAACATGCAAGACTGTACCTTTGCATGCCTAATGCTTCATAACTGCCAATGATATCCTTGACATGCAAATTGCATTAATGCATGCAAGACACCCCACACCTGCTAAACACTTGCTTGACATTCAAAGCACTTGTATGCATGCAAACTCCAGTCTTGCATGCATAGTGCCTACATGCAAACTCACACCTGTCACAGCAACTTTTCATTTCTGACTTTGTCGTTGTCTCGAGTTAATTTCAACAAATAGGGCACACAAAGTGGTATGCCCACCTCCTTAAAAAAAGGACACATGTTACCCTTGCCACCTCACATGTAGAATGGCAACTCACAATGTGATTCCCACAAAATGTCATCATTGGATGCACATAAATAATTATATAGCAAATAAATAATTAATTTTAGGATGACAACTTAGATTGTCATTCCCACAAAATGTCATCATCGGATGCAAATACAATATTACGTAGGCAAATAAATAATTAATTAAGTAAATAACCAATGTTAGGAGATTGCAAAGGTTGAGACACCTTAATTCCAACAACTTCAGGAGGCATATTTGTGCATGCCTTAACATCTCAGCATGGTATTTGTGCGAAATGATATTTCCATTTATTAATGCACCCTCCAAATATTTTTTCCTTGCAATGTGTACAAATCATCTCCCTGTTCTTTGACCTAGGGATGACCAACAAGGGCTCCCTTCTGATTGGGGATGACATTGGAAAAAATTATAAATGTAAATTATGCTGCAATAATAAACAAATATAAAATAGGTTAACATTTATGCTTCTAATTAAATTAAGATAAATTTTTTAGCACAGTAAAAATAATTAGGATTTGCAGCTATAAAATAGAAAAATATTACAAAAACAATTAGAGTTTGTTTGTACAAATTGTGTTCTAGTTTTTTTCTATGGCATGGGATTTTGGCTCCAATACTCTTTTCTTTGCCCTCCTTGTGATTGCAAATGAAACGAGTATGTTTTTAAAGTGTTAAAGTTCAAGTGAAATAGCTTTTGTGTTTTTTTTTTAAATTTATTTTCTTTTACTTTTCCTGTTTTTACCTTTTCCCCTTGTTGTGGCCAAGTCTATTTATCATGGCTTGCCAAGTTTGGTGAGTTTGATTAGACTTGCTAGGTACTTAGGTAACAAGTCATCGAGCCTTGGGACTCACTAAGTCTTATATCGCCAGTATCAATAATTATTGTTGAATAGAGCCTCTTCTCCAAGAATGTTATGGGGCTAAGCGGTTTTTGTTTGGATATTGTCTACGTGCTCTTGAATCAACTTGTTTTGTGTAATGTCCCCTATTGGGATATTCCTATATTTTGCCCTAGAATCACAAATTAAGTAATAAGGAATGAAGTATATTTAAGAAATGCAAAATGACCATCTTTAAATATTGATTTAGATCCTCCAACCAAGCTAGTTATCATTTCTAATATAATTGATGAGGATTATCTAATAACCATGAAAGATTGGAAAACATATAATCAATAATATTATAAGGTGAATTCTAATCCTTCCATCACCATAGCAAATTACATGATGTGCATGTGGGATTCAATTAAAGACTTTCGCTAACAACCAATCCACACTATGGAATCCCTCGAAATCATATAAGGCGACAGAAGCTTGTCCTTTCTAATCAAGCCCAATAGTAGGGAATGAACACCCAGTCATTCGGCCTTCTTGGCTCCACCTAGGGGTTGGCATACTTGATGAGGGACTCAGTGCTGCTGCCTCCTTATCATGTATTTCATCCTTTACTCCACAATGGGATGGTTGATTTCTACAACAATCAACCATCGTAGAGATTGGAGAGGAATTTGCAATAGGGTGCCTGGAAATCCTCCTATCTAAGCCCAAGAGTAGACATTCTCCCTCTTGGCTCCAAGTTGTAGGCACATTGGACATCCATCGTGGGGTGGTCTACTTAGATGGTAATCTCGTATTTGCTCCCCTTGCATTTCCTTCTCTTCTCTACATGATTGCTCTGCTCTTATCAGAAGTCTCATGTAGCGTCTTGAAATGCTCCCATATCTTGACAGCTGCTATGCTGGAAGGTATCTAAGGAAGCTGATTGTCGGTCACTGAGAGCTTGATGAGCATGACAGCTTCACGATTTTGTTCATTGAACTTGGTCTGATCAAAACCGGTTGCAGAAGGACCGGAGACTCTTCCAAGAACCAATTGATCAATAACACGATACTCAAAAATTGTGAGTATCCGTTGTTTCCAGGTATTGTAATTTCTGCCATTGAATTTCTGACCTCCCTTGAGCAGAATATTCGTGAGAGATGCCATTACTGAAAACAGAGGTCAAAACAGGGTGACCAAATAATGGGATGAATATCGAGGTAGGAGATGTGTGAAATCACGTATACGTGATGCGTGCAAGAAAAAAAAGGCAAAAAACTCAAAACTGTCATTGATTTCGAGGATGAATGAAGAAATTTGCTGACACGGTCCCAATGTACAGATTTCTGAGCACCCAAAAAATTCTGACAGGGACCTAGTAGGGTTTTTGTAAAACCTAGATATTAGAATTTTGAAAAAGATTTTTCAGAAAACCCAGATCATGGAAAAAAATCTGCAGACCCAGAAAATATTACTGGCTGCCAAACATAAACTGAGGGTATTTGAAACCCTAGGCAGCTGGAAGAGAACTCGAGGTCGTAGGTGCAGAGGAACCCATGAGTCAGAGGGTTGAAGTCACGGATTGAGCCGCAAGACAGAAAAAAAATGCGGGTGGAAGACGCACAAATGCAAGTCGCAGACAAAAAATAATTCGCACGGGATGCAATATACATAGGCATGGGCTGAAAACCACGTCGAAGAGACTTAGATGCGTCACCGCCGTCGGAAGAATTGCATGGGTTCAAAAACAGAAAACGTGACCAGAAGTCCCACGAATTCATGCGAGTTGCAGAATAAAATTGATACAAAAACCCTTGCACGGGAACCAGGCACAATAAACCCCTAGACGGGTTTGTGAAAAATTTCGAAAATATTATACTGAATAGAATTTTCAAAAAATTTCCTTGGCTCTGATATGTCATAACCCAATTTTTTATAGACTTTTATTATTATTAAATAACTAGACATGGATAATTTTTAGAATAAATTATGTAATCAGACTTTGATTTATCTGGATGAACTTGATATATTCTGGTATTTTTATTTTTATCAATGGATGAATGGAAATACTATGTTTCAATTTGAGATGCAAATGTAATAATTTTTACAGTTGAATGTTTAGAAAGAAATTATGATGCACATATGTAATTAGTGATGTATTATTATTATGTTTGCTAACTATATGGTGTTTTTGTGAGTGATTTGGAAATTGTTATTTATGGAAATTTTGAGTCCTTACATTATACCATAATACAAGAGTATTTGGTAAAAAACTAATTGAATTAATGAATGATCAGACATTTATTAAATAGATTACAAAGAGATCAATGTTTCTACTAAGAAATAATTGATAACGGATGCAAAAAATAGAAATTCTTAATATTTACAATATATTACAAAATTGACCATTAAAATAACTGAATGAAGATATTATTCTAATAGATAGAAGTTAACAACATTTGATTTATGGAAGAATACCTGATGGAATATATACTCATTAAAGTACCTACTCAATCTCTTGAAAATCTTTTGCCTGGTATGTTTGTGAAAGTTGACTGAGTAAATGCTATCATCGATTCTGGTGATATTGTTTTAACTTGTTCCTACATTTTATTGTTTACATCTCTGTACACTATCTTTGTAGGAGGATGCTAATGAATTAAGTGAAGTCGGTAGCCCTCAGGATGATAGTCAGCAAAATTCTGTTGAAGATAAGGTAGATATGGCCGTTTCATCTGTTAAAACCAAGAAAAAGAAAAAGAAGAAGAAGAAAAATGAAGAGAAGGTTGCCTATGTTGATGCTAACACAAAGGATGAATCTATTGACCTACAATTGGAGAGACTATCTGTCAGTGAAGCTGGAGCTTCTTCAGTTGTCTCCTCAGAGATACCAACACCCACTGGAAACAGTAAAGGCAGATGCATTTTGCAGAAGTGTTCGACTCAAATCTTAGCAATTGATCCAAAGTTCTTAAGAGCAGAAGACGAGCTAAGACGAATTTTTGGCTCCAAAGTGGTAAATGCATTCGAGAATAGCCATAACAGTGGAAATTCACGGAGGAAGCAAGTACCCAGAGGAGGAGTGCACAACTACCATATCAGAAGGACAATACTTGTTGCTGCTTCAGATCATTGGCCACGCTGGGATGGGGGATTGTCTATGGAGCATATAGAAACAAAAGGACTAAAGTATTTCAGGTAACTGATTTTATTGTTTCCCTGTAAAAAAGTTGTCTAAAGTTTTTGTCATTGTTGACTTATGTCTGACAAGGCACATTGGATGGGTTTTAAATTCTATATTGATTGAGCAAGTTAAGATTGTGATTGATGACTATTCATTTTGTAACATCAATTCAGATGATAGATTCATATAACACACTTAACCTTCATCTTGATACTTATTTTGGCTGTTAGTTTTTTATTATTAACAATTACCAATTGCATGGAACCCTTCTTATACTTTTTTAAGTTTACCTGCCTCAAGGGGAGCATCATTCAGTAACCTGCTCACATTGAATAAAAATTATTGATCTTCTTATTGGTTTAGGAAATATCAGTGGGTTGAGAAATTGTATATAAGTCTCAGAATTTCTCTTCCAACTGCAGAATTGGAATGAAATAAAGCTATTATGATGTCCACAGGGGACCAAAATAGGTCAATGGACTAAATAGTGCATCCATTAATGATAGAAAAGAACTTTCTTAAAACCTCTGTCTGTAGATAGAAGAGAATTAAACAAAGATAAAACAAAAACTTTCCTACCTAGAAACTATAATTTAACAATGATAATAATCACAAGACCAAATAGAGTAATTTTAAGAAAACGTTCCTCATGATATATTGTTGAGATCTCTTGCCATCATCTACAGCTGATTGAAGATGGGTAGCATCATCAACTGCCATAATGTCACTATTATGGAGTCTGATTATGCTTTTGAGAGATTTACTTGAGCTAGGAGGAGATAGGGGACATATTCTTGGAGCTAGTAGGGCTTTTTGCATTCTCTCAACATCCAAAGGCAAAGTAGTAGTTCCAAATTTGGTGACATGGGTATGGTTATTAGATTTTGACCAAGGGAAGGGTGATCTGTGTCTTCTGGTGCAAATTATATGTCCGGATTATGTAGCGCTGTCTCATAATAGTGCAGGGCCTGTATGTTGTTTTCTACAAAGTTGGTGAAAGTTGCACCATGCTGGACTGCCATGCTAGTTGAGATCACTGGAAAAATGATCTGTCAGTCTGGTAAGCCTGAGAAGCACCCAGTGCTTGACAGCTAATTTCACAACCAACTGGAGAAACAAAACCAAACATATGTTGATTGAACATTGGAAGACTCTAGAGTTTCCCTCTGTCTAGCTGGAATGCAAGAAAATAATAGAGAAGTTCACCTTGAATTTCTAAATAAGCTCTACTAAAGCTAAACAAAGGAGCAATAATTTGCCTGCTATCAATGATTATTACCTTAGTTTTATGATGGCTCATTATAAGTTCAAAGATCACAGAAGTGAGCAAAAGAGTGTAACTGTGTTTTTCCACGATCAGTTGTGGAGGCGAAAAGAACTTGTAGAAAACAAAGAATTGGGTGTCCATTTTTAGCCAATGTAATGCTCACAAAAGCATAAAAGTATCCCACAATGATGTTGCATGGCTTCATGACAGTAATAATGAGCTGTTTGAATATGCCCATGTCAAGTAATCTTTCAAAAAGGAAATATTGTGGAACTTAACTGGTGGTTCTTTCAAGGCCACCGAGCCTCAAATAACAGCCTTCAAAGGCTTCATGATAGTAATAATCAGTTGTCTGAATATGCTCATGTCAATTAATCTGTTGAAAGGAAGTATTTTGGAACTGAACCAGTGGTTCTTTCCAAGCATTAATAACAGCCTTCAAGGATATCTGCATAGCTTCTTTGATGATAGCCCTAATGTTAAATAAGGGATAAAATGTACAATAATCATATCTATATCTTGCCGCTCATCTGATCTAGATCCAACTCTCTTTAGAAATTTCTGCAATAAAAATAAAGGGGTAGATTAGGACAGCTGGAAGCTCCCTTGAAATCCTAGAAATTGGCAGAGAGACAAGTGTAAGAACAATAAATGTTGTTTTTAGTCCATTGTGTCTGATCATTCCTTGAGACATGCAAATAATGGTGCGATGCCTAAATGTCATTCCAATCTGTGCAACCCGATTTAGTGCCAACGTCAGATACTTGGTTGAAGCAACCCCAACTATGGATACCAGTCATTAAACCCGTATTTTTATATACTTTGAGAAGACAAGTCGAGTGTCTTCATATACCCGCGAGAAGAGATGGAAGGACATATGAATGGACGCACCTCATCTCTTTTAGTCATTACCATTAACTAATGACATTACCCCGATTACCTAATAATCCATTCTTCATATTGCCGACAGTATATTAATGTTGTCGATATTGCTTTAGAGAATCGGTGGGAAAGACTTCTCTCGCCGATATTACATCAACACTCCCTCTTATTTAGGGAGATATCTTTCCAGATATTCATGTCATGGAGTCTCTCAACATGACACTCACAATGGCTACACCCATTTGTGAAAAAGAGTTTATCATGGACCCTGTCAACGTGATAACATCATGGAGTCACTCAACATGACGTCCACCATGGCCACTCCCATGTGTGGAAAGGAATATGTGCACAAATGCCCATCACGGAGTCACTCAACGTGATGTTGTCATGGAGTCTCTCAACATGACGTCCACCATGGCTACTCCCATGCATGGAAAGAAACACACGTACAAGTGCCCATCACGGAGTCTCTCAACGTGATGTCGTCATGGAGTCTCTCAATATGACGTCCACCATAGCTACTCCCATGTGTGGAAAACACAAGTACAAAGAGTTCATCACGAAGTCTCTCAACATGATGTTGTCATGGAGTCTCTCAATATGACATCCACCATGGCTACTCCCAGGGGGTGGGAAAAACCACATCTCCGTCTCAAAGATGGGCAAGGGCTTTCACCTCAAATTTCTCCGTCTCAAAGAAAAAATGAATTAACAAGGGCTTTCACCTCAAATTTCTTCGTCTCAGAGGAAAATGCATTAACAAGGGCTTTCACCTCAAATTTCTCCGTCCCAGAGAAAAATGCATTAACAAGGGCTTTCACCTCAAATTTCTCCGTCTCAGAGAAAAATGCATTAACAAGGGCTTTCACCTCAAATTTCTCTGCCTCAGAGAAAAATGCATTAACAACAGATAACACAGATCACTGATGCCGAGCCACCCTCTCAGCAAGGGCTTCAAGTACTTGTATCAACCTCCTGACCTTCTCGTCCAAGGTTGCCTCTGTTGATTTGTCAGACTCCCTTTGAATGTTAATTCCTCCTCTTCAAAGAAACTGATCGTAAAGACAATCAATTGAGGTTCTTCCTCTTTGAGAGATGTCTCCAGTTTATCTCTTCAGCTTGCGTGAATTCCTCATAGGATGCCTCAAGCTCTTCCTCCCTTGAATTCCTTAGGTAGTCTCTCATCATCTTTTGCTCCTCGATCCATCATGCAACATTGAGACTCTGTCTCCAATAACAGCAGTTTCACCAATGACTATGCCTGTGCCATGATCGAGTAAAATATCCTTGCCAATACGAGCTGCTGAACAGAAACCAATTGTTACTTCTTCTAAGTTATATGATTTTGCATGCATCAAAACCTCCTGGATGCATATCCACAACAAAGACCTCACTGATGCGGCTTTGCAACGCCAAAGCTAATTCTCGTTGACCTTGATTCCACAATGCATTTGAACACGATACAATTGTAAAGCATGATAACCCTTCAGATACAACAAAACCCAACTGTATGATCTGCAAGAAGGGTTTCTGTCCTTAACAGCCTGTACATCCAATCGTATTGTCTGCTGAATATCAGCATCATTTGTGAACACATCATCAAATATATCCATTAACTGTGTTTTTCAAGTCATGCCATTAGAGCACCTTTGATGTCCTCGGGACTCATAATTTTAGCTGGATTCCAGACGTTGATGGTGCCATCGCTCATGCCACCGGCAATTACTCCGAAAGCATATTCGAGTCCATGCCATAACACACGGGTGTCCATGGCCTTGAACTTCCCAACTCTTGCCCTTCCAGTCAACAACGCTGACCTCTAGATCTTGCCCCATTTGACAGCTTCCCATTTGGTGGGCTGAACACACGGGTGTCCATGGCTGCCCGATCTTATTACCCTCTCTGTGTTTGCCCATCATGTTACAGGAAGCTATCTTCCCAATAAACTCCTCGATTTCTTCATGACTGGCACCACAGATGCTGAAACGAAGGCCATCGTTCCAATGTGTCCCCACCTCAGTTGCCCCTGGCAGCAATGAGGATTCTCACGGCCTAGGCGAGTTCTTCGGTGAGCTTTTATCGGTCACCATTGCAGATCCGGTACTCAATTTCTCTTTCCACCGTTACCATGCTGCTGCTTCAAGGCTTGTTTGTCTGGGATGGCAGCCTGCTGCCTACTTCCCTAGGTGTGAATCCCATGATCACTATTCAGTCGATTGCTCTCTGTGTATCAAAGTATATCATTCAATCCTTAGATAGGAATTCTGTGAATGAAATGCTGCTGATGCTGCAGACCATGATACCCGCCAATAAAGGGGTCTTAAACTATCTTTTCTCTACCGCTCCCTCATAACCTGGCTCTGATACAATGTTGTTTTTAGTCCATTGTGTCTGATCATTCCCTGAGACATGCAAATAATGGTACTATGCCTAATTGTGATTCCAATCTGTGCAACCCGATTTAGTGCCAACATCAGATACTCGGTTGAAGCAACCCTGACTATGGATACCAGTCATCAAACCCATATTTTTATAAATTTTGAGAAGACAAGTCGAGTGTCTTCATATACCCGCGAGAAGAGATGGAAGGACATACAAATAGATGCGTCTTATCTCTTTTAACTATTACCATTAACTAATGACATTACCCCGATTACCTAATAATCCATTCTTCATATTGCCGACAGTATATTAATGCTGTCGATATTGCTTTAGAGAATTGGTGGGAAAGACATCTCCCGCCGATAGTACAATAAATAGCTACATTTTGAAAATAGCCAAGAAATCCAAATGGACTGCATTGAAAGTGTCTGCCACATCGAGTTTGATAATAATCTTTTTCTTGGATTCCTTGCTACTGGAGTGCCAAGCCTCATGGACAATAACAACATTGTTGTATTTGCTTGTCAGATACGAAGCATATCTTGACTCTATTAATGATGATTTTTATCATGAATTTGTAGGAGTTACACAGAGAAATAGGCCTGAACCAACTGAAAAAGACAACATTTTTTTTTGGGAATCAAAGCTAGAAAAGTAGAATTGATAGCACCAATCAACTTACCGGTTTTGTAGACATTCTCAATCATGTGAAGGAGGTCAAAGGGATTGACAAAAAAAAATTGTTGATAAAAAGTGGTGGAGAACCCATCTGAACTAAGAGCATATCTATAGACAACATCCTTGAGCTCATCTAAGGTGACTTCTTTGCAAATAACAGTTCTGGTTTCTTTTGAAAGAACATTAGGTATATTTTGGAGCAACAAGAGTGGTTACCATCCAACTTTTAATATAAATTTCCAAAGTGATAACAAACAGCTTCTTTAGTTACAGAGATATTTGAATTAATGTCTCCATCTGGTGAGCTTGATTTCCATGAAATCATAGTGTTATACACAATAAATTATACTACAAAAATAAAAAATAGAAAAGCTACATGAAAATATGAATATTTCGAAGTCATAGATTTCACTAGTAGTGGTTTCGTTACACAACATTACAAAAATGACAATTTTAGGAAATGGGTGTTTCTGGTCATTTTCATTTTGAGGCATAGGAAATTGTGAAAATACTGTCTGTAGAAAAATTGGTGGATATCAGATTTGAAAAGAAGAAGCACAAATCAGTTAATCTAGTACAGTATTCCTGTTCATTGTGAGTGCTTGGAGTCTTAGGAAGAAGGATGAGGCTTTGCCAACACTAGATTTTAAGCTGAAAGGTAACACTTAATTTAAGGTATTAGAGATAGAAGTCCTTGTATCACAGAGGACTTATATGGTTTGCAGATATTAGTGAGGAAATACCATTCTCTATGTTTGTTCTCCAATACAGGTGGTGTGCCAGGTAGAGAGATGAGTGAAAGAAAAATCATCGTTAGTAAAGAAGTGCAATTGTTCCAACTATATTTCAAGGGACTATATGTCCAATTTCTGCAAGTTTATGCAAGACCTTAAGTTCAATTATCTCTTCAGTTAATTGCATAAGTTATGGTACTAGGGCAGATTTCTAAAAACTCCAGTCTCCCAAATTCCATGCAATATTCCAAGTCCCAATGTATAAGTTCAGATGTTTGTAATGTTAAGCACATAGTTATCATTAATAACTTTTCCAAGCATCACAACTATCCTCAAACCCAAATCATCATTAGTAGCATTTACTAGTCTTTCCTTTATCATGAAGCAACTACTTAAATGATGAACATGAACACATATCCACACAAGTGAACACCGGATTTACATGGAAACCCAAAAGGGAAAAGCCAAGGTGAGAATAGTTGCTTGGATCTATTGTCCAAGTCTAGTCTCACAAAGATATAATAAAGAACTTACAGTATGAAGTAGGTACCAACCTACCGGAGATACCAATCCCCAATTACATTTGCAGGCACCAACCTACAAGAGACATCAATCCCCTAATCCATGATCTGAGCTCCAACTCAGCATGTGAGGCAACAATCGCTTATATAATCTAAGAGATATGCAATGTGGACCTTCAAGGCTGTATACTTAGCTTCTTCTTGATCTGATCAACTTCAGAACATCTCCATTCTATGTATAAGATCTACAAATGAAACCGCACACAATAATTGAGTAGAAAATTCAAACAAGTTTTGTCATTCTTATCATGCTACTCATCTAGCATCATCACCCACATACTTGCACATCAACCTTTCACACAATCAACATAGTTTGAAATGAATTTGATCATCAAAATATGCATTACAAAGATAATTACATTCACAAGTTGGCCTAGAACATAATTACAATATCCACAAGTCGGCCACAAGAATAAACCTTAAACCAAACGTGTAATAGGCCTAGTCCTAAAGCCCACACTTTACACCAGGAATGGGAACATGCTATGTGTTACCCAACACAAACTCTACTGGCCCCAGTGAACATCCACATGCTTCCTCCAGTTGGTGAACGTTACCCTTCGTTGGCACATCAATCGTGAACATCAACACAATTGGCCAACTAGCACAGTGAACATTTTGTCACTTCTAACTTTCTGTCTACTAAAGCTCAACCTTTGAACCTTTGGAATACGATACTTCATATGTAGTTTTACTTAACTTCCAAATTGCAAGCCATAACTCTCAACTGCAGTAGAATGTTGTACAAAACAAGTTGCTAATTTATACATAGTGTCTAAGTAACAGACCTCGGTAACATACCATAACCACTTCCGGATCACCTCCAACCACTGGAATAGATGTATGATGATATTGCAAGCATTCTACTAGATAGCTATCAACATTGCTTGTTATTGCCCTTTTGAAATTCAAATGCTCAGGCATAGACATGTTAGAAGTAATTAAAATTATTGTAACTACCATACACTTGAAATCAAGTATAATTGCATTTAATTCTTTTTGATTGCTTTGATATCAATGAATGACTCCTTTGACAACACAATGTTCAACAATCTCCCCCTTTGTCATTAATAGCAAACAAGAAAATGTTGCCAACACAAACCCACTGTCCAAGCCTGTTAAAGACTCCCCTTATGAAGTAAAAGTATTTTTGTAAAAGGCTTTTGAGCATTTGATTTTCGTGATCCTCTTGAGAATACAACATTTTGGGTTTGTTTCTCCCCCTTTGACATCAATGGCAAAGGACTGAAAAATAAATTGAATGAATGATTCAATAATCGGATAATCTATTCAACAATATACAAGCGTATATATAGAGATTACAAGACGACATTCTAAATTAAGAACAAGTCATTTAAAGTGAACTACTAAAAAGCTAAATGCTAAATAAAGCTTAAAAGCTAATTAACTAAAAAGAAAAAGCTAAATGCTACATAAAGCTTAAAAGCTAATTAACTAAAAAGCTAAATGACCATTAAACAAGGAACTAAATATAGGTGACTAAGATATGATTAAATATTCTAATACCCTCCCTTAATGGTCATTCTATCTACTAACTACCCTACAGAAGACATTGCAAGTCTTTTGATCACAAATGAAAAGAACACTTTGTTGTGGTGGAGACCCTCCTTGGATCTAAAAAGTGTTAACGACCAAGAATACCAAAAGCCATCGAAACTAATGTAGCCTTCACACGCGAATTAGAGATCTGGCACACTCGAATTACTGAAGCTTGAAACAATGATTTTGAAGAAAAAATCAGCAAACCTTTTTGCAGAAGAGTACCAACTCCAAAACTGACTGCAAGATACCACGGTTGCAGATGTTCGCTCTGGCAAGTGTGACCCAAACTGACTGCAACAAAGCACGATTTTTGAGGAAAAAACCGTCAAACCTTGAAATGGGAACCCTTGAAAAGAGAATTTACGATTTTGAGGAGGAAATCGAAAAACCAAGAAATCTGAGTTTACAAATCATCGTTTTTGTGGAAAAAAAGGGTAAAACCCAGATAACTAAAATCTTACGCGAATATCGCGGATTACAGATGAGATAATTTTTAAAGGAAAATTATAAACCCTGTGAACTATTTTTGAGGAAAAAATCGTGAAAACCCTCCCATGATTTTTTGTGGAAAAAATCAGAAAACCGACAGACAATTTTTCAGGAAAAAATCGTGAAAACCCTAGGACTTGTAAGACGAGGTCTAGCCTAAACTGTTGAACTTCTGATTGTGTTCCAACATGATGTTGGTCAAAGATGCCATCACAAAAATGGAGGTTGAATGAGGTCAACCTAGTGAAAGCATGAGACAAAAGAATCTGATTCAAAAATCAGAATAGAAGCAGCTGCACAAAAAATCTGAAACCTTGGAGGAGAATTCTGGCACGAATTCTAAGGTGCAAATTTCGAGGTTTGGAAGAAATCCAGAAATTAAAAAATTTCTGCAAACTTAAAATAGCATAAATGGTGCCCAAAAAAAAAAGCAAAAATCCCAATGTCCACAAAAATAGCAGAAATTGTGAACTGTTTTTTAAATTCCAAGGCAAATTTGCTGGCACAAAATTCGAGGTGCGGAAAATGAGGCATCAAGAAAAATCTGAGACCAACCTAGAAAAGCTCTCGAAAAACGATGCACCCAGAAAAATCTGACGATGACCCAGTTGAGGTCTCGAAAAACCCACCAAGAATCTGCAACCTAAATTTTTTTTTGACTTGAATTGAAGGGTCAAAACCCTAGTCGAAAATTGCAGAAACCCTAGGAAAATTTTCAATCTTAAAAAAAAAAACTCTAGGTTGCAGGCCCTAAAATCTCCAGAACTCTAAAAAAACATGAAGTGTTGCCTAACACAGATATTCGCCCACAAACCCTCAAAAAGCCTTCTAAAAAGCAAAATCTTTTTTTTTTATAAAAAAACAATAAAAAAATCTGGAAAATATTCCAAAAAGAAGGGCATGAATTTTTATTAAAACATTTGCCAAACTTTAAAGAATCCCATTGACCCGCTCTGATACCATGAAAAATAAATTGAATGAATGATTCAATAATCGGATAATCTATTCAACAATATACAAGCGTATATATAGAGATTACAAGACAACGTTCTAAATTAAGAACAAGTCGTTTAAAGTGAACTACTAAAAAGCTAAACGCTAAATAAAGCTTAAAAGCTAATTAACTAAAAAGAAAAAGCTAAATGCTAAATAAAGCTTAAAAGCTAATTAACTAAAAAGCTAAATGACCATTAAACAAGGAACTAAATATAGATGACTAAAATATAATTAAATATTTTAATAAGGACAACACCAACTCTCTTGCTTTTACTCCCCAAAATATTACTGAAACACTTTGCTTGCAGCAGGGATTCAACACTCCCTCTCAACCTATACTTCCTCTTGATTCAAGAGGAGAGAGAAACCAATCCCAACTTCTGCGAGAGATATACTCAAATGTCTCCTTTGGAAGGGGTTTTGTGAAGATGTCTGCAATTTACTCCTTTGTCTCAACATATTCAAATTTCACTTCTTTGTTTACAACTTTTTATCTTAAGAAATGATATTTAATTGATATATGTTTTGTCCTTGAACGCAACACCGGGGTCTTGGAAATGTGTATCGCATTTGTGTTATCACAAAGAATAGAAATGGGCTCATCAAACTCTATTTTCATCTCCTCCAAATTTTGTTTCATCAATAGATCTTGGGTGCAACAGGAAACTGCTGCAATGTATTTCGCTTGTGCTATAGATAGGGGTATTAAGTCCTGCTTTTTTCTCAAGCAAGATACAAGATTGTCACCAAGAAAGATAGGTCTGCCACTTGTACTCTTCTGGTCATCTACACTTCTGGCTTAATCTACATCTGTGTTTGCATTCAATTTGAACTTTTCACTCCAAACTCTAATGTAGCCTTCGGATATTTGAATATTCTTTTCACTGCTGTGTCATGGGTTTCCTTAGGTGCTGCCTGAAAGCTAGCCACCCTACGTACTGCTTGCATAATGTTCGGTCTAGAAGCAGTTACATATAACAAACTACCAATCATTGACCTATATAAGGTCTGATTTGCTGGAGCAGACTCATCATCTTTGCTCAGTTTACACCTAGTAACCATAGGTGTATTTATCGAGTTGCAATCTTCCATCTTAAACTTGTTTGACATTTCTTAAATATACTTGGTTTGAGATATGAATATGCCTTTTTTTGGTTGAGAGATTTGTAAACCAATAAAGAAAGATAACTCACCAAGCATTGACATTTCAAATTATTTTTGCATAGCATCCTAAAATTCTTTGCACATTGCATCACTACTACCTCCAAAGATAATGTCATCCACGTGAACAACAACAATCAACGATTGGTTATCCTCAGTTTTAATGTACAAATTGCTGTCTGCACTACCTCTTTGGAAACTTGTTGCAGCATATACTTGTTCAATCTTGAATATCATGTTCTGGGAGCTTGCTTGAGTCCATAGAGGGCCTTCATCAGATATAGAATCAAACATACCCAAATTTTTTTTTCATCCCTTTTTATATGGCACTTACTTCCAAATACCTTGAGATGCCTGATTGATGTTGGTCTTCCTTTCTGTAGCTCATATGGTCTTGATTTGTGCTCTGTTTAAAATTTATACTGTTTTCTTAACCACTTCTCTCCAAAACAAATTCAGTAACTTAGCTTGACTCAACATTGTTCTTGCCATCTCCTACACAGTCTTGTTCTTTCTTTCTGCTGCTCAGTTTTGTTGAGTAGTCTTAGGAGCAGAGTATTGTCTCTGGATTTTATGCTTCTCACATAATTCTTCATATCTGTCAAAGGTAAATTCTCCTCCTCTGTTTGATCTTAAGCATTTGATTGTCCTACCTATTTCATTCTCTACAATTGCTTTAAATTCCTTAAATTTTTCAAAGGCTTTTGATTTTTCTTGTAGAAAATTAATCCAACTCATTCTAGAATAATCATCAATAAGCATCATAAAATACCTATTGCCTTGCACACTCTTTGCACTCATTGGTCCACATAGATACGTATGAATCAGATCTAATGGTTTTGTAGTGGAATACCCCTTGGTTGGAAATTTGTTTTTTGTCTTCTTTCCTTCATGACATGGTTTGTAGGTGGTGGATGGAGGCTTCTTTATCTTAGGCATGTCTGTTACTCTACGGTTTGAGCTAATCCTCACAAGATCATCAAAATTAATACTTCTATGCTAGAGCCAACTCTCTTCCCTTTTAATGGCAAAACAGTTCTGCCCATTGACTTCACTGAGATGATATATAATGTACCCTTTCTCCGAGTGATCACCTAGAGGAGATTATTAGCCTATTTTATTCTTGTAGGCTAATTAGATTGATACAAGAGAGTAAATAAATTAATTAAATGTTAAATAGTCCTAAGTCATTGGGATTATTTATATTTAACTAATTTGCAGTTGGTCATACTTTATTTTATAAAGTCACTTTTGGAGGGAAAAGTAAATAAAGTATTACTTCTGAAAAGGAAGTGAAATATAAAAGGAGGAAAAAGTGCAATGAAGATTCATTCTCGACTTGTTATTTTGAAAGAATCTTTTCCTTGAGAGCTTGAGAGCTTTAGCTTGCAGGTTCAATTAACCCTAGGACAGAAACCCTATAAGTTTTGGCTATTTGGATGAAAACTCAGATCAGCTCCCTTGGTGAATTCATCTCAGGATTCATAGTTGCACATCATTGATCAATTTTCATGGGGATTCGATGATCCATCTTGCAGGTATTCAGAGGGTTTGATATCTTTTGTATGGAGTGTAATAGACTGCCCTATCCCTGCAATTTTTCCCTAACAACCTTGCTGTTGGTATTTCTTCGAACAGTTTGCAAGCATTTAGTAATAGTCTGATTTTAATTTCCTGCACTGAAAAGGTTTGTAGTTTTTGTGGTTCACCTGATGCGTTTTGGTTTATAGTTTGCAATTCACACATTCATATTTGCAACATATGTAAAAACAATATGGAATTTACCAACAAATTTGATAGGAGATGCTATAAGCTTCGCTGTTAAATTCTAAACGTCACAGTAAAAATTTATGTTCTCAGATTACTTCCTATTTGCAATACTAGATAAGTCCAATGCATTCAATACAGATAGCAACCAAAAGAACCTGGCTTTCCGCTGTAGATTCAGACTTATTCTCTGCTGTTAAGGATTATGCCCAGACACAGTAAACACACCCAGCTCCATTTTCTTCAAGGGTCCAGTCAATGTGATATTCACGCCTCCAAGGACAGTATTCTCGACCCAACTGAGGACTTGACACACTGTCCATGATTTGATGATAAGCTGCTCATGTCTCAAACAGATAGAATACACGTTCAACCCAATTCGAAGTGTGACGTTTAAGATTGGGGCAATACTTGCTAACAGGGTTAATGTCTTCTTGACAGAAGTTTGTTGTGTGCAAATCGTATTCAAATAGTCTCAGCTCTAACTCAACACACAGCAGCTGCAATGAGATCAGCTATCCACGTTTGACTGCCAGCTTATTAGACGTCTGTGTTCTGGGCCAATTTTCCACGACTTACTAATATCTCCACCTGCATATCATAGTGGCACGCATATGCTGCTGTAGTTTTCAAGGGAACCATGTCTAACAGTCTTCAAAACCCAGGCGATTACACTTTCAGACTTTTCAACAACTTGCTAGCCAAGATGCCTTCACTTGAAAATCACACCATATGACAGCTCAGTTCGAACCCAAACATCTGAAACCTCCTGTGGCTGGTGTGTAAACTGAAGATGCCCATCTAAATGCAAAATCGATTTCCCCTTCCTAATTTAGAGTATTAACTAAGCAATGCTGAAAATTGAACTTGAAAATACCTGTTGAAATTCTCTGCGACCCCTCAATGGTTTGTCTTGTTGAAGATTTATAGCTGTGATAGAGATCTAAGATAATATCTAACTCCTCTCCGTCGTGGAGTCTCTTCACTTCCCTGTCGGTGATTCTTCCTCTCCACCATGGAGTCTCTTCACTTCTCTGCCGGTGTCTCGTCATGTCTATGTGGCTGACGGTGTAGTTGTGGCTGTCGGTGAAGATGTAACTGTTGGTGTCTTTTCTTCTTCCTTTGTGGTGTCTCTTCACTTGCAATTCCGCTCTTCTTCTTGGACAGATGGATAAATATATATTGCTGGCTTCTCTCGTTTGTCTGTAGAAAGTTGAAAATATTGTGTATGTATTTTGTCAGATTAGATATATTATATGTTTTCTGTGTTCTGAATTTTCAGACTTATGAAGCTTTATAGAATGTATAAGAGATGTATCATTTGACTTCATTGTCAAGATTGATTTGTGGAGAATCAAACTTATCTTATTGAGATTGATAGTAATCTGAAACTATCAACAGTTGTATTCATTTCCAGAGATATAATAAAGTTCATTTTTGAGTGGGTTGGGTTTTTCACCTTCAAGTGGAGGGTTTTTCCAGGATAAATTATGTGTATTTTGTTTCAGATTTCTGTGTTGCTAAAACATTAACATGGTATCAGAGCCAGGTTACTTCTATAGGAGCCTAAACACTTGAAGGTAGATCTTGTGCTTTAGAGGGAGTCTGACATATCGACAGAAGTAACCTTGGACGAAGAGGTCAGAAGATTGATTTCAGCTTCAGAGGGAGCTTGTGGAAGCCTTACATTTCAGCTTCAGAGGGAGCTTGGCATTTCAGCTTCAGTGGGAGCTTGGCATTTTATCTTCAGAGGGAGCTTGTCATTTCAGTTTCAGAGAGAGCCTGACATTTCAGATTCAGAGGGAGCCACGTCATCATGAAAATGCATTTTTCTCTGTAATGGAGAAATTTGAGGTGAAAGCCCTTGTTAATGAGTTCTTCTCTATGAGGGAGAAGTTCGAGGTGAAATCCCTTGTTAATGAGTTCTTCTCTGCGAGAGAAGTTCGAGGTGAAATCCCTTGTTAATGAGTTCTTCTCTGCGAGAGAAGTTCGAGGTGAAATCCCTTGGTTATTGAGTTCTTCTCTGCGAGAGAAGCTCGAGGTGAAATCCCTTGCTAACGAGTTCTTCTCTGAGAGAGAAGTTCAAGGTGAAATCCCTTGTTCCACCCTCTGGGAGTAGCTATGGTGGATCCACCCTCTGGGAGTAGGCATGGTGGAAGTCATGTGTGTGATTTCATGACTTTATTTTCTGTTTTTCTGATTCACCCTCTAGGAGTAGCTATGGTGAATATTGTTATGCTGAGATAACTTTTTTATTTGAGAAAATATGTGATGAGATTTTTTGTTGACATTCTTTTGGTTGTAGTTACGTGTACTTGTCATGTGATGACATTTTGAAGATCTCTCTCTTGCTAAGAGGGAGTGTTGAAAATTTATAGCTGCGATAGAGATCTAAGATAATATCTAACTCCTCTCCATTGTGGAGTCTCTTCACTTCCCTGTTGGTGACTCTTCCTCTCCACCATGGAGTCTCTTCACTTCTCTGCCGGTTTCTCTTCATGTCTATGTGGCTGACGGTGTAGTTGTGGCTGTCGGTGACTCTTCATGTCCATATGGTTGTCAGTGAAGATGTAACTGTTGGTGTCTTTTCTTCTTCCTTTGTGGTGTCTCTTCACTTGCAATTCCGCTCTTCTTCTTGGACAAATGGATAGATATATATTGCTGGCTTCTCTCTTTTGTCTGTAGCAAGTTGAAAATATTGTGTATGTAGTCTATCAGATCAGATATATTATATGTTTTTTGTGTTCTGAATTTTCAGACTTATGAAGCTTTATAGAATGTATAAGAGATGTATCATTTGACTTCAGTGTCAAGATTGATTTGTGGAGAATCAAACTTATCTTATTGAGATTGATAGTAATCTGAAACTATCAACAGTTGTATTCATTTCCAGAGATATAATAAAGTTCATTTTTGAGTGGGTTGGGTTTTTCACCCTCAAATGGAGGGTTTTTCCAGGATAAATTCTGTGTATTTTGTTTTAGATTTCTATGTTGCTAAAACATTAACATGTCTTAAATGAACTCATAATCTGGATTTTCTTCATTCACCATTAACATTTGTTATTAAGGAAATCCCTAACCCGGTCTTTCACAGGCAAGAGAAATGCCACACTTGAGGGATTTCTTCCCCAAATGCCAAGACTATTGAAAATTTCCAGAAATCACCAATTTCAGAATATCACAATTCCCAAGATGTCCCTTTCCAACATTAAAATGCCTTCACATCTGGGCTTTATTTCCAATGCATCACCAATGTGGGATAATGGAAAATTATAATAAAACAAAATAACTTATGTCTCCCCTTTTTGAATGGGTACTTTTAATTTTTCCCACTTAAACTATAGTCTCCCACATTAAATAGATAATAAAGTTAATATTTAAATTTAACTTTAGAACTCTTTCAACAAAGCCCAAATAAATTAATGGCGCATTAAAATTGCAATCCAAAAGAGGAATAATATGCATCAAAATATTGCCTACCAAAAATGCATCAAAATTTAACGGACACTGTGCCAAAAAGGACTTACTATAAATAGTAAGTTCTAGAAAACCCTGTCAAATCAACTCCATTTGGCCCGAAACTGAATTTGCCTAGGCCAAATCCATCACATATCCCTGCAAAGTCCTGGTTAGCCCTCGGGACCATGACAAAAAGGGCTAATGACAAATCGCCAACTAACTGCTAAATGGGGACATTACATGGAGGCATTCTGGGTATGTTTTACATTTACATGATGGCATCATGCATTTTCTGATTTGTAACAGCAGAATGTGTTTGTGAACAGCAATACATTTCTATATTAAAAGAATACCCATTGGCTTATTTAGATTCTTTGTATTTCATTGATTCATTTCCTCAGAAATCTATATCGTTCATCTTGCATGCTCAATCTGCATGTTTTCATGTTGCAATATTACATTATGATGAAACAAAACTTGAGCAAATAACAAAACCCAAATCAGGTTTGAAGCATTATTCGAGTCTAGGATATTACATCATACACATCATTGTCAGTCTTGCTTCCTTCCACAATTAATTCACTAGTATCGGTTTTCCTCATTTCACATCCGTTTGCATTGAATTAGAAAGCGTAGCCTTTATCACACATTTGACTTATACAAAAGATTATTTTTAAAATCTTCTACATACAGGACATCGTAGGTTTTGGTCTTTCCACCATTACCCTTACCGGTATCATAGCAACTGAGTTGTTACCAAGTATCACAGCTCCTCCATCAAACTTTTTGTAGTTCGTGAATTTTCTTGTCTCCAATCATGTGACGTGAACATCCACTATCAACGGTCGATAGATTTTCTCCTTTTGACCATGAAGTGTAGTCTGTGCAACCATAGATTTTGTTGATCTTTGTCTTTTTAGCTTTTTTTCCCAAACTTTCTTTGTCTCACTCTTCTAATTTGTTGAGTTATTTCTTTTTATATCCAGCTTGGGAGGACTCACAAAATTACTTCTACAATTTCTTGCAATATGCTCAAATTGTTGCACTTATAAATTCATAAAAATATAGAGCAACATATAAGTTATCACATATAATATTGAAATGAAACAAAGGTGCAAAAACAATTCTACTAACAAAGTTAAAACAATTCTACTAACAAAGTTATTCCTTTTTGCGGGAACCCTTCTACAATTCATTGCCTTATGACCAAATTGATTGCAATTAAAACAATAACTAGACAATGAATAATTGAACATGGGATCGTGTGTTTGTCCTCTTGAAACCAGTTATTTGGATCTTCTATTCTGTTGTGCACTTGAGTGAAACCATCATCTTCCTTCTTGCTATCTTTGGTTGCCTTGTATTGTTTAGATCTTGAAATTTTGGACCCATTTTCTTTCAGATTCTCAACAACTTACTTCATGGACTGCCCTGTCATTTTATTATTCTATATCTCATTGAATCCAATACTGGTTTTGATATGTCGCGATCTTTGGCTACCTATGATTTTATCCAAGATCTTAGTGCTTTTCCCAAAATTCAATTTTAAATGATTGTTTTCTTGCCATTAATCTTTTTGTCATAACTTCTATCCTCTCTGCTTCTTCCACTTGTATGTTTAGATCAATGACCAGCTAATCTGCTTTCTCAAGACTCTAAGATAATTTGTCTTTAGTTTTTACTTCCTTTGCAATTCTTTTCTTTAGTTTTTTTATTTATTTGCTAGCATAGTATAGTTCTTCCACACGATCTACCTGATCATTTTCATTTCTAGATTTCATTCCTCCAACATCACCCTACATGGTTTCCTTAGTCATGAATATAGCTTTTTCTCCCTCATTCTTGAAAAGGACTTCTTCCAATTATTTTGATCTTCATTATTAGAATCTCTGTATGGACACTTAGCCATGAAATGTCTTTCTTCTCCACAATTAAAACATTTAAAGTAACTTACCTTTGTATTTTTTGGAACCTCTTTGCAACTTTTTGACAAAGTTTTCTTCTTTCGGATTTGATTCATCATCAAAGTCTAGATCTTCTTGCTTTTTGAACACTTTGAATGCCACCTCTTTCCTTGAAGATTTGTCATCATCAATCCTCAGCTCATAAGTAGTTAGAACTCTCTGTAACTCATCCATAGTTTAGTGTGTTCAAATTTTTAGCGTCTTCAGCTGTAGAAACCTTGGGATCAAACCTTAGGGGAAGAGATTTGAGTAACTTTTTCACAACCATTGCTTCTTGCATTTCTTCACCAAGTCCTTTGATGGTGTTGACTATTTCATCGATCCAAAGCAAGAATGTAACAATGTTCTCTTTTTCCTTCATTTTGAAACTCTCAAATTGGCCTTGGTAGGTTTGAAACTTTGCTTGTTTGACCTTGTCATCTCCTTCATAGATATTGTTCAACTTATCTCATACTTCCTTCAGAGTGCTGCAATGCATAGAAATGGCATAGCATTTCAGATTTAGATAAACCACAGAGAATAACATTTCTTGCCTTTGCATTATTCTCACAAGCCTTCTTTCCAGCTTGATCTCTTGGAGGATTATCAAGAAATTCATAGCCGTCCACAACTGCTTGCCAAAAATCAAACCCTATGGCCATCAAATATGCTTCCATCCTTACCCTCCAAGATGCATAATTGGATCCATTAAAAAATGGCGCCTTGTTTGAAGAAAGACCTTCTTGAGCAACTGAGTGTGCCATCTTGGATCTGCTTCAAGCTATTAAGCTTCTTCCAAGGAACTTGACTCTGATACCAATTGTTAAGCACACATATATACTGAGAGTTTGGGTGGGTGAATCAGTTAATGCCAATTTCAAATTGTTTGAATATTGATTATCATTAATAATTTCTCCAAGCATCACAACTATTCTCAAACCCTAATCATCATTAGTAGCATTTATTAGTCTTTCTTTAATTATGAAGCAACTACTCAAATGATGAACATGAACACACATTCACACAAATGAACACTAGATTATATGGAAATCCAAAAGGGAAAAACCACAGTGAGAATAGCTGCTTGGATCTACTGTCTAAATACAACCTTACAAAGATATTATAAAGAACTTACAATACAATGTGGGCACCAACCTACCAGAGACACGAATCCCCAATTACATTTGTAGGCACCAACCTATAGGAGACACCAATTCCCTAATCCAAGATCTGTGCACCAACTCAACATGTGAGACACCAATCTCACACATATGAGATATGTAATGTGGACCTTCAAGGCTGAATGCTCAACTTCTTGATTTGATCAACTTCAAAACTTGTCCATACTATGCATAAGATCTTTATATGAAACCTGTTGATGTGTTTTTATGCACTACATACATAGAATAACATACCAAGGTATCTTATCCTCTCTTGAACAAAATCTCCTCAAATACTGAACTAAGTGATCACTTGAGGTGACTCCAAGGTTCCAAATGTCAGGGCTCGGCATGTGGATAAGCTCAATGGTTGATGTGATTGTTGGCAATCCAAGGGGACTTACATAGTTGTTCTTAGGAGATGAATCTTTCAAACGCAAGGAGAGCTCTATTAGTCTAATTTATGCTTTCGAATGATATGCAATGAAGTTCTTTGATTACTACTAGTAATGATTGTTTGATAAAAAAGTGCAAAAGGAGTAAGGGTTTGAGGAATGCTAAACTAATCCTAGGAATGCAAGGACAATGGACGATTTTTTAGTGAAATTTAACTAGACTTTGCTTTGACATGCAAGGAACAACTCCACAAAGCTAGTGCAATCTTCTAAGGTAAGCAAATGATATTCAAATCACCACCAACAACATAGACACCATCAATGTGATGCAGATCAATGGGCGAGTAGCTATCGAAGTTAAGCTTATATACAGTTGACTACGCAAAGTATTTGGCAATCAACAGAATACTAGTAGTATGAACATACAAATTTCACCATTAATCATCAACAATGATCTTTCATTCATCTAAAACACTTGAAGCAAAATCTATTCTATTCTTTTTTTTTTAATTTTCTGATTTGAAAGAATGAAGAAACAAGCAAATACTCCAAACACATTAAGTCACCAACACTAAAATGATTTTATTATCTCTAGCAGCATCAAAGCAATAATTCTTCAAAATCTCTTTCTTATATCTAGTACAAATGAAATGAGTTGAGCTTATATAGAGCTCTCAATACAAATGAATGGCCAAGATCAATCTAAAATCAAGGGCCAAGATTATGCCATCTAGACCCTAATTAGGGTTTATTATAACAAAATACCTAATTATTGCATATCATTAAATATCAGCCAATGAGAAAGTAACAAATTTTTGGCACAAACTACGAGGGTGAATCCTCCATTGAGAAAATTCAATGCCACATGCGATCATAACAAACTTTCATCTAGAAGTTTGTTCCCCTTATCTCTTTCCTTACAAGCAAATTCAATGAATCTTGACATGATGCAATCAAGCTCATCCATTGGGACACTTAGCATGATCTTCAATTAATTCTCCATGTTGTCCAACTCTACTAAGGATGAAATGAAAATCTTCTCCCACTCAGGTCCCAAGTCTTGGACATTGCTCACAAGTGTCATGAATGATTGAATGTCCTCTAGTTGCTTCTTTGAAAGTGATCTAGCTGTCTCGAAGAAGATATTCCTTACTCTTTTTGTCAATATGTCAACAACTATTTTTACCTCTTCTTTCATCTCTTTTCCAAGTATTGTTTTAGTTGCTGCTATGATTCTATCATTTGTCACCTTGATCATTTCTTCAACTCGGGTGCAACCATTGTTGATACCTTCAAACATATCCCTTCTCATTCTAAGTGTGCAATACCATCTGTAGAAGTCACATGATTGTCCATCCTTCACCACTCCAATGTAGCCTTGGAATAGTTATCTCCTTAGTGTGATTGAATACATCATAGAAAGCAGTGAGCGCCCGAGGCTTGTCAAGAATAGCTGAAACTCTCTCAAATATGTGTGCTAACTCTCCCATGAACTCATTTGCCTTGGTGAAGACATTATCAATCCAACTCTTCACCACGTGAGAGGTAGTCTTCATCTCTTCCAAATCATCAACTGAATTCGGTGGAAACAGTGATGGAGGAATGCATGAAGGGTCAGCTTGTCTTATTGGATTTCTGAGTTGCTAGACATAGCTCCTTAAGGCATTCAATTCCTTTTCCAGCTTCTTCTTATCTTCTTACACAAGCTTCAATCTATCTTGGATTGTCCTCACTGAATCATTCAACTCTTCCTTCTCCTGTTCAGCAATAGTAGGACCTAACTCAATTGTTGTCAAGTCGTAGTCATTGGCAGTGATCTCATCTTCCAGATTGTCTACTCTTGGGGTAGCTATCTATATAGTCCAGGACCCTGTATTATCTCTCGTGATCTTAGAGAGCTTAGTAGCTTTCTTCTTTTCAATCGTCTTACCAATCCTCTCCATGAAGCTATTTTAATCATTTGTTGCCTCTTCTTTTGCTACTATCACTTCCTTAGTCATTCTTTCCTTGAGCCAGGCTGGGATATAGTAGATCGCTCCCTCTCTACTTGTAATTCCTTGAATTGTTGATCTACCCGGAGCGGAGAAGTTGTTTCCTCATTATCATCTTCATCCATTATCTCCACATATTCATCTTTGCAGCCGTGTTGTTTATAGCTTGTTCTTGCATTGCTGGAGGATCTTGTACTTGAGACTTCTTTCCCTTATCAGTCCTCTCATCTCGATTGTCCTCTATAGTAGATTCCAAGGACTCATTCATGCCTTGATCCATGCTTCTCTTGAGTGATTGACCTTCATTGATGGATACTTGATTCATTGTGACCTCCTGTATGGATGGGGTGCTAGTAGAAGGATGATTTGAATGTCTTATGCTTCTTTTGGCTTGATCCTTCTTTGTGACTTCCTTTCCTCTTGGAACTCTTAGTTTGATTTGATTGAGCAGCGTTATCACTCATGCTTATGCTTTCCGTCTCTTCATTGGATGAATGCGGATCCGCCATCATATCATCTGTCAATTGTACATTTTAATTCTTCAATTTGTTGGTTTGGATATCCACCCATCTTTGCGTGTTGGCCATGATAGGCCTCATTAGCTCTTCTAACTTGGTGATCTCAATGTCAACCCAATCAATTTCTATCTCTTTGTCCTTTTATTGCTCATAAGCACACTGGAGGCACCTTCCATCATCATGCACTTCATTGGGGATGAGGAATACTCTAGACATCCAAATGATCTCTATTGGTAGCTTGGAGAACATCTTCCTTCTAATCTCAAAGTCATCCTTGGCGTTCATCCACGAATCTTCTATATGTGGCCTATGCTTGTGGCTGCTTCCATTGATCCTCCTTATGTTACCATATGGATTGAAGTTGGTTTGTGAAGGATATTCAACAAGGGGATGGAATTTCATCTCTTATTTTGACTTCTCTGCCGCTTGTATGGATGTACACACTTCCATTGATTGTCCAACTGAGATAGGAAAAGCAATTCCAACCTTATGCCTGTTCTTCTGAATCTTGTCGTAGGTGACTAATTGCCTCAAGATTTCCAATAATACCTTCTTGTCCGTAGGATAACGTGGAAGCTTGTATGGTGGAGATGAGCATCCTTGCATGCTTATGTAGGTGAACTTGGGGTATTGAATGAACCCAACACCATGCTTCTTCACTAATTCCTTCGCTTGTGGGGATAGCTTTTGATGGATGCCACCTTGCAATGTTCTTACTATGTGCATGGAGAACGAATCATTGACTCTCTTGAAGTGTGCCTTGTGGAAGTGCAATTGCGTGCAACACTCACACACTCTTGTCTCTTCTTATCCATTTCCAACTGGGCCTCTATATGTTAGTTCCTTGTATCCATAAGCTCTTACAAGTGAGTAGATGATGTAGGAACTCATGTAGAACTGCTTAGTGCGTTATAGTCTTCTTAGCTATAGATCAATGTTATTGCTTATGATCCTCGCCCAATTGACCTTCCCCCACTTGTTGTCTCTACCTCCATGTAGTAAAACATCCAATTCTCAAACTGAGAGGCTTGAGGACTTCCCATGATTCGGCTGAGTAAGTTGATCAAGTCACTATACTCCTTGAAGTTGATTTGGTGAAGCTTGTTAGGCATTTTGGAGAGGCAAGGCTTAGCCTTTTACATATTTATTGATGATGCCCAAGCATTCAAGGTTGTCATCAAAGATTGCCTGTGCTCCCTCCTTATTCTTATATATCATGTCCTTGTGATCAGGCATGTTGAATGCTTCGTTGACGGCGGCTTCTGATAGGAATTCTAGGACGTTGCCGTCAGGTGCCACTATTTGTCTTGTGTTGTCATCATAGTGTTTGGTGTTGATTGTAACTAGGGTTATAGGGGTTCGGATTGCCTTAAGGCAACATCCGAACCCCCTTTAGGACCGGGTCCTATCCTAGGGTAACGTGACCCTTTCTTATTCACATTGCCACGCTCTGCTAAATACACGCCATTTAACTATTGGCGCCAAAAACCAAGAAGGCCGACTTAAATTTCAAAGTGCAAAAGATGCATATAAATAAATGACAATTTGCAAGTCAAGAAACAATCATTAAGTTCACATACAAAGGCGATTTAGCTCTGCTGTGCGAATTCAAGGAAGAGTGCGAACTATTTCAGATTGGTGCAAAATTGTATTTCAGATTGGTGCGAAATTGTCCAAGAGGACATAGTTGTTTTTATGCAAGGCTTTGAAGCATACAAGGGACAGATCTGATATGTGAAGATCAGATTCAAGCTAAGTATTGTACTTATATTTAGAGGAGAATATATAATCTGACCTGTGGGTCTTTCATGCTGGGTTTTTCCTCTTTGGAGGTTTTCCCAAGGTATGCTTGTTTGTCTACTGTTTTATTTCTGATTTATGTTGGCTTATTAAATACTACAAATCTGATTACAATCTAGGGCATAATTAATCTAAGTTGGTTTACTAAATACTGCAAATCTGATTACAACCTAGGGCATAATCAATTATATAAATCTGATTAATATACCTAGGGTTTAAAATTACATGGTATCAGAGCTATAGGTGTCATTAACTTCTGATTTTAGCAAATCGATTGTTGCATATAGCTGTTGTTTGTGTTTAGATTAAAGATGTCAGGTTTGAAGGCTAAAGATAGGCTTGAGGGAGCCATTGATTTTGCTGCTTGGAAAGTTTGTATTCTATTGGTCCTTGAAGAAAATGACCTACTGAAATTTGTAGAAGAAGAAAGGCTGTCTCCTCCAGAAGATGCCGAAGAGCTGAAACTGTTCAAGAAAGATTCCCTCAAAGCTAGAACGATCATAATTGAGTCCGTCAAGAATCATCTTGTCACTGTCATATCAAAGTTTGTATCTGCTAGAGAAATGACCAAACACTTGGAAGGGATGTATGAAGTCAACAATCTCAGCAGGGCTCTTGCCCTAAGACAGCAACTTCTACACATGAAAATGAAAGAAGAAGACTCAATCATAGCCTACTTCATGAAGATCAATGAACTAAAGGACAAACTAAGCACTCTTGATTGCCAAATCTCAGATAAAGACCTTGTTATGATTGCATTAAATGGTCTACCTGATGAATGGGAACCATTCATTCATAGCATTGGTGGAAGAGCCGATTGTCCCAACTTTGAACGTCTTCAATCTGATTGCATCGAAGAGGAATCTCGAATTGAGGTAAGAGGAAAACTCAAGAACTCTCTCAAAGATAATCATGTTCTCTTATCTAAATCTAGGAAAGGTGGTCATTGGAAGAAAGAGAAGAGAAGCAAAGATTTTAGATCCTCCTCCTATGATCCAAGGAAAAAGTCAAGAGATTCCTCTCACATTCATTGCTTCAGATGTGACAAGTATGGTCACTATGCCAGAGATTGTCAGAATGACCCAAAGGAAAGGGAAGCCAACTTAAATGAAGTTGCCGAACAAAGTGAAGACTATCTTCTTATCTCTGCTCTTTCCAGCAATGTTCCTACGGACAGCAATACGTGGATACTTGACAGTGGTGCCTCCAGACACATCTCAGGATTTCGTGAGCATCTCTCAGATCTGATTGAAAAAGACACCAATCTCCATGTAGTAATCGTTGATGATGCTCGATACTCGGTAAAAGGTTCTGGCACTACCTCTTTAAAACTAGATTCTGGTATCTCCTTACAACTCTGTGATATTCTCTTTGTACCTGGTATTAAAAGAAATCTAATTTCCATTTCGGCTTTAGAAGATAAGGGTTTGCAAATAGCATTTTTTGAAGGGAAAGTACTTGCTTGGCCTAAGAAATCTAATTTCAAATCTGCTCGTATTATTGGAAATAGAGGTGATAGTTTATATATGCTTGCAGCTAATCCAATTCAAGCTCTCATTCATGAGACCCCTGAATCATGCGAACTATGGCATAGAAGATTGGGTCATCTTCACTTTCAAGCTCTTCCCACTCTCGGTAAAATGGTCAAAGGTATGCCTAAACTCAGTTTATCTCATGATGATGCTTGTAAAGGTTGTGCAATGGGTAAGAATGTAAAGAATCCCTTTCATAAAAGCGATAGTAGGGCTAAAGAAAGGTTAGAGCTTATTCATTCAGATTTATGTGGTCCTATGTCTGTAGCATCTCCTAGCGGTTTCTTATATTATGTTATCTTCATAGATGATTTCTCTAGGAAGACATGGATCTATTTTCTTAAAACTAAAGAGTCTGAAGAAGTCCTAAATAGATTTAAAGAATTCAAAGCCTTAGTTGAAAATACTACAGGAAATCGAATTAAATGTTTGAGGTCTGACAATGGAGGTGAATACACCTCAGGTAGCTTCTATGACTTTTGTGTTAAAGCAGGAATTAAGAGGGAGTTCTGTGTTCCCTACAACCCTCAGCAAAATGGAGTTGCTGAAAGAAAGAACGGGACCATTGTTGAAGCTGCAAGAGCCATGATACATGATCAGGACTTGCAACCTTTTCTATGGGCAGAAGCATCCAAAACCGCAGTTTATATTCTGAATAGATGTCCTCATCGAGTCCTAAAGGATGTGACACCTGAAGAAGTCTTTTCTGGAATCAAACCAGACATCAGTCACCTAAGAATATTCGGAAGCCCTGTGTATGTTCATGTGCCTAAAGAAAAACGAACCAAGGTGGATCCATCTGGGAAGAAAGGCATCCTAGTAGGATACAACGAATCTTCCAAAGCTTTCAGGATCTACATCTTAGGTCAAAGGTATGTTGAGGTAAGTAGAAATGTAACTTTTGAAGAAGATATTGCTTTCAAAAGATCTAAAGGTTCATTAACCAACAATAATGATATGGTGATGGAAAATCAAGATTCAATTGTTGATGCTAACCCTGAGTTACAGGAGGAGTCTACTGATCTTCCAAGTCAGGAAGTTCAGAATGACTCATTAGAACCCATGCAAACTACCAATATACCTCAGGATATTGTGGTCTGCAAGAAGAGACCACTTTGGGTTAGAAATACGATTCAAGATGCTGAAGGGTTTGCTGCTCCCAGAGGAACCTTCAGAAATAGCAAGAGTGTCCAAAATCACACCAACTATAATTCTGTGATGTGCAATATAATTGAGTTTGAACCCCACAATATCGGAGAAGCTATGCCCCATCATGCTTGGAAATTAGCCATGGATGAAGAGTATGGGTCTATCATCAAGAATGATGTCTGGGACATTTTACCCAAACCCAAAGGTAAGTCTGTCGTTTCCTCTAAATGGTTGTTTAAAATTAAACATAATGCTGATGGTAGTATTGAAAAATATAAAGCGAGGTTTGTAGCACGTGGTTTTTCTCAAAAGGAAGGGATAGATTATGAAGAAACCTTTGCCCCTGTTGCTAGATACACCTCTATTAGGTCTATAATAGCTATTGCTGCAGCCAAAGGTTGGGAGCTGCATCAAATGGATGTTAAGACAACCTTCCTTAATGGTGTCATTGAGGAGGAAGTCTATATTGAGCAACCAGAAGGTTATGTAATCCATAAAAGAGATTCTCATGTTTGCAGGTTGAAGAAAGCCTTATATGGGCTCAAACAGGCTCGTGCTTGGTATGAAAGAATTGATAAGTACTTACTAAGTTTAGGGTTTTCCAAGAATGATGCTAATGCTAACATTTACTTGAAAATTTATAATGATGAGATGCTTATTTTAGTTTTGTATGTAGATGATTTATTTCTCATGGGTGAAAATAAATTAATCATGAGATGTAAAAAGGAATTAGCCTTAGAATTTGAAATGAAGGATTTAGGTCTAATGTATTACTTTCTAGGGTTAGAGGTATGGCAAAGAGCTAATGAAATCTTTCTAAGTCAGGGAAAATACACTATTGATATTTTGAAAAGATTTAGGATGATAGATTGTAAACCTATGCGTACTCCTATGGAATCTAACTTAAAGAAGTTAAGTGTTTCTGCAGCTAACTCTGATTTTGCAGATCCCTCTGAGTACAGGCAGTTGATTGGCTCCCTAATGTACCTAGTCAACACTAGGCCAGATATCTGTTATTCTGTTAATGCTCTTAGTCAGTTCATGAGCTCACCTAAACATGTTCACCTGGTTGCTGCCAAGCACATTCTAAGATACCTACGTGGCACGATTGGTTATGGGCTGAAGTATTCACTCAATACCCCAATTCTCTTGAAAGGCTACTCAGATTCAGATTGGGCAGGAAGTGTCAAGGACAGGAAAAGCACTTCAGGCATCTGCTTCAACTTGGCTCCGCAGTAATCTCTTGGGCATGCAGAAAGCAATCTTCTGTAGCATTAAGCACTGTAGAAGCTGAGTACATTGCCGCATCTGTTGCATCCAGAGAAGCAGTGTGGCTTCATAAGCTCCTTGTTGGATTATTTGGTCAAGTCAATGATCCTACCACCATTCATTGTGATAATCAAAGCTGTATAAAGATGACAGTAAATCTTGTATTTCATGATCGGTCCAAACATGTGGAAACACACTATCATTACATTCGGGATATGGTGCAGAGAGGCGCCATTCATCTAAAATACATTAGCACAGATGAATAGATTGCTGACATCCTCACCAAACCTTTATCCAGAGTGAAGTTCGGGTACTTCAGAGACAGACTTGGTGTCATGGAAAACGGAACCCTGATTGAGAGGGAGCTTCAATCTCAGTGACTATGTGTAGCACTTTGAATCATTCCTTGTGTGTGTGCAAGAATGAATTACATCCAATCTATGCTTGTGTGCTAGATGGATAATTATAATAATGTAAAGACCCACTGATGTATTACACTTTCTATGCTTGTGTGCTAGAACCATCCTATGCTTGTGTGCTAGGTGGAAGATGTAATTCTATGCTTGTGTGCTAGATCCACTCTATGCTTGTGTGCTAGATGGAAAGTAAAGGTTCAGATTCTGTATTCTCCTCCTCCCTAGTTAAGAGGGTGTGTTGATTGTAACTGGGGTTATAGGGGTTCGGATTGCCTTAAGGCAACATCCGAACCCCCTTTAGGACTGTTGTGACGTTTTCACACATCGCCCCATTGCAAATGGGGACCCTTGCTTTTTTTGCTTTTTAGGGTTTGTTCTTTAAGTTTTTTTAGGGTTTTGTTAGCTAGCCTTTGCATTTTGAGTATCGCCCGGGGATCACATGGATAAGCAAGTCCGGCTTGAGTGAGGTCCTGACCCTGAAATTTGGCTAAGTCTGGAATGTCCTGATCCTGAATTTGACTAAGTTTGGAAACTGAAAAAACCTCCAAAAACTAGATTTTGCAATATAACTCCTGGAGGTTTGAAACCACTCTCAAACATCCTGAAAGTATATATGGAATATAACTTAAAGTATAAGAATTCTTATACTTAAATGTTATATTCCATAAAAATTATCCTGATAGAGAGTTCGAAAAGTCAAATTTCGCTCCTGTCCCTCCCAGGAGGACCAAGGCGAATCGCTCCTGTCCCTCACCAAGGGACCAGAGCGAAAATATTTATTTGAGCCATTCCTGACCTTGTTTGGACGAATTGAGACATCAAAGGCATGGTGAAGGACGAAATGAGCATGATAGAGCATCCAGACTTGATCAAAAACAATGAAATGATGAAGTTTTTGCCTAGAGGGTCAAATTCGCTCCTGTCCCTCACTGAAGGACCAGAGCGAAATTATTCATAAGGTACGATCTGGGCAAAGATCAAGCAAGTTTTATGTTTGAAGGTAAGAAAGGAGATGAATTGAACCCATTGAAGACAAATTGAAGATTATCAAACGTCAACAAGGGACCCAAATGCCCAAGTTCGCTCCTGTCCCTCAGGCAGGGACCAGAGCGATTTTTGTCTTAGACAAATTTCTTGCCAAGTTACAATGAATTCCAAGGCATGGATGAATGAAAGGGGACATTATGAGACCGTTGAAGATAAATTTGGAAGCTGGCGAAGTGTGATGGAGACTACAAGTACAAATTCGCTCCTGTCCCTCTCCAAGGGACCAGGGCGATATCTTAGTTATGTTGCCTTTTCCTCAAATTCAAACCACTCCAAGTCAAGGTGAAAGATGGCAAGGACATTTCGAAGCGTCTCAATCAAGCACAAAGTTACAAGGATCGCCAAAATGAAGGATTTGCACTTAAAAACCTAGGTTCGCTCCTGTCCCTCTCCAAGGGACCAGAGCGAAATCCTCATGAGGCTCTAAATTTTGAAAAGTTTATCAAACATCAAGTATCCAAGGGGATCAAAGGGACTTCATTCTACGCGATGAAAGTGATGGCAAGTTGAAGAAGACAAGGACAAACTCAAAACCTTGAAGTTCGCTCTTGTCCCTCAGGAAGGGACCAGAGCGATATTAATCATATTGGCCAAATCTCTCAAAATCACGTGAGGTTAGGGTTTTGCAAGGTGGTAAAGGGTCCAAGGCACGGTTAGAAGATGATATTCAAAGGCTTCAAACGTTAAACGATCACCAAATTGAACAAAGAGGTTATTTCGCTCCTGTCCCTCTCCAAGGGACCAGGGCGATTTGCATGGGATCCTTCATTTTCCTTCAAATTCATGCCAAGCCAAGGTTTTTCGAGATCACACAAGGTCTAAGGTGTCTTTTGAGGGTGATATTCAAAGGTTCCAAACGTCAAAGTGCTATCAATTAAGCAAAGAGCCTATATCGCTCCTGTCCTTTGGACAAGGACCAAGGCGATTTCATTAAAACATTCATGTTCCGTCAAAACCAAGACAAGGCAAGTTCACGCTAGATCAAGAACGTCCTTTGGAAGGCAATGAACGAGGAACCAAGGTTGAGAGGTGATGCATTTGGACTAGAGCTTCAAGATCGCTCCTGTCCCTCTCCAAGGGACAAGGGCGATGATCCTTCCAACATCTAAACACCTTGTAGAATTCAAGTGGAACGAAAGGGGAGCGAAAGAATGGCATTGTTTGTCCATCACAATGAAGATTAAAGATCAAAGATGCAAAGATTAAGGAGAAATTATGAGGATCGCTCCTGTCCCTCTCCAAGGGACCAGGGCGATATTTGCCAAAACACTTATAATCCTTCGAAAATTATGTTAAAACAAAGTTGCAAAGGGTTTGAGACGTCTTTTGAAAGGTTGAAAGGTGATGGACGAAGAAGTTAAAATCAAGAATGAAGAGTTGCAAGCTAGAAGACAAGGATCGCTCCTGTCCCTCTCCAAGGGACCAGGGTGATGATCCTCCAAACATTGAATTTGCCTTGTGAAAGTCAAGTAAGACGAGCGTGGAGTAAAGGAACAATGTTATTATTCACCTTATGATGGAGATTTGAGATCAAGAATGCAAGGATCAAGACCAAATTGATGGATCGCTCCTGTCCCTCAGTCAGGGACCAGGGCGATGAGGTACGTATCTTTCATCTTCAAAATTTGGCGTTCAAACAAGTTTTTTTGAATTTATTTTAAATGCTAAATTTGATAGGTTTTGAAAATTTAATTAAGTGGCATTTAAAAATAACGCATAACATTTATTAATTAATTTTGCCTATTAAAAATCGAAAAAATTAATTATAAAGGCATAAAGTTAATTAATTATAAAACAAGTTGAGCGCTTGGGTTTATTTTACAAAAGTCGGCCTTGGTTTTGATTAAAAAAGGCTTTTAATTATCTTTGTTTTCACCAAGTCGGCCTAAGGTAATGCATGAGGAGAGTGCTTATAAAAGGAGGTGTTTATTTCATTTTTAAATCATTATTCAAGCATCCTCTTTCATATGCGATTTGGAGTATATAAGGGAAGGTGCAAGCATTATCAAAGGAGTTCGAGTTTCAAGTTAGGCGAACTTGCCAAAGACATTGAGGAACACATCAAAGATATCCCCAAGGGTGGCGAATGGACAAAGAGGACGTTCATTATCCTTCAAGATCACGTCGAAGCCATCAAATTTTGATTTTTGCCTAGGCGAATTCCTCATTTTGCATTTTAGAGTTAAGTTCTCAAGTAAGGTATGGCAAGATCTCTTGTTTTAATTTCGAATTTTGATCGTCATTGCCTTAATTTTGAATTTTGAAAATTTGTTTTCAATCGTTTTTAGGAAATGATTAATAAAGGACTTATCATTAAGTTTCCTAAAATTTGCTCTCTAATTTATGTTATGTATTGCAAAATCATGGTACTAATTTTGAAATGTTGTGTAGGCATCAAATGGAGATCTCTTCAAGGAAAATCAAGCCGGATCAAGGACGGTCTTCGCCAGGACGATCAAGCCAGGACAAGGGCGACCTCTTTCAATCCAATGTTCCAAGGCGAGGTACATCATCATCCTACACATCAAGGACACATGGAGTTAGGACAAGGGCTCGTTGAAGGAGCAAATAATTTTAGAAGAGTTAATCAAAGATAGCCTCTCAACGACATCAAATTGAATATCTAGCAAGCTACAAGTGTCAGATGAGGTGGCATCCTAGTCATCACTCCTCCAGTCAGTGTGGTCCACCTTAGCATGTCCAGATTCAATGTACCTAACTCATGGAAGGTGGCACAAACTCCGATGTACCTACCCCAGCTATCCATTGGTCGATTTTTCTAGAAGGGACGTGTCCAAGCAATACAATTTTATCATTGGTCAAGCATTAAATGTTATGTAATGGTTGTAACAAACCCTAATTAGGGTTTTCATTGTTGAATCTTGGCCATTGATCTTGAATTGATCTAAGCCATCAAATTGTATTGTGGGCACTATATAAGCCCAGGCATTTCATTTGTAAAGGCTAATTAGAAGATTAGAGAGAGTTGTAAATAATAGAAAGCAGTTAGTAGTTAGAAGTTGATAGAATAGTAATTAGAGTAGAATAGGAGGACAAGGCAAGAAATTGTTGCCATTGATTGTAAACAAACTCCATTTTCATTGAAGTAATGGTGAAGTGTGTCATTTCTTGCAATTTGCATGGTTTCTTGTTGAGTCTTCAATCTTAGATGGTAGATGATTAGATGAATGGAGGAAATGTGATTGATTGATGATGGAATTCGTATATCCATACTACTAGCAGTTTGTTGATTGCAGACTTGCCTTGTGTAGTCAACTGGAATCGTTCAGCTTAAGCTCAATTTCAATTTGTCGCTTCTTCATTGATATGCATCAACTTGGATGGTATCTATGCCTGCGGTGATGATTTGAACATCATAAAGCTTCCCTTAGAAGATCGCACTAGCCTTGTGTAGATGTTCCATTGATGTCAAAACAAGACCTAGTTAGAGTTTCATCAAAAATCAAATCATTGCTCTTACATTCTTAGTATTAGGATTAGATCCTCTCTTCACCCCCATCCTTTTCCCATTTTTTTTTTTAATCTAAGTTAGTAAGAGTCTGTGTCCAGCAAAGCAGATCGGAAGTTTAATCATCACATGTAAGTCCCCTTGTGATTCCAGCAAATCACATCATACCACTGGAGCTTATCCACACGTAGAGACCCTACCAAAAGAACATTGGAGTCATCCTAACTGATCCTTCATGCGAATCTTCAGCAGTTAGAGACTTTATTCAAGAGAGGATAAGATGCCTTTGGGTATTTTATTCTGTGTATGATCGTGTACAAAATACACGTCAACAAGGACCGGGTCCTATCCTAGGGTAACGTGACCCTTTCTTATTCACATTGCCACGCTATGCTAAATACACACCATTTAACTATTGGCGCCAAAAACCAAGAAGGCCGACTTACATTTCAAAGTGCAAAAGATGCATATAAATAAATGACAATTTGCAAGTCAAGAAACAATCATTAAGTTCACATACAAAGGCGATTTAGCTCTGCTGTGCGAATTCAAGGAAGAGTGCGAACTATTTCAGATTGGTGCAAAATTGTATTTCAGATTGGTTCGAAATTGTCCAAGAGGACATAGTGGTTTTTATGCAAGGCTTTGAAGCATACAAGGGACAGATCTGATATGTGAAGATCAGATTCAAGCTAAGTATTGTACTTATATTTAGAGAAGAATATATAATCTGACCTGTGGGTCTTTCATGCTGGGTTTTTCCTCTTTGGAGGTTTTCCCAGGGTATGCTTGTTTGTCTACTGTTTTATTTTTGATTTATGTTGGCTTATTAAATACTGCAAATCTGATTACAATCTAGGGCATAATTAATCTAAGTTGGTTTACTAAATACTGCAAATCTGATTACAACCTAGGGCATAATCAATTATATAAATCTGATTAATATACCTAGGGTTTAAAATTACATTTGGCACATTCAACTATTAGCTCGTTGCATTGGATAGCTGGAGCAAGGCTAGCTGCTTGCACAATTCCACTCTCAATCATCTTCGTTGATAACCCGGAGGGTTTTCTCTTGTAGAGAGGTCCTTGGAATGTCCTCATGTCGATCTTGCCTAAGTTGGTATCTCCAATGTTAACCCATAGGGATACGATCTTCGACTCCGGTAGCATTCCTTTTGAATCTTCTTTGATTAGAGCTTGCCTTGAAACTCCTGCAGCCTTCGGGGCTGCCATCATTCACGTGTGAGAGTTGTATAAGTTATAGTTTTGAAAGGCTATTAAAGTATATAGGATTGAAAATTGTTAACAAGGATGGCAATTTATTCTTTGAGAACTTTGAAAATCAATAAAAACCATAATGAATTGCTATAACCCTAGCTTCAATTCAAACCCTAACCCTCTACTTGACTGAAATTCACCTTAAAAAAGGATCATAAAAATGCAATGATACTTGATTAGGAATAGAAATCAGTAATTAAGGGTTTGAACATAAATGATATTGAAAGAATTTCAATAGTCAAGACCCTTCACAACCCTGATCTAGACCTGTGCCTACCCAAAATCAGGTCTAATTCAGGTAAAAATGCTTCAAAATCACTAAAATGAGACCTGGTATGAGTGCTGGAAAATAATCAAATGATGCTTATGCTTAGAAAAAGCGCCTACAATGCTGATGGAATTCACTTAAATGCTGATTATTGGGGTAAAATTCTCTGAATTCTTTCTTGTGTTTGTTGTTCAAGCTTGCTTTTTGAATATGTAATTCACTGGAACTTCTTCAATGTTGATCAGAATCGCTGCTTACTGTCATAAAGTTCACCTTCTCCTTGATGTTTCTGACTTGGTGATTGCTGATTAGGAAATTCGCTATAACCTGCTTTGAATTTCGCTGGAATGAATGAAGGAAATCGCTTATTGAAGGGGAAAATCGCTGAGTTGATGATCCAATGAAATGATCATCAACTCTCCTTTATACTTGCTACACCCTAGAGATGTGTCCTTTGAGATTGAACTTCTGAATGTAGTTGACTTTTCACATTTAATTATTTGGAACTTTACAAATTCTTATGCATAGCTGACATATTTCTTTTCAAATTTGAATTAAAATGGTTATGATCAATGCCGACTTGCTTGCCTTAGTGCCAAACACATTACCTTTTTACCTTGGGTCACAGATTTTAGCAAGGGAAAAATTTGATCATTGTCGTGGATTTTAGCAAGTAAAGGAAAGATGTGATGAAGGCCATAGATTTTGGCCAGACAAGGAAGGATGTGATGAAGGCCGTGGATTTTGGCTAGTCAAGGAAGAATGTGATGAAGGCCGTAAATTTTGGCCAGCCAAGGAAGGATGTGATGAAGGCCATGGATTTTGGCCAGTCAAGGAAGAACTTGCTTACCTCTTGAAGTCGCTGATTGCTTTAATCACCTTCATTTTTCATCAAACCTAGCCATTTGCTTGATCAAGTATCATGGTGATCCCCATTTTCAAACTTAAGGATGTGAATGAGTTCATTGTTTCTTCTTTTCCTCATTGATCAACCTTGCTACCTTCATGCTTGAGCTGTGGATTTTAGCCAATCGAGGATAGTTTAAAGTCATGAATTCATCGTTGCCGTTCACCTTCAACATCAAGATCTCCTCATTCAATTTCCTTCAAAGTATCTTTATCCTCTTTCATCAATGTATTTGGATAGCATTGCATTCACTCATCGTTGCCTTTTAAGTTCTTCATTGTTTGAGCCTCCATAAGTCATGGATTCTGGCAACCCAAGGAAAAATCTCACCTATGCCAGGGATTTGAGCAAGAGAAGGAAAAATGTGCTTCGTTGGTTGCTTAAGTTGATCATTTTAATGCCCTTGCTTGCAAACTTGGAGGATTCACGGGGTAAATTCGCTCATTGCCACTTCCATTTAACATCATCTTCAAGGTCGTGGATTTTGGCAACTCATGGATAGTTCACTCCAACCTCATCATTCATTGATTTCACCAAGTGTAGAGTGACTGGCTCATAGGGTTGACTTGGTGTTTTCTTTCTCTTTCATCATCACTTAGACCTTGGTTGATCCTCATCAAGCATTTCATCTTAGTTGATTGGTCATCTCTCCTTGATTGTTCCTCACTTCTATGTTCTAGCCTAAAGATATCCACTTGCTTGCTTGGCTGCTCATCAGTCACACTTAAGACTCATACCCTGACCTGACCTGAATTCAGGTCACACTGTGAAGCATCACTTAACAAGCATCTTGACCTCTATTCATCACTTAAGCGTTTGAGAGCTATAATGACCTCAATCTAACCTAAAGAGAGACCTGACTGCTGCTAGACAGCTTGAGACCTTAAACTACCAGCAAAAAGAGGGGGTCCCCATTTGCAATGGGGTATGTGTGAAAAGGTCACAACAAAACCTGCACACAATAATTGAGTAGACAGTTCTAGCAAGTTATGTGATTGTTATCATGCTACTCATTCAACATCATCACCCACATACTCGCACATCAAACTTTCACAAAGTGAACATACTTTGAAACAAGTCTGATCATCAATATATATGCATTACAAAGATAATTACATTCACAAGTCGGCCTAGAACATTATTATAATAATTGCAAGTTGGCTGCAAGAATAAACCTTAAACCAAATGTGTAATAGGTCCGGTCCTAATGACCACATGTTACACTAGGGATGGGTTTACGCATGCATTACACAACATAAACTCTACTGGCTCCAATGAACATCCACATGCTTCCTCCAGCTAGTGTACGCTACCCTTATCTAGCGAATCAATCCGGAATATCAACATGGTCAGCCACAACTAGCACAGTGAACATTCTATCACTTCTAACTTTTTGTCTGTTGAAGCTCAACCTTTGAACCTTTTGAATATGATACTTCATATGTAGTTATACTTAACTTCCAAATGGCAAGCTATAACTCTCAACTGTGGTAGAATGTGCTACAAATCAAGTTGTTAGTGTATACACAGTGTCTGAATAACAAACCTTTGTAACATACTGCAAGCACTTCTGAATCATCTCCAACAATTGGAATAGATGTATGGTGATATTACAAACATTCAGCAATATATCTATCAACATAGCTTGTTATTGTCCTTCTGGAACTCAAATGCTCAGACATAGACATGTCAGAAGTAATTAAAATTACTATAACTACTGGACAGGTCTAGCCGAGCAGCGTTATTACAGTAGTAATTAATATGAATCCGAAGGGGACTAGCCCCATAGAGTTGTAGGGGAATTGCTAATCTACATAGTACCTCAAATTGACTCGGAATCTCAATCCCTATTGAGGGTTTTATTTTATTTCAAATAAGTCGTATACTGCTTAACCCGATGAATAGGACTGAGGTGAAAATAAGCAAAGCTAATAAAAAACCAAAATAACTTGAATCTGCCTGCCCCATAGAATTGTAGGAGGGCATCAGCCTGTGCCATTAATCAGTCCCATAGCCTCCTCCAGCCGTTCCCACCCCTATAGAATAGTAGTAGGGCGAGCAGCTTGTGGTGAGTACGGGAGAGTCGCTTGCTAGCCCTAGTAAAGCCCCCCTTATTAATCATAGTAGGGGGGGCTAAAGGGCTTATTCTAGCATCATTAAGAAATAAATAACAGAATAAAAAAGCACCAGAATATTCATAAATCGAACCAATGAGATTTCGTCTACCACAAATAATAGGAGCTTTTGAACCTATCTCAACCTTCAGTATTTTTTTGTGGGAGAAAGAAAATTGTGGAAAGGATTACTTCCTTCTATATTGCCTCCCACCCTCCCTAGCGAGACAGCTATCTAGATCTAGTCGGCACTACCACTACTATTAATCCTATCGCTCATCGAGGGCCACCTATTGATTGATCTGATAGGGGCTATAATGCAAAGCAGTGCATTTCTAAGAGCTGTAGCCCAACTCCTGCTTGAAATCATGTTTGTCGATCCGACCTCACTCGCAAAGCTCGATGCATCAAAACTGGGCCCATATTTAGTCGACATCCGTTCCATTTTATAGAGATGCCCTTGCAGAGGGATGAGAGGTCTGTTTATTCATGCTTTCGGCCCATTCTCCTTGTTTCAGTTGACCAACAATAATAGTAGTTAGAGTATAGAACTGGGGGGCCGCTCATGTTGTGTAGATTGGGTAGGGGTAGGTACCATTTGCCCCCCTGAAGATTATTGTAGGGGTAGCTGCCCTTTTTTATATAGTTTTTATGGGTCACAATAATCAGGGGTGGGAGGAACTACTATAGTTGTTGGAGGGACAGTCATATGAGCAAGACCCAGGCCTATTCGTTGGGCAACGGGGCAGTACATAAGTTCTGCAGGCTCATCTCCAAGCCTATAGATAGTTGGGCTATTCCACATTAACTACCTAGCGAATAGTAGGGGGCAGTCGAGCGGCTTTTCGCTTCTCCCGGTTCATCGGGGGAAGCGCTCGAAAGGAATGGATTGGCCATTCCGAGAAACGGAAGCCTTGACTGGGGGAGAAATCGATACAAAGCCAAACATGCTCATTCTCATCCCCTCGAATGAGAGAATCCCTCTCCCGAAGGAGGGCTAGAAAGGAGATCGGTTCACTTACTGATTGATTAGTCGAGTGTTCAATACTGGGCCCCTCTGCATCTCTCGATTGCCTATAGAATGGTAGGGGGGTGGGATCGGCTGCTTCTTCTCTTTCTGTCCCTCTTCTCCGAATGGATTCGATCAATAGTCCGATTCTTCCGCTGGTTCGGGTAGGGAAGGCGCCCACGATCGATTAGTTAGCCATAGAGGAGGATTCGTTCAGATAGGCTGTCCCAACCATTTGAGTTCCCAGCTCGACACTTCCTTTCAACCTCTTTCTTATGTTGAATCTAAGATCAAATATTTATCGCCATAGTATTGAGATTTTTTTGTACAAGTGACAAAATAAGAAAATAAAATGAAAGGGTACCTTTACTCATTGAATAACAATTTTTCAAGGAGATCATATATTTGGATGTCAGAGAACAGTTCTTTGAAATCTTTGTTTAATTCCCTCTCTTTAATACTCATTAAACATTTCTTCAGAAATATCATTTATTTGTATGTCAGGAAACAATTCTTGAAAATCTTGTTTAACTTTGTCTCTTAATAGAGGATAAGGTATAAGAAGGGGGCCCACCCACCTTTCTCTTTAACCGGTCAACAACATCCCCCACCCCCAACCTTTATTCTTTTCACTAGTTGGCATCCTCCACCCGGTCACTTCTGGACCGTTCCTCCTTAGGTCGTTCGGGCCCTCCTCTTGTCATCGCTTTGACCGGGCCCCTACTATTCTATGGCGGTCGGTCCAGTCGGCTCCTGTTCTTCCGGGGTGCACCCCTACCCTTTCTTTCACCAGTCAACCGGCCCCACCCTACCAATGCAGGGAGGTTAGCGCTTTGGGCCCGGGGGGGCGGGATGATTAACGGGTGCTTCTTCGGGCCCTCCTCTTGTTGGGGGCACCCCCACTCATTAGGAAAAATTCTACCAATGCAGGGGTGGGTGGCCTCTATTATTATATTATTCAAAAAGGGGGCAGGCGTACATTAATTAACCCCGGGATCTATTATTTTTACGGCCTCTGCACCTTACAATATGATAAAACAAATATTTACAATATGATAAAACAAATATTTCAAAAGATCAAAAAGAAACAAAGGCAAATTTATGGCTCAGCCACTACCTTATTGAAGTAGAGTTTCCCTATTTTCATGTTCTGCTACTATCAAATTTGAGTGGCCTTGAGTCAAATTGCAAGAGAATAGTAGGGACCAAAAAAAAAATCCATGGATGGGACTATAGAATTAAAGGAGAAAGTATTACCTTTTCAGGAAGAGAAATGGTACAATTATTATTGGGGGGGGGGGGGGGGGAGGGGGGGCGGCTGCCTACAATTCTATGGGGGGTCACTTTTAGAGTCATATTCACTAGACGAAGGATCTTCCGATGGCCTACTATTTTCTGGTTAGGATGGAAGGAAGGAAACAACTATATAAAAAAGGGCACCTACCCCTACAATAATCTTCAGGGGGGCAAATGGTACCTACCCCTACCCATGCCCTACTATTTGCGAGGGACCTGCCCCTGCGAACTATATAAAAAAAGGCAACTATTCTTCCTATCCCTACAACTATAGATGCGGAGGGCTTTTTGGGCCCTACTATTCTAAAGTGACCCCCCATAGAATTGTAGGCAGCTCGCCCTAGGGGTGGGTGGGAGACAATAGTACGGGTCGGTGTTGTCTACTCTCTCTATTCGGTGTTGGGTTGACAGACTCGACCGGGGCGGACGCGGACTATAGATAGTCGACCTGCCCAATCAAATCAATCAATAGGTGGCCCTCGATGAGCGATAGGATTAATAGTAGTGGTAGTGCCAACTAGATCTAGATAGCTGTCTCGCTAGGGTGGGTGGGAGGCAATAGTACGGGCAAGGGATGACTATCTCACTTTCCGGTGGAAGATTCTATATGTAACAGACCAACAATAATAGTTGTTCCCCCCCACAAGAACTATGGCCAAAATATGACTGTCGTCCTCGTTTAAATTAAAAATAACACTGGAGAGCCAAGCTTGAGACCAAGTGGTAGAAGCTAGAGGATCTGCAATTTGAGATAAGGTGTAATATCCATTGGCCCGAAGGTGTGTTATCATATGATCAGGCAGATGATATACCTCAGTGCACCCCACCCATGGGTCAAGTCCGATTTGAACGACTTTGAAACTTTCCAACAAAGCCGTTCATGAACTGATGGAAGGGCATCAAAAAGAGCTTTCCAAAACAGCGAGCCATTGGCCACAGTCAGAATATATTGTTTCCATCTTGCCTGGATTCGAATCGTTGTCATCCCATCACGCTATATACGACATTCCAGCCATCTATCCTCACATCAAGTGCAATTGCATTTAATTCTCACCGACTGCTTTGACATCATTGACTGACTCCTTTTACATCAATGACAACACAATGTTCAACATGTAAATGATGCCCAATTTAAAATACCCAGAGTCTTGGAAAGTATAAAATGTCCAAGTCCAAGGCACTTTGGTCATTTAGGGTATCATGTATGATTGTGACAATCTATGTTCCATGATGTTTTGGGGGCAGGGATGGTGGGATGTCAGGGGATGCATTTCAGGGACAGCAGTTAGGGGGCCATATTTGGGGGATGTACACACATACTACTCAACTACAAGTTTAATTATAATTGATTAACATGATACCAAAAATAAGACAGTGACAACAGTACAGCAGCAATAAATATATCTTGACAGCAGTATAGCAGCAATAAATATAACATGATAGCAGTATAACAGCAATTTACTGATGACAGCGTGACATGGGTTGCAGTAAATGTATCATGATTTAGATTCATAGACACAACAATAATCTGTGATTTCATTTTTCAAACTTCAAACTTTTTGATAGAGAACATCATAAAAGAATATGGTACGACTACAAAGTACAACTGTGTGTAATTTGAGCTATCAATATCAAAGACAAAATTTGTGTCAGTCTTTGGCTGAAGTTGTGGGTTGTGCAATGGAACCCTGACCAATCCTGACTGCACCTCCTTGTCAATCTACCTAATATCTTCAAGTTTAACATCCCAACGTGCTACTGAAGCTAGTTGATCTTAGTACCCTACTGATATTAAAGTCTCAAGGTACAATGAACTACAACTAGCTTCTTTGCTTGCCTAGATATAAGCTTGTTCCTCTTAACCAAGTGGATGAAGCCATGGGTGAGCTGATTCCTTTGTGCTGTGGAGGAACTAGTGATTTGTGAGGGTAGAAGAAGGCAAGTTGTTTCAGCGTCGTGTCCTTTCCATGAAATTTACACCATCCTGTAAGGTTCTTTTTGTGCAATAGTGGCTCTATCCATCCTAGTTTGTTGAATTTAGGATGCTGAAAATTACAAAATTGTAGCTTGCTCTTGAAGTATGGTTGCATCGTTAACCCTATACACTTATGACAGGCCTTCATAAACTGCTCGATTACTTCATCATCTTTAGAAGAAAGAACTTGGCCAGGTCTAGGTGCTTACCACTTGGGATTAAGAGCATAGACAACCATTTGAAGAGGGGCATTCATTGTGATCCATCTTTTTGTGACAATAGGCCTTATATGCTCCTTATAGAATTATAATCTTGGATCCTTGTCATGAATTGCTTGTCTCATTTGATCAAGTATGCTATCAAAAGTCTTATACATCTCACTGAGACTAGAAGAATTTATATCTGCATACTTGTTAACCCCCAAAACAGGTGATATAATAGAGAAAATATATCTGCAAGCAACATTTAAAAAATTAGAAGGCATTAACATTATTAAAAATTTAAATTTAGCACAAAAATAAAGTATAAACATATTAAAGTAAACTTTCTTCTTGATATTTGACTACCAAGAGAACCCTTTGTCTCATCTTCTTTCCTTCTTTTGTTTTTCATTCAACCCACTTTTTCCACTCTCCACTAACTACCGTGGATTGTAGAGCATTCGACACCTCAACATCCTCTCTTGTAAAATAACATAACTAGCATATCTATTTTCAATTGTTTTGAGAAATTCTTTGAAAAAATTAGAATAATATAAGTGAAATGTGCTGGTTACATACAAACATTTGTATGTCTTTGTCTTCACCCGTGCTATTTTTTCAATATCTTTGAAAGCATGTACACATGGAGCCCCAAAAATATATTTATAAGTGCTCTCAACCATCAAACTAGCTTAACTTACAAACACGGGCTAAATCTATCACAACATTATAAGGCCCAACCTCCTCAATGGCCTTCTTCAAAAGGTCAAATTAGTGATCAATATCCTTATATTTTATAGAGCAATTAACAATTCTAAGAAAGTGCAAACCACCAAGACATGTAACAATAATATTTATTAGTGGCTGATGTTAAATATCGGTTCACCCATCCATGACAATGATACGACGACTACTTCTAATCCATTTTTGTCTCATCTCCAACATCGATATGTTCACCTTTGAATATTGTTCTTCGAGGAAGGAGTAACACAATTTGAGTTGTGCATGCAGCATAGAAGATGGTCCAAGTGCCATTACATTTCTCAATTCCCCTTTCAATTAAGGAAATCTTTCCGAATGAAATGGGATAGCATTGACAGAAAAAGTTTGGCCATTGAATTAACAATTTAACAGTCTACTCACATTTTTGCAAATTCAACAACCCTACCACTGTATTTTTTATCACCTGCAATAGAAGTGGTTTTACTTTTCCTTCTATCATAATCCTCTTTAGTTGATATATTGGTACATTTGCCAATAGATGGCAATGGTGTGACTTTGGATGGATGTTTCCTAATAATACTTGTAGTTTTTGTCATTCTATCCCCAACCAATTTTACCGTTCAACCTATTGTTTCAATAATATATCCCCACGAACACTAACCCCATGTCTAGTCTCACACAATAGTTGGTGTCCGATCCTAGCTCTCATAAAAATCAGCTTTGCAAACAGGACACAACCAATCTTTCTGCCCCTTGTATTGTTATCCTTATTATTGTTTAAATTAGTGACAACTTGTAATAAGAGCTTTTTGGAGTTGAAAAGGCCTTTTGAAAATTCTTGAAGAGACAATGAAGGGCATGCGAAACAGTTTTGTGGTGTTCCCTTGTGAATATGGTAAGGAGTTTTTCTTTTCCTTGGTGGCAGTGGGGAAAATAGAACTTTGGGATGAGAGGGCTTCTAAAAGAGCATGATGAATATGCTAGAGTATCCCTCAAGGGAGTTGATAAAAGAGACCTGCTATTTGGATGTTTTAGGAAAGCAAGAAAGAGTATTGATGTGACTACGATTACATCAGAGTTGGTTGTAGATCATATAACAAGTCAGTTCTCTTCGAGTGAAGAATGTGCCACAGAAAAGAGAACAAGTACAGAAGCTCTACTTGATGAGAGTCCTGCCTATCCATAGTAGGGGGTGGTGTTTTTGTTGGTGGAGTAGATGATTTCATTGATAAATGAGTCCCACTCTACAATATCAGGGGAGTGGCCCCTCCTTTCTATAGTGACGAACAACTGGAGATAAATACTAACATGTACTTATTATCTACCTGACGTTTAGCTTTAGCCATTGGAAAAGTTCCCAAACAGGGTATACACACTGGTTTCTGCTTGCGTGTTATTCTAGTGACCTGGGAATTACACCTTATCACAGGAGGGATCACCCCAGCCCTTCAAATGGTAAAATTCCAGTAGTTTCCCTCTGCACACCTGGTAAGAGTGCTTGTTTTACCCAACCTGGCATTGGTTTAAACTTTTATCTGACAATTTTTTTTGACCATACTATATTTTTTGATAGGAATTTCATTGGTCAATTTTTATTCACGTAAAGAGATCAATTACAACAGCATTTATGAGACATCTAATCTATACAGCAATAGATACTGTGGTTAGTGTTTTACATTGCAGCAACTTTTCTGACAAACTTAACAAATTCGGCCAAAGCTAAACTCTAGAAGCCGTCCATATCAGCTCTGTTGTGGTACATGTCTGGTATGCATGAATTGTGGGAAACAATCTTCCTTATTGCATGAAACTGCATAGTTCAATCCAATGAATCATTCGTGATATAAGAGATCGATGGATGATGCAAAAACTAAATAGACATTTTAAGTATTAATTCCAGTCAACAGATGCTAATTCAGTCAGCTAAATGAAAAATAGGTTTCAAAGAGATTTCTTCTAATCTTGCTAAAGTGTGGAGTTCACAATTATAAATACCTACCTGTGTTTGGTGCAAAAAATGAATCAAGATTCAAGAAGGGTAGACATGATAGTCATTTTCTTATGCCTTCACTGAATGTATGCATGCCGTATATTAAATACCCTCAGGGTTTTGTAATGCATAATTGCTTGTTTAACTTTTTCTGCATAAAGTATGTGCCATATATTTTTTTTTATTGTGTTCCATATATTGCTAAAAAGCTTTTGATACGTATTTTTACTTTGTTTCAGATTTTAGTTGTTGCTTTTTCTTGGATTTTATCATTTCTATTTCGTAAAAAAAATTCCTTTTGGGTTCAACATTGGCCCTGCACAATCATGACAACAAGGTATCAGGGTTGTAATGCAACTTACCTGTTGTTTCTGCTTTGAAGTCCCGAGCAAGCAGGATGATATATGAAAAGAGTGCTATCATTTAAGTGTGTTAGCTCATGCTTTCTTTTCTAATTTTGATCTATGTCAAATAACTGACATTTTATTTTGTTGAAGACATGTAAAATATTATTGCATGTTTAAGGTGAATTATGTAGTTGTAGGCTGATATTTCTGTTTGTTGTGAAAGGCTACTTTGAAGAGAAGAAATTTTTTGTGAACTTCAAAAGAGTGCTATCATTTAAGTGTGTTAGCTCATGCTCTCTAATTTTGATCTATGCCAAATAACTGATTTTATTTTGTTTAATGCACGTAAAAGATTATTGCTTGTTTAAGGCGAATTATGTAATTGTAGGCTGGTTTTTGGTGCTTTTTTGGGTCTTTAGGTTTTCAGGTTATTGGCCATAAGCCCTTTGGATATTGGTGGATATGTGAATGTATGCATGCATTCTGTATGGGGAGATTTATTTGTCTGTTTGTTTGGATAAGTGTAATTACTGTTTCCTATAGAGTATATATTCTAGCTTTCTCTGTAAATCTTGGATCTTTAGTTTTAGTGCATTCATTCCAAACTACTTGCTAAACTTCATTTGTACATTGCCATGTTAAACAAACAACTGAATAATGCCAGGTTTTGACCTTGGTACTTTGATTGGTCAGGTACACTCCTTCATCCTCATATCTGGATGCACAAAAGAAGTTTGAAGCAGCAAAGGGCATAAATGATCTACAAGGTATTGCATTTGTATTGGTTCAACATCCTTACCATGTGGAATCACTATTAGCTCTTGCAGATGCATTCAAGTTTGCTGGAGAGTACCAAAGGTCTGCTGAAGCAATTGAGAAGTCTTTATATGCTTTGGAGTGTGCATGGCATCCGTTATTTAATCCCATTCGTGGTGATTGTAGACTATCTTATAGTTGTGATTCAAACAAGCCATTATTTTTAGCCCTTCTCTGCCATATGCAAAACTTGGACCGCAGAGGTTGTCACCGGTCTGCTCTTGAAGTTTGTAAACTGCTACTTTTATTGGATTCAGATGACCCTGTTGGGGCCCAGTTTTATATTGATTATTTTTCTCTGAGGGCTAAGCAATATGAATGGCTGGAGTTGTTTGCTGATCAATTTGTCAGCGACAATTCACTTTGGCTTCTTCCGAACTTTTCATTTTCCCTGGCAGTTGCACGCTTCTATCTTGAATGTGAGGCGCCAATGAAGCAATCTCAAGTTCAAACAGATTCTGTACCATCCATTGATTTACTTAAGCAAGCACTCATGCTTCACCCATTAGTTTTAAAGAAGATAGTAGACAAGGCACCTTTAAAGGATGGAGCATGGCTGCAAATTCTTAAGCATCCACATTTTGCATATGCTGAAGCAGGAAGTCCCTCACTTGAACATCTTATACAGATATATGTGGAAAAGAATTATATTATATGGAGGCTTCCTGAGTTGCATAAGTGGTTGAAAGATGCTGCAATGCAGGTGATTCAAACAGTCAACCAGGACAAGGGTGAAGCCAAAGATTGGGCTTGTGTAAGGAAAGAAGCATTTCCATCAGATAAGAATGAGTATGTTTGTTTTCTTTTCACTTTTGTGAATGCTGTCAACAATATTTTGTTACAAGGTGGTCAGGAAATTCTTATGTATATTTCATCAGAGTAGCATGTTTGAAGCAATTACTTACTGACTATAGAAGCGCTCTCTAGACGTTGTCAGGTTGGCAGGGATGCTTTGAAGATGCTCAAATGGTTTGTTTGTAAAAGACAGTAATGACCATGATTATGCTGAAATTCCTTTTAACTACCTAAATATTTGAGTCCAATTGTCAGTGTTAAGTGGTTGATATGAGTTGCCCAACTATTTGCAGAGGGTTTTGAACTTTATCATAACACATATACGTTTTGGTAATAGTTAAGGTAAATGTTGCATACTAAAATAAATTTTCTAAACATCTCAATATTTAACTTAAGTAAATTTGGATACCAAAAATTAGATAACTATTTGAAATATGAGTTCAATTGCTTAAACAACAAAAACAAGAACCAGAAAAAATAACTCCTTTTAGCCTCAAATCATGAACACAGAACTATTTCAGACTTTATTCTAAAATCATGCTCACAAAATGCCAAGGAACAACAAAAATAATATTTAGGAAAGAGACACATGATGCAGCCTATCTTATAAGGGATGAGAAATGAGAAACAAACCTGGACTATGAACCAAAAGATAAGGTTTTTAATGTTTCAGGGATAGTTCCTTTTGAAAGCATGCTAACATGTACTGCAGATGAACTCATGTAGAGACCTTTATGTCTGCATTATTTTGAAAGGAGTTTGGTGGCAAATTGCTATAGGGGCTTTGTTGGCCCAAATAGTCCTTTTACATATCGTGATAAATTTTTGGATGGAAAATTTATACCATTTTTTACTGTCCCACCTGCTACTTGCTGATTAGCTGACCCCAAATCCAGAATCATCCTTAACTAAGTTACCATGAAATGAATATGTGAAACACTAGTTATTTGGACCCTGGATATGGTTCCTCTGGAATTGCCTGTACAGCAATTATAAAAGTGTAAAGAAAAAAAGCATAATACCAATACTATGTACATAATCCATTTAAAATCTAAAAAGCCAACAAAGCACTATATAATTCAAAATATCATTGGTTTATAAAATATGACATAAGGTAAAATATTCCTTTATTTTATTGTTTTCTATATAATTTTGTTTTTTAAATTTTCAGAAAATTCCTGCATTGGGTTCATCTTGGAGTCGGCCAAGACTGGCTGGTTCCTTCTGGAAGCATCCCTGAAGTGGTGTCAGAGTTTCACAAACATAATGTCAATGCTATGTACATTATTCATGTAATGACAAAAAAACCAACAACACACTATATAAATCAAAACATCATAGGTTTGTAAATTATGATATAAGTACTTTATTTTATAGTTTTAAATATAATTTTTGTTGTCAAAAATTTCAGAAGAACCTTGCTTCTTTCATCTTGGAATCAGTCTAGAAATGCTGGTTCCTTCCTGGAAGCATCCTTAAAATGCTGTCAAAGTTTCTGGGGAGGGATTCAACAAGTTTGAAGAACCCTGCATTCTTCCGAGGGGAACTAGAACTGGGACCTGTACCTGATTCATTCTGGTTTGGGTCGTGAGAACCTTGTAACATAGGCTTTTATAAATGGCTTCCTATGCTGATCATTTTGTTGTATGGCAAATTTGTGGTTCTAATTTCTAATCTCTTGTAAATTTGTAGGCTATGGTACTGGACTTGGTCCTCTAGTCCTTGCTGCCACAGCTGATTCGTCCTGGAATTTCTGAAGCAGCTAATCATGCTGGATTTGGTCTTAGTAGAACCTGGGACAATTTTTATTTATTTTTTACCTTGGAGCCATTTCTATTGGAAAATGCCTGTTGCAAAATACTTTTGCATTACCATATCTTCTGTTTTTTGCAGAATGAAGAACATTTTCATCAAGGAAACATCATGTTTAAATAAAAGATTTAAACATAAATGAAAAGAATTTTTGCTAATTGTAGTGTCGTAAATTGTATCCTCGTACAATTTCATTCTCGTTTGGGGCTCATTTTGGTGCTTCTCCCTCCTTGCCCCTGAGATTGACTGGTTTTGTTCAAGACGATGCCAAATCTGAGGTCTTTGCACTGTTTCTAGCTCTCTGACTTGGATCCCAGCCCAGGTTGACTAGACTAGGGTGCCTAGTGCCTTAGTCCAGCCAAAAGTGGCCCAAATTTGAACCCTTTGCCGGAACATGTTAAGTGGGAAAGTGCTCCCAGTGTTGGCCTCCTTCAAAATTTTCATCATGTTTCTTGCGGTTGAGTATAAAACAAAATCTTACCTCTTCATTGAAACATCTCTCATATCCTAATTCAGTTATCATCAAGCAAGTTGAGCAACCAATTAGGCATTCTCAAGATAGTGAAGGAGAGGCCAAGTATTCAGATATTCAAACATTCAAGATGGCAACCATGATCGAGTTTATGTGAAGGCATGCATGATTCTTCTACCTAGCAACATCAACCTTTCATGAGACTTAAAGGCAAGGAGATTCATAGCAAAGGTATAACATTTCAATTCTGGATTTCCTTAAGGTTTTTAGCCTCTGCCTTACAACGGTAAGCTTTCTTTTTCATCATTATTGCTGTAGGGTTAATTCCATCCCGAGGTTTTACCTAGGTAAACCCCTATACATCCCAATGCATTTTCTCTCTCTTCTGTTTGAAGGATTCAGATTTGATAAAGAAGGATTACAGATTCATAAAGTGTAGATTGAGACAAAGAGATTCAAACTTTGAAGAAGCAAAAACCCTAGTCACTGTGGCTTAGCCCCCATAGTCCGGCACTTTTCCAACAAAATTTCAAAGAGATAATATGTGCGACATGATCCGGAATTTGTTTACAATATTTGCATCAAACACATCCAAGGACAGTGATGCCTAGCCCTATAGTCCAGTACTTTCAGGCTCAAATTGCAGACATAGGTTCCTTTCTGATTCCTATTTCTAGATCTGTTCTTAGAGTTTGCATATCTATTATGTAGTTTACTGTTCATATTGATTATTGTCAATTTTGCATCTTCATACCTAGTTCTTGCATGTTTTCATTCTATCTTATCCAGTCATATCAAAAGCACAAAAATGAATAATCAATTATTGTGCCCAACTCTCCCAAGGGTTTGAAGTTGGGCCTATTAATTATTCTTGAATGTATTGTTGATGTGAATGGGTTTGATTCCTAGTTTACATGTTTAGACTACTAAACCACATTTCCAACATCTTACAGTGATTGGAATCCACAAGCATGGGACCTATCTTCCCACAATCTCCCCACAACTTATTGCCTTGTTAATGTTCAAAGGCACATTTTAAAAGCCGCAATAACTGGGGCTGTTTGTGCGTGTAGATGGATGTGTCCAAGGGAATATTAATACCATGTCTCTTGCATGGTTCTAGTAAGTCAACTTTTTGGAGTCAATGTTTTTTCTGAGATTTTGTTGTATGGCACATCCTTGAAAAACTCGGGCTTCACAATAACTTGGCAAGCTCAAGAAATTAAAGAACTCAGGTTCATCAAAAACTTGGGGAAAAAATCGGCAGTAACTTGGCAATTTTATCAAACATTTTGAAATACATAAATTTTTAAAAATATTCTTCAAAAACACACATATTACTAAATTTGTAGAGTATATTACTGATTTCCATCATAGTTAAGTCAAAATTAGAGTTTAATAAATATCATGGGTGAAAAAACAACTTCAACCTGTAAATGAGTTACAATGCCACTTCCACTAGCCATGTCATATGTAGAAGTTGCCTCATCTAAATAGATTTTTGGCAAGCTGTATAATAATATCTAAGTTAGCACACTCAATAGTTTTATTGCAATTTTTTCGTTACTCCACATTGTAATCAAGTTTCTTATCTAACGAGAGATCCCAACAACTAATGGGGGTTTGGGAGTGGAGACTCCAATGAGGTTGAGGGGCAGCACCCCTTGTAGGGGTTTGGGGGCAACACCCCCAACAGGGTCAAGGGGCAGTGCCAATCACCATGTTTTTTGCGTGACCTAAGTCACCAATCATGTGTTAAAATGAAGTAAAAAGTCTCAAATTTTTAACTGCAGGCAAGAAACGGATGAATTATTAACTAAAAAAGTTGAGGATTTTCTTGTTGAATCACAAGTTTTAGAGGGAAAAATTGCCATGAGTTTTACAAGAACTCATCAAGTTTTTTGGTAACTCACCTAGTGATTTGGCTCATGAGTACTCGGTGAGTTTTGCAACTATGGTTGATTGACAACATTTCTTGTATTTACCATGATGGCTTTAATACATTTACAAACAAACCGGTTTAAGCAATGCAGTGTTCTCAATGTTCTCATTGTAACAGGCAAAGACATAAAAAGGAAATGTGCTGGTATCTTCATCCTCATATTATTTGTGGATTGAAGAATCACAATGAAAAATTATGTTGGAACAGACTGTCTATGAAAGATTGTGTACAGGTGATTTGACTCGTGAGTACTCGGTGAGTTTTGCAACTATGGTTGATTGACAATATTTCTTGTATTTACCATGATGGCTTTAATACATTTACAAACAAACCGGTTTAAGCAATGCAGTGTTCTCAATGTTCTCATTGTAACAGACAAAGACATAAAAAGGAAATGTGTTGGAATCTTCATCCTCATATTATTTGTGGATTGAAGAATCACAATGAAAAATTATGTACAGGTGAATTGTAGATGGATTGGTGTATCTTTGAGATCACTAAGGCCCATTTCTTGCCTTAAGCAGTGCTACTGAACCCTTATACATGGACTCAAAACTATAGTATCCAAAATCTAGGAACCCAAAACATTGATTTCTGAAACAATGATACTTGGAACCACTTTGAATGCTAAATTGGAACCCTAAACCTTTTTTTCTGATAGGTAATTGAGGGAATCTATTGGGGCCATAACTAGAAAAATAAAGAAAATAATGAAGTGCTTAACCAAATGAAGAGGCAAAGCCTCAACAAAATGCCTTTTCTTAACAAAGCCAAGGGAAACAAATAACCAAAAGTCTAAAATTCCTACCCGAACTTCAAAAAAACACTTACAACTTGCTCTCTCCACAATGGAACCTCACTTGAACTTCAACAAGGAAAGGCACCATCTCTGTATCATGCTGGGGTCAACCTCCTTCCTTTCCAGGAAATGGAAGCCTCCATGGTTTCTTGTGAGTCATCCCCAAAGGAGTCCCTGGCCTCCAATTACAACCATTCTCCATCTGATTTCCTATCTCTTTGTAATGTCCCCTTTTTAGCTTGTTCCTATATTTGAACGATTAGCCTATCATTCTAAGCCTTGTAGGCTAATGAGGTTGGACAGAGGGTCTCATTCAATTGGCATCTACTCTAGGATTCAATATGCTTTGGGTTGGCTTTCGTTTGGTGGCGTTTGGTCTCCATTTGCTATACATTTGCCATACTTACTATTTATAGTAAGCCAGAAGCCCATAGAGAGGGGACCTTTCTATTTTTAGAAAGTGCATTTGGTCACATGGGGAAAAGCAGGATGAACTTCCGTTTCAGACGACAAATCAAAATGTTGAGTATTTTGAGAGTTATGAAGATTTTAGTGGTCAAATTAATGTTAAATCATTAAATGGCTTATTATAAAGTTATAATTTAACTTTATAATTTCACTTAAGTTGAGGGTCAAGTCATCATTGGAAGGGGGCCATTTGAGGAATTAATTATGAATGCCAATCTTAATGAAATATTAAATGTTATCCCTAAGTCTTAATGAAATAACATTTTAAATATTATTAATATGTTTTTTATGGGAAATCAAGCCTTAAGGAGGAATTAAAAGTAAAGGAGAATTTATCCCACATTGAGCATGGAGATTGATTTGGAGTTTGAGGAGTCTTTATAAACAAACCTTGTCTTCCTTCAAGAGCATGTTATGAGATTATTTCATTGAATCTATTTCTCCATTGTTGCTGATATTTAGTGGCTGTATTGTTCTGAGGACGAAACCCCTTGGAACCAGGAAGGTTTGGACGGAAACCCACTCCTTCAAAGATTGGTGGATTCATATAGAATTCACATTTGAGCTTATTTGGTCAAGTTTTGAATCAGAAGTATAGGGCAAATCAGAAGTTTAATCTTGCTGCTACAGTGTCATGAATATTGATGCTACAGTACCCGCTGCAGTTAATGCTACAGTACGTGTGAACAGTGCCATGCTACAGTACATGTGAACAGCGATATCTATGAAATCTGCAGTTTAGTGCCATGGAAGGGATTATATTCTGGATTTTACAAGGGTTAAAGAGCTGATTATCAGATTATTGCAAGATCTTTTATTGGAGACTATTTGATTGCTGCCATCTGGTCATTATTCCAGGTTCTTAATGTCTGCATCTATATTTCAGTTGTAATTGCTGCTAATATTTGCCATTGCATAATAATCAAATCATAGTCGATTCTCATTGCAAGCTAAAGTTTTGGCAATTAGATTATAATCAGCTTATGCATCATTGTATATGAAAGGAAATTGAGGTTGCCTATGATATGTTTGTTGTGGCTGTAGGTGTACATTAGGTTGCTTGGAAAGTGTTTGAGACAAAATGCCAACTAGTTGTACTAGTTAATTTCAGTCATTTACATGTATGTCAAAGGTCTGAAACAGCTAGTGTATCATTTCTATAACAACCTCGCATTGTTAGAAGCATTCAATAACTTAATTTGCAGCCTATGAACTCAAGGAAAACAATAAAAAATTTCATAACAGCGGCTTTAAACATTGTATGCCAAGTGTTTGACAATATTCCTTGGGGTTCAAATAAGCAAAACAGGGTCATATTAGCCAAGGGATATTACACTCTTCTCTTCTTATGTGTAGACAAAACTGATGGTAAATACTGCAACACAGGAGGGAGACAATCCAAACTATCCCTGTCCCCTCTTTGCCAGTATCTGCTATCTCAGCCAAAGCTTTAGAGCCTCCATAGTGAAGAAAACTATTGATTGAAGAGATTCTGTAGCAATATCCTCCAAAACTTTTTGTTTCATAAGGGACCACAAATCGCTTTAGTTTTTTGACTGACAGTGAAATGGTTAGAATGTCATTAGACAGTAAAACATTTTCTTCATCCTTCAAATGAGCCAGACCTTCTTCATTGGAGGGTTGAGTATGAGAATCAAAGCCCCGAGTCAACAAGCTTCCTAAGCTGCAACACTTCTGTGACAATCTGACCAACTCCGCCAGAGAAGGGAAGAAAGCTTCTCCCATGCTTTGAAACATAAGCTTATAAGAACAGCAGAAGAGGCAAAACAATCCTTAGTATAAGCAGCCATGAAACAAGTGTGGCTTTCCCAAGCAGAATCAGAAATGGGCTTGCCAACCCTAGGAATCCATTTCTGTGAAGGAAACATAGGAGAATCTGAAGTTTTGGAAGAATGATACTCCTTCCTCTTGAGTACAAGCTTATTGCTCTAGAAACATCCAAAGGGCAGCCCATATGCTCAGATAAAAGTCTGATGCAATGAAAACATGGTCTAAAAAAATCAGCCAGCACACAAATTCTGGCCTAGTTGTTTTGAGCTTCTTCCTATGCTCGATCAATTCTAACAATTTGCCAACCTTCTCAGCTAATAATTTATTCAGTCCTTTGTTCCTCATAACCAAAAGAAGTTTGTAGAAGTGGATTCATAATGGAACCTTGGAAAAAACCTCAATTTCAAGATTGAAGAAAGGTTTGCAGTGACTCATGAAAATGCTTTTCCTGCCAGTTTCCTATGACCTCTGTTCCATGTGAAATCCTGATTTTCTAGAGACTGAAAAGGAACAAGAAAAAAAACTTTTATCAAGCTGAGATAAAAAGGACATTTAACTTCACTCCAGGTTTGTTCCATCCATCTGTGAGACTCCTCCAAAACTGGTTGTCTGCCCAAGGACCTGCAAACAATGGATCCTATGCTTGAGTGAGCCGAAACGGGATCAATACATTTATCAGACAGGTAGAGGAATATGGAATCTTTCACAAAAGAAACAAGAATATCACCCAAGGAGAAGGAGCTAGAGTCACAAAAATAAATCATCCAACTTGAAAGACAAACCCTAATGCTCTTCATCGTTGATTCCATCCAACTGAGAAGAATTGCCAACTGAATTCAGACTTTTACACCAGCAAAATCTGAATGCTTGGAAACAGACTTGGTAAAAGATCCTTTGACAAGAATATGACAGTAAGAAGAGTCTTCATTCAAGATCTGAACTTTGAATACAATTTAAGGTATTTTTGCAAGCTGATAAAAAAACATACTTTTAAGTCTTTTCCTTCTGTGTAGAAGCCTTTCCAACAATGCTTTTTCACCTTTTTGAACTCTCTATTAGAGGAGCCTTCCACTGTTTGAGAATCTATGGATAGACCTCCCGATGTGTGCAGAGATCCCTTATGGATGGGCTTAGAAAATTTGTTGCCAAAAAAGAAATTCCCTTTAAAACCAAACCCCCTGTCCTGCTTGCCACTCACCTTGGAGAAATTTGCCTTATTCGCTGATTTGCTGATCACATACCTTGTAACTGTCATGCTTGCTTCCAAAACTTGCCATTTGTACGGTTGCTCTACAAGAGTATTGTTTGGAACCCTAGAATTTAAGTATTTAGGAATTTTTGCTGATATAGTTAGCAAATATCCTCTTAACTTGGATTTGAGAGGTCGAAGTACATATCCATGTTAAGATGAGTTTGTGCCAGCTAATGAAACAACCCATATTCTTTCACCTGAAGGTAGTAAGCAACATGATGGTCTGAAGCAAGAAGAGGAGCAGTTTATGTAGACATCACACATGGATTGGTGGGTTGCAGGAGGAAAATCCTTTTGATTTACGAATGAGAATTCCGACTATTTTAATATGTTTTTGAGTAGAGGCAGCCCTTTTTATATCAATGTTACCATGGCTGCATTTTCTTCAGGTTGGCAGTGAGACTGAGGCAGTGGAAGGAGAGTTGAAGTGAGAAATTTTCACTAACAAAACACCAAAGAGAGAGACTTAACAACAAAAACTTTACAAAGTCAATGAGTACCAAAAAAGGCAAACGGGACTCAAAAAATACAACTGGAAGTATATGGGTAAAATGGCCCTAGATTATTTATGGTAACCAAACATAACGTACAAAGGAAGGATGAACAAAGCAAAATTGACTAAACATAAAGTGATAAAAAGCATAGTCACAAGGTGTGCAAGCATGCATAGTGTTGCAATGGGAAGGACCTTTCAAAGAAACATACAGCTAATAAAGATCAGGCAAGGCGACATGAAGGGAGATGAACATCATAATATATTTGCATTAAGGCTTGGACTGGAATTATTGACAAATGTTCCCGAGCAGGATTTGAGATTGCTTATGGTGGGGTGTCCAACAATGAGGGTGCTGGGGTGGAAAATCCTAGTAGGAAGTTGAGAACTTTTCCTGAAGCCTCTGTTAACGTTGAATGCCAACGAATCTCTGGTAGCAGAGAAAAACTAATAATTACTAATATATGTATGTCTTTGTAACCCAGTCTTTGGACAAGGGGAAAACTCTTGATGCCAAAACCCAGCAAATTTGCTCCACTTGGAATGAGACTGAGTGGGTAAATTACTTTATTAGTCATATATTAAGTAATTTTTTGTCTCTCAACATTCTTTCTGTCAATAGAATGTTTCCTTTCTGTTTTCTCTAACCATAGAGAAGGATTTGTACATTTTCTTGCTTATAATAATTTATAGGGAGGGAGATGTTGCTTTGCTATGAAGTGTTCATTGGTTAACCATTACCAAGAGAAATGCTCGTCCAGAACCTATGATAGGAACAAGTAATCTTACCTGAAATTGAATGTCATGTTTGTAGGCTGCTTAAAAGATTCTTCTTAAGTATTCTAATACCGCAGCTATGACATACAATATTTTTCTAGGTTCTGAATCCTCATTACTGAATTGTAGAAAGCAGGCAAAATTAAAACTGGAAAAGAAAAACCATTAGAAAATACAAAATTGCTTGATTTAAAATTTTCATCAATGTTAGACTATTTAATATTTTTTTATCAATATGAGATGGTTTTTAAATTTTTATTGACTTATAACTTAATAATCATATCTTGCATTTAGAATATAATAATATATTTTTTAATTATTACTATTATTTTAATAAACTATAAATAAGTAATATTTATATCTTATACCTTTTTAAAAAAAGGTGTTAATATTTATTACCAAAAGCATGAATATACATGGAATACATTCTCAAACAAGGAACACAAAAAACAAGAGCAAAATCATCTAGGATTTAGGAAAAACAAATTATGCATTCAAGTTTACCATTATTATTTACTCAATTTCTTTTGTGTTTTTTATTGTCGAATCTATGGTGGTTTGTTTATCAACAAATATGCTATGAGAAGCCTTGTGTGGCTAATTTCTATGTTATTTCTTCCGTTGGCTTTTTGGCTAATGATAGGAGAAGCAAGCGTATCCTCATTTGCCATTAGAACATTATCTAGGATGTCTTAAAAGTTCTTCTTTACAATCATCAGCAATTGATGTCTCTTTTCTTTGCAATGTGAACTTATTGTGAGCTGCCACCTTTTGTGGAATCATGTCCTTTTTCTGGAATTCCCTTGTTAGGATTCTTCTTCATAGGAACCCCAAAATTTTCCATAGGAGCCACCACTAGGACAAGACTGAAAGGCATTGGAGGAAGAGAGTTATTTATTTGATTTGTCTTGATTTTCTTTCTGATTTCTTTTCTATTTGGTTTATTGAAATCTTCTTTTTTGCCCTTGTAGGATTGACGCTTCTTTGGAAGTGACCTTTCTCATGGCAGAAGTTGCATTTGAAGGAAATACATTTTTAATAAAGTTTATGTTTATAATTAAATTCTCGTAGCTTCAAATTAACAAACTCAAGATCATTGTCAAGATCCACTTACATACAATACGAGTAAAGAGAAATTCTTTGCTTTAGCTATAGCCGATGTTTTATAAGTTCCATTAGCATTACCTTTTGACATCATAACTTCCTCATTCCATAACCACATAGGAAGGAAGGGGAGTCTACCCTAATTGACACTTGAGGGGGTTGTCTTTTTTGAAGATTTGTACCCAACAGTCTAGTGATCTAGGTACAAATCGCCATAAACTATAAACCATGTTCCATTTCTTAAAACTAGGTCTTTCTCCTCTTTACTAGAGAAAGTCACCATAAATAAATCCCCCCCACACAAATAAATGTTGATGTCGCCTTTGATCAATGGTTTCCATTTTTTCTATAGCTAGGTGGGCCAAGCATCAACGAAGTTGCTCACCAGAGTGAGTCTGAAATACTTGAGTAACAGATTTGTTGATTCCCCATGGGAATAGTAATAGTGGGAGACTTTGCCCATTATTAAACCAAGTGTGGAGATTTATTACTGTTGTCATTTTATGACACCCTTGGTCCATCAGTAACCGATCAGAGATATGTTCCATGGACCAGCGCTGCCTAGTTGATCAAGGAGAAAAGCAATGGAATTATGAAGTGTGAGGTGTTGTCTTGTCAGAAGGAAGTTCCTAAGTCTTCCTAACTACAGTGACTCCGTCTCCGAAGTTACCCCGGAACTCCGGAACCCCCAGGTTCCCAAGTTCCTTGTCCCTCAACCCCGGAACCCCCAAGTTCCCAAGTTCCTTGTCCTTCAACCCCGGAACTCCGAAACCCCCAGGTTCCCAAGTTCCTTGTCCCTCAACCCGGGAACTCTGGAACCCCCAAGTTCCCAAGTTCCTTGTCCTTCAACCCCAGAACTCCGGAACCTCCAGGTTCCCAAGTTCCTTGTCCCTCAACCCCGGAACCTCCAGGTTCCCAAGTTCCTTGTCCCTCAACCCCGGAACTCCGGAACCCGAGGTTCCCAAGTTCCTTGTCCTTCTACCCCGGAACTCCGGAACCCCCAGGTTCCCAAGTTCCTTGTCCCTCAACCCCGGAACTCCGGAACCCCCAAGTTCCCAAGTTCCTTGTTCGTCAACCTCGGAACTCTGGAACCCCTAGGTTCCCAAGTTCCTTGTCCCTCAACTCGGGAACTCCGGAACCCCCAAGTTCCCAAGTTCTTTGTCCTTCAACCCCGGAACTCCGGAACCCCCAGGTTCCCAAGTTCCTTGTCCCTCAACCCCGGAACCCCCAGGTTCCCAAGTTCCTTGTCCCTCAACCTCGGAACTCCGGAACCCCCAGGTTCCCAAGTTCCTTGTCCCTCTACCCCAGAACTCCGAAACCCCCAGGTTCCCAAGTTCCTTGTCCTTCTACCCCAAAACTTCGGAACCCCCAGGTTCCCAAGTTCCTTGTCCCTCTACCCCGGAACCCCCAAGTTCCCAAGTTCCTTGTCCTTCTACCCCGGAACTCCGGAACCCCCAGGTTCCCAAGTTCCTTGTCCCTCAACCCCGGATTTCCAGAACCCCTAGGTTCCCAAGTTCCTTGTCCTTCTACCCCGGAACTCCGGAACCCCTAGGTTCCCAAGTTCCTTGTCCAACTACAGTGACTCCGGTCTCCGAAGTTCCCCAACTATGGTGACTCCGGTCTCCGAAGTTCTCCAACTACGGGGACCCTGGTCTTTGAAGTTCCCCAACTATGGTGACCCCGATCTCCGAAGTTCCCCAACTACAGTGACTCCGGTCTCCGAAGTTCCCCAACTACGGTGACTCCGGTCTCCGAAGTTCCCCAACTACGGTGACCTCGATTTCCGAAGTCTTCTAAACTTGCTTCTAGCTTGCAACACTTCCGGATGGCGTGATTGACACTCAAGGCTTTAAATGCTCCGATAGTTTGGTGACTTATGCACTTTTTTTGTGGAGCCACAGGGGTGCATTTAATGCTTTTGGCAGGATTTCCATCAAGGGAGGTATGGGGCCATGCTTGGTGACTTATGTCATGCCTGACTTTGGAAGGTCAGTCAATCCACCTTCTCAGGATTGCCCTTTGTGGGTATGGCCAGGTTGCTTGCATGTACAAGCCAAGTGTATGCACTTCCCTGCACTTCTAGACTGACATGCAGGGGTCATGATCACCATTGTAAGCCATTTTTTCTATATAAGGCTGCTACGCCTCATTGTAAGGAGTTCTCTCCCTGCTGCTTGGAGTTTTCTCATGCTCTCCTCTTCTCTTGAAGACTTGTAATCTTTGCATTTTTGCAACTGTAAGATTGGCGTTTGGCCTTATGATTAATTGAAGAACACTATTCTTGCCTTCTTTCAACCTATGTGTGTTGTGTATGCTTTCTTACCTTCATCATAGGTGCGTGTTGTGGCTCTTTCTCTTCATATATGCTGTGTTAACTGGTTTTTTGAGAGTGACTTGTGGGAATCCTTCTCCCCTCTTGGCATTCAGTGGATTCTAACCTTCTTATATGCATTGGGGTCACTCATACAACTGAAAGTTGTGCATCTTCAGGGTGTTTCAGTTAATTACTTGTGTCATTAAGGTAGGGAGAGGAACAATCTCTTCTTGGTGCATCACCTCCCTTTGTTTCAAGCAATTTCTCTCTTCTCTTTTCCTCTGCAGCTTGTTAGGATAGGTTTAGGAGTTAGTTTTGAAGTGTTGAGTTGGTTGAACACCTGCACCTAGATAGAGAAGGAAGCCGGCCGTCTCTGGAGATTCAACCCCCTTGCCCAAGGTCCCACACTTCGGGGTTGTTTCCATGTTTCACAAGGTTGCTGAGTGGATAGCTCAGCAAGGGTGCAAGCTTTTGTGATAACAGTTTTTGGCACGCCCGGTGGGACTTATTCAATTCACATTCTAAGGATTTAGTGCTATTCTTAGTGTTTTGGCCTTTAGAGGCAGCCATCTCTCAAGCACTTGGCGATTCTGCTCAAGGACCAGTTCGTGCTCACACAAAGTTCATAACTCTGGGACCCCGGAACCCCCAGGTTCCAAAGTGCTTAGACCCAGAAACTCGGAACCCTCAAGTTCCAAACTCCCGAGCTTCCTCACTCCGGACATTCTAGCACCCAAGGTGCCGAAGTGGTCACACTCCGCAACTCCGGACCTCCGAGCTCCCGAGGGCGGTTGCAGATTTCATGCCCAAAATTCATACAAGGGCATCTTCTAGGGGCAGTTTCCAATTCATAGAGCTTCCATCTGTAGGCTCTAGAAGGAGGAGAGGTAGACCTTCATTATCACCAGTCAGGGGTGACGAGGTTGTAAACCTTCCATCTCCCAGGTCTTGTTCTACTCCTCCATTTACAAGACCTTTTCTATCAAGGGCTCCCACCACGCATATCAGTAGACCATTGTTTCACATGGCAAGAAATCAAGTCTTTGTTACCTTCAATGGGGGGAGTCCCCTTGTTTTGACTCAGTGGAATGACATACCAGTGGCTGTGTTGAAGAGTATACCATACTTCACTGGTGAAATAGCTACTACACCCATTGAGCACATTCAAGACATTGCAAACATCTGCTCCGTCCATAACATCACTCAGGATGATGTTGCTGTCAGACTCTTGGCCACATCTTTGAAAGGCAAAGCCTTGCAGTGGTATAGAGGGTTGCCGTCTAGCTCCATCCACAATTGGGACGAATTGGGGGAGAAATTGTGCAACCATTTTGAAGACAAAAGTGATCACCTATCACTTGTGGAGCAGTTAACTACGATCAAGAGGGCACCCCACTAGTTCATGGGAGACTTCAACTTCAGATTCCATAAAACATGGAATAGGATTCCTGTTCTAGTGAAGCCATCCCCAAATCATGCCTTCTTGTATTATCTTAGAGCTCTCAACAGCGACATAGCTGTCATGGTACAATCGATGGGTGGAGCCTCTCTACCGGGTGCATATGACATAGCCATAAGAGCAGAAAATTGTTTGATCCAGGCTGGGAAGATAGCTCCAAGGCCTCCAATGCCTCTCTTCCCATAAGCTCCTACTCAACAACCAACCTTGGCTCCTATTCCCATGGCACCTGCAAGTCAACCATCCACGCCATCTACGTCCTCTAATGAGCTCCATGAGGTCAAGGCTCTATTACAAAACTTTGGCAATGAATTGGTGGCAGTAAAAAGACAGCAAACTCAGTATAACAGACCTTACCAAACACAAGGTCAAAATTATCAGCAAAACAGGCCACCCTTTCAAGGGCAAAACCAATGGAGCAATGCCAAGCCTTTGAATAGTGTGAACCCCACAAACGCAAGCAACTCAAATGCGATAGTTCCAATGCAAAATAACCTTGCCCAAGAGCAAGATTGGTGTCAACCATGTAATCAGCCACACAACCAAGGTGTATGCCAAAATGGAGGGTTTGCCCAAACCTTAGTGGTGCAAGATGAGCCGACCACTTCTGGCTAGCAATATGACCCTAATCAGCCTAGTGTTGGTCACCAGGCTCACTTACAAGAGGATTCTACCTTTTTCAATTGGTAGGAGGCAGAATTCTGTGGTTTGAACCAAACAAATGGTGAGTCCATGTTGCAGTATGCGAGGTCAAAGAAGAGAGCCATGGAGGCTACCTCACCTTCAACATTAGTCCAAGCTCCAACACCCAATGTAGCTGTCCATGATACAAGCCAAAGTACCATGCAAGGGAACAAGAGGCAGGAAGAGGTCCAAGTCGTCCAAAGAGAAAAAGTAGACCTTGTAGCCTCAAAGGGGCCTCTAAAGTCAGTTTGTGTTCCTTTCAACATAGTTGATCAGATGAAGGCGGCCAACCTCAACGTCACTATGTGGGAGGCCCTTTCAATCCCATCCCAAAGGGATTTGCTTAAAGAGGCATTAAAGGATGTCAATCAGTTAGGTGGTGAGGCAGCAGTCGGCGAAAAGATAGCCTCCACCAGCTTGGTGCAGCCCAAGGAGGAAGAAGATTCAAGCAAGATCAGCAAGCCTCCCCCTTTCTATCTCTCCTTAATCATAGGAGACAACTTGGTTCACAACTGCATGATAGATTCAAGAGTTAGTAGCTCAATCATGCCTAAGAAGGTAGTTGATCTTCTTGGCATAGAATATGAACCCGTGACCAAAGGGGTGGTCCAGTTAGATGGCACTTCTATTAAGACAGTAGGGGTGGTAAAAAATCTGAAGTTAACCTTGCATGCATGCCCTGGTTGCATTGTCTTGCAAGACGTGTCCATCATTGACCTCCCTGCCTTCTTCGCCATCTGCCTGTCTAGAGACTTCACAGCCAAGATAGGTGGGTACTTGTCTTTCGACTGGTCCCATATGCTATTTCGAACAAGGTATGGTACCAAGGTCACCATAAGGGCATAACCCATTGCCCAAAACCACATTGAGCCCTACACCCCTAGCCCTATAAACATAAATTGCACTTTGCATGAAGAGGGGGAGGAGTGTGTTGTCCGTGAGCCTGCTACTCTCTTGCAAGAGGTACCTGATTGCTTGTTGGACGAATGGGCCAATGCTTTTCAGTTTGATCCATTAGCTGAGACTGAAGAGACTGGGCTTGGCACCTATTGTATCCATGAAGAGGATACTCCTATCCCTAACCTCATCAAGACGCAAGGAGATTCAAAGGGGTTATGGAACATGTTTTTTGATGGTTCAAGAAACAAGAATGGTGCAGGTGCCGATGTGATGCTCGTTTCTCTTGAGCAGGAGAAATATTTCTTCTCCTTTAGGCTTCAATTTGGTTGCACTAACAATGTCGCTGATTATGAAGCCTTGATCCAAGGTCTCCAACTTGCACAAAGCAGAAAGATTAGATCTCTGCAAGTATTTGGAGATAGTGAGTTGGTTGTTAATCACATTCGAGCCCAAAGCGTAGCAAAGAACAACCTACTCAAATCATACAAACACAGGGTTTGGGATTTGATTGAAGGATTTGAGGCCTTCAATATCCAAAGCATTCCTAGGGTTCAGAACAAGCATGTTGATAGGCTTGCAGCGGTTGGTGCTCAGTTCGACATACCAACCCATGTTGCAAGTGAGAAGGAGCAACACATCATGCTTGTTGTGAGGCCTGCTGTCCCAGACAACCAAGTGAATTGGCAAGTGTTTGAAAGCGATCAGCAGATCGTCAACTTCTTGCAAAATGAAGCAGAATGTTCTGCTAAAAATTAGTCCAAGTTGCAAGACCAGTATGGAGATCAAATTATGCAGCTCAACTCTAACAAGTTGCCTAAAGGTCTAGTTACCTTGGAGGGCATTTTCAACTCGGATGATCAGTTGAAGAAAAAAATGAACTTGGCTGCAAAGAGGGGTGATTACAAGCCAGTTGTTGTTGTTGAAGGTAGATCTTTGAACTTTGGCAAGGTGTGTTCCTCAACCGAGCAAGAGGCCTTTGTTGAGCTTTGCCAACAATATGATGACATAGTCGCGTGGACCTATGAAGACTTGAAGGGTTTTGATCTTAGCTTAGCCCAGCATACCATAGAGCTAAACCAAGATGATAAGCCAGTTAGACAAAAGAAAAGGCCAATAAACCCCAAAATTGAGCCACTAATGAGGAAGGAGTTGACCAAGCTCATAGAAGACAATATCATCTTTCCCATCAAGCACTCCTCCTAGGTGGCCAACCTTGTCCCTGTAAGCAAGAAGAATGGGGAAATCAGACTATGTGTAGACTTAAGGGATCTCAATAGAGCCTCCCTCAAGGATCATTATCCCCTTCCCTCTATGGAGTAGATTCTCCAAAAGGTCAGTGGCTCAGAAAGATTTTCATTCTTGGATGGGTATTCAGGCTACAATCAGATCTTGGTCCAAGAATCAGACCAATACAAGACTGCATTTACTACTAAGTGGGGCACCTATGCTTATTGTAAAATGCCCTTTGGGCTAACCAATGCAGGTGCCACGTTCCAAAGAGCAATGGACATGGCCTTCAAGGGTGTATTAGCAAAGTTTGTGCTTGTATACCTTGATGACATAACTATTTATTCGAAGCATGCAGCTGACCATCTTGGTCATCTTGAGCAGGTGTTCATGAAATGCAGGGAACAAGGTGTGTCTTTAAACCCTAGCAAGTGCGTATTTGCTACTGATCAAAAGGAAGATTGCTAGGACACATCGTATCCAAGGAGGGTTTGACCATTGATCTAGAGCGAGTGGAGGCTATTCTTTCTCTTCCACTCCCCAATCACAAGAAAGGATTACAAAGTTTCCTTGGTAGGATCAACTTTGTGAGGAGGTTCATTCCCAACCTTGCCACCATGGTAAAACCCCTCACTTTCATGTTGGAGAAAAACTTGGCTTTCAGTTGGACGAATGAGGGAAAGGCCGGTTTCGAAGAGATCAAACAAGCAATTGCTTAGGCCCCTACCCTCCTCAATCCTAATTATGAAAGGGATTTTATCCTCTATACCTTCGGAGGAGAATCCAGCATTTCAGCTGTCCTAACACAACTGAACAATGACAAGTTGGAGCAACCTATTGCTTTCTTTAGTGAGGGGCTAAAGGACTTGAACTTAGATATATCTATGTAGAGAAGCAAGTCCTCACTGTTGTAAGGGCATTAAAAAAGTTCAGGCACATGTTGTCCAACAACAGGATCCAACTCTTAGTTCCGCATGCAAGTGTCAAGGATCTCCTTCTAAACAAGGATATCAGTGAGAAGAGGGCTGGGTGGATAACCAAGGTCATTGAGTATGACATCAACATCAAGATCACCTATGTTGTAAGAGGCAGGGGCCTATGTTGTAAGAGGCAGGGGCCTATGTGAACAACTTGTCTCATCTTCTAAGACTACTTCAGAGGTCGCCCTTGTGTTACAAGAGGATCAACCAACTGACAACATCACTCAATTCAGTTGGGTAAGTGACATGACCACCTTCTTAATGGAAGGTAGATACCCCCAAGGTCTGGACAGGACCAAAAGAAGACATTTCAGGTTGCATTCCATTCCCTATGTCTTAGTGAATGACACTCTTTTTCGAAAAGACTCTAATGGAGTCTTACTAAGATGTATTGAGCAAAACCAAGTCAGCAGATTGTTAGAGGAATTTCATGATGGCTCTTCAGGGGACCACTTCTCTGCAAGGACTACGACTATCAAAATAATGAGGGTTGGTTATTATTGGCCATTCTTATTCAGTGACTCACATAGATGGGTGAAGAATTGCAAGAAATGTGCTCTCTTCTCTGGGAAGCAAAGACTAGCTGCCCTACCCCTTCATCCCATCCAAGCAGATCAACCATTCGCCCAATGGGGTTTAGACTTCATTGGCATGATAAACCCACCTTCTAGTGTTGGCCATAAGTGGATCTTGGCCGCAACGGATTACTTCACTAGGTAGACAGAGGCGGTTGCATTGAGGGATGCTACTGAGGCCTCAGTGTTAGAATTCCTTGAGGGAATTGTGACAAGATTCGGTGTCCCCTCCACCATCATATCAGACAATGCCAGGGTATTTGTTGGAACCCAAATCAGTTCTTGGGCAGTTAAGCATGGTGTATACTTGAAGACATCATCCAACTATTACCCTCAGGGTAATGGCTTAGCTGAATCTTCCAACAAGAACCTCATCAGGATAATTAAAAGGACAATTGAAGACAATCAGAGGGCATGGCACACTAAGTTGAGGACAGCCTTATGAGCTGACAGGATTACACCCAAGCGGGTGATTGGTAACTCCCCTTTCATGCTAGTATATGGGAAGCAAGCAAGACTCTCAACTTCCCTAGAGTTACCCTCTCTTGAACTAGCGCATTAGCTGGAATTAATAGAGAATGATGCCATGACAGTAAGACTAGCTGAGCTGATGGAGCTGGAGGAGGTTAGAAGTCAAGCTATGCATACACTTAAGACTTATCAAGAGCAGGTTAAGAAGGTTTTTGACAAAAAGGCCACTAATAGGGTCTTCAAAGAGGGAGACCTTGTTCTCAAGTGGGATGCAGACAGAGCCAAAGCTGGGCGACACTTCAAATTTGATGCTATCTGGAGTGGTCCATATGTCATCACTAGTTGCAAGGAGGCCAATGCATTTCATCTCTCCAAGCTTGATGGCGAAGTTCTTCCAATCCCAGTGAATGGGATTCATCTCAAGCCTTGCTTCTAAAGAGGGTGTTGATGACTATGTAAATATTAGACTAGAGGTTGTTTTGCTTTCATAAGTGCTTATGCACATGCCGCATTCTCCTTAAGAGGGTGTGTGCTCTAGTTTTTAGTTTTCCTCCAAGTGATGGCACACACATGTTTTGGGTCTTCATGCTTAAGACTTCTGGACTTCATGCTTAGCAGGCAAGCATCCCACAGAAATCGCCAAAAATGTTGTCATTTTATGACACCCTTGGTCCATCAGTGAGAACCGATCAGAGATATGTTCCATGGACCAGCGCTGCCTAGTTGATCAAGGAGAAAAGCAATGGAATTATGAAGTATGAAGTGTGAAGTGTTGTCTTGTCAGAAGGAAGTTCCTAAGTCTTCCCAACTACGGTGACTCCGTCTCCGAAGTTACCCCGGAACTCCGGAACCCCTAGGTTCCCAAGTTCCTTGTCCCTCGACCCCGGAACTCCGAAACCCCCAGGTTCCCAAGTTCCTTGTCCCTCAATCTCGGAACTCCGAAACCCCCAGGTTCCCAAGTTCCTTGTCCTTCTACCCTGGAACTCCAGAACCCCCAGGTTCCCAAGTTCCTTGTCCCTCAACCTCAGAACTCCGGAACCCCCAGGTTCCCAAGTTCCTTGTCCTTCTACCCCAGAACTCCGGAACCCCCAGGTTCCCAAGTTCCTTGTCCCTCAACCCCGGAACTTCGGAACCCCCAGGTTCCCAAGTTTCTTGTCCCTCTATCTCGGAACTCTGGAGCCCCCAGGTTCCCAAGTTCCTTGTCCTTCTACCCCGGAACTCCGGAATCCCCAGGTTCCCAAGTTCCTTGTCCCTCAACCCTGGAACCCCCAGGTTCCCAAGTTCCTTGTCCTTCTACCTCGGAACTCCGGAACCCCTAGGTTCCCAAGTTCCTTGTCCCTCAACCTCGGAACTTCGGAACCCCCAGGTTCCCAAGTTCCTTGTCCTTCTACCTCGAAACTCTGGAACCCCCAGGTTCCCAAGTTCCTTGTCCAACTACGGTGACTCCGGTCTTCGATGTTCCCCAACTATGATGATTCCGGTCTCCGAAGTTCTCCAACTACGGTGACCCTGGTCTCCGAAGTTCCCCAACTACAGTGACCTCGATCTCCGAAGTCTTCTAAACTTGCTTCTAGCTTGCAACACTTCCGGATGGCGTGATCGACACTCAAGGCTTTAAATGCTTCGACAGTTTGGTGACTTATGCACTTTTTTTGTGGAGCCACAGGGGTGCAGTTAATGTTTTTGGCAGGATTTCCATCAAGGGAGGTGCGGGGCCATGCTTGGTGACTTATGTCATGCCTGACTTTGGAAGGTCAGTCAATCCACCTTCTTAGGATTGCCCTTTGTGGGTATGGCTAGGTTGCTTGCATGTATAAGCCAAGTGCATGCACTTCCCTGCTCTTCCAGATTGACATGCAGGGGTCATGATCACCATTGTAACCCATTTTTTCTATATAAGGCTGTTACGCCTCTTTGTAAGGAGTTCTCTCCTTGCTGCCTAGAGTTTTCTCATGCTCTCCTCTTCTCTTGAAGACTTGTAATCTTTGCATTTCTGCAACTGTAAGATTGGCATTTGGCCTTATGATTAATTGAAGAACACTATTCTTGCCTTCTTTCAACCTATGTGTGTTGTGTATGCTTTCTTACCTTCATCATAGGTGCGTGTTGTAGCTCTTTCTCTTCATATATGCTGTGTTAACTGGTTTTCTGAGAGTGCCTTGTGGGAATCCTTCTCCCCTCTTGGCATTTAGTGGATTGTAACCTTCATATATGCATTGGGGTCACTCATACAACTGAAAGTTGTGCATCTTCAGGGTGTTTCAGTTAATTACTTGTGTCATTTCAGTAGGGAGAGGAACAATCTCTTCTTGGTGCATCACCTCCCTTTGTTTCAAGCAATTTCTCTCTTCTCTTTTCCTCTGCAGCTTGTTAGGATAGGTTTAGGAGTTAGTTTTGAAGTGTTGAGTTGGTTGAACACCTGCACCTAGATAGAGAAGGAAGCCAGTCTTCTCTGGAGATTCAACCTCCTTGCCCAAGGTCCCACACTTCAGGGTTGTTTCCATGTTTCACAAGGTTGCTAAGTTGATAGCTCAACAAGGGTGCAAGCTTTGTGATAACAGTTACCAAACCCAAATATTAAGACTTTTTCAAGTGAGGTATATGATAGCATCGACTCAATGATTGAGAAGATGAAAGCCATCATAAATGCAAAAGGGCAAGATCCTCGAGAAAAAATATTCAAACTATACAAAACCATTGAAGTGAGAAGGATTAAAATGATCACTCTGCTACATCTTGTCTTTGCATCGAGTCCCAAATATTATAATGTTGAGCTCCTTTCTTGGCAACAAGAGTTGCCCCATATAGATGTTGAAGTTAGTCAAGGGTACAAAACAACACTTTGTAGACTCTATCAATAGTGACATATGGGATGTTGTGAGAATTGAGTTCATGGATTTTGCATGCTTTAACGATTGCAGTCTTGATGCTCTTCAAGACAAGTATATGGTTGATGCTCATAATTGGTGGTACATCTATGACCAACCATTCACACACCTACAACCTCTTGCAATTAATTTAAATTTATTAAATTTTGCAACTAACTCTCTAATTTTGTCTTAATAGGTTGCTATTTCATTTGCATTCAATAGGAATTGGAGCATAGATTCCTTGATCCACTCACTAAAGTGCAATTGACTACATTCAAAAAGGTAGGGGGCTTGGTGTTGTTGTGACCTTTTCACACATCGCCCCATTGCAAATGGGGACCCCCTCTTCTGCTTTCTGCGTTTTGTTAGTTTAGGGTTTTTGGTAGCTAGACGGCAATTTTGAGTTCCCGAGTCTCATTTTTGATGTGATCATGCCCAGAGGTCTTCTAAGTGCTAGTAATGTTTAAATTTTAAGTTTTGAATTCAATAGGATGAAGTGTTAGAAAATGTTAAAATGTCAAAGTGATCCTGAATTTTGCCTAAGTGTTGAGGTTGCAACTTGCTTTAAATGTGAGCGTAAAATGTGTTTAGGTATTGCAAAGTGGTGTGAATTTTGTGCTAGAGCATCAAAGTCCCCATAGGAGTTGTCTTGTCACTCCTAGGAGGTTAAAATTTTAAGTATGTCAAATGTGCACAAAGTCCTGATGGACCCCAGTTTTCCACCCCTCAAATCCAATTAAAATGATAAAAGTTTTGATGGAAATATAATTTCCACCAAGCAAAAATATAAAATTTAACAAGTTTGGGCTTTTACAAGGTAAAAATCATCATAGTCCCGATGGAAAACATTTTCCCCCCATGACTTTAAGGCATTAAATTGATCTGTCTCGATGGGAGGCGTTTTTCCACTGAGTTTCAAGTGTTTTTTGGGAAAATCTGAATATATTTGGATTCTCCATTGTGGTTGTCTTGATGGAGGTCGTTTTTCCACTAGGCCATTGTGAGTGGAAATGTACAAGGAAAGTGAGTCCATATGACTCATGTTTTTCCACTAGGAGGTAAATGACCAAGATAAGTGCAATTACTTGTCCAAATGAGGTTCGAATCTCCACTAAAGAGAAAAATAAGCAAGATAGTGTAATGTCCCCTACCTGATTAACATAATTAATCTATTTCAATATACTAAAATTTATTGAGAAACTAATCATGATGCCAGTCATTGATATTCTTCAATTTATTAGTTGTTAACAAGTGCATATTTATTTTCCTCATTAGATGATTAATTTTATTATTCATAGTTCTTAATATAAATATCAAACCCGGCTACTACTTCAGTTTTAAGGGAGAAGGACCTATGTATGTTACCAAAGTGCCTACAAACCAAATTACAATAGGTTCCCTCAAAGTTTACAGATCCAAGCCCTTACCTATCTTGGGTCTATCCCCTCAAGGCTTATGGGTCGCTGATCCCCACCCTATCTTGGGACTTAATCTATTGCTTGGATTTAGACTGCCCCTTCCTAACTACTGACAGTAATAACATGATTCAAACTATAAGTATACTAACTTGTCATGTATTATGAATATATTTAAAATTATGACTGTCATACATATTGCAGTCTATATTAAGATCACTAGTAAATTCTGCATCACAACATTATCAAGCTTCATATATTAAGCATACATATTCAACGCATCTCCATGCATACCACCAAGAACAAGGATGTTACTGCCTGTAACTTAATAACAGTTCTGATCTGATCTAATCGATGGTGATGTCACTAGATGCTTTTGATTCCTTCCCTTTATATCTCTCAATGTGAAGGAGAGGTCACACCTCTTCATCATGTATGTCCTTTGGGAAGAGACACGCCCTTTCACCATTAGCACCCTTTGAAAGAGTGCAACTCTTCATTCTTTCTGCCCTTTGAAAGGGACACAACCTTCCACAATCAGATCTGCACTTTGAAAGGGACACTAGAGATGATACAGAAGCACGCACTGCACAAGTGGCTGTTTTGATAGGTGATAAGACAAGAGATGTGGTTACTCCTATGGATTATTAGGTTACCACAATTGACCTTGGACCTACTATGAAGAAGCAATAGTTCCAGGTCAAGGCAATTGAGGCACGATTGGATAGGACTATTGAAAAGAAAGAGATGCTTGAGAGTGAGAACATGAGACTCAAGGAGTACATTGAAGGGATGAATTATTTAAGGCACGAGGATCCTACCTTTGTCTCACCCATTGTTGTTGCTCATGGATTCCCTTTTGATCATGAGGCAATGAGGAATACATATTAGGAAGTTGGAAAATGGATAGAGGAGGTTTTGAAACAAGTAGACGATTTCCTAGCTCAATTCGTCCAAGCATTTGACAAGACAGCTATGCTTATATTCAGGATGCAATACTTGGAAGGAGTTTGGGAAGATTTCCAACCAGGACAGGAGAAGACTATTTCTCGCCTCAAAGTGTTGAAGTGAATTCCAATGTCCACATTGATCTAGGAGGGAGTTGTTCAGTCGGGTAATGTTTATGATTTCCATGGTTGGTATTGTTCCTTGGCCATGGGAAAGATTGTGTATGATCATGCAAAGCAAGAGTGCGTGGAGATGGAAACCGTTCAAGAGATACAATCCAAGGTCCTTGCATCCATTGAAGAGATATTGGGACTAGATGTCCATGCTTCCAACAGTTTGAACTTGGAAGAATTGAAAGAGAAAATGAGGTTTATCTACTTCAAGTAGTTGGAATCTGAGGAAGAATCAACTAGCTGACTTGGTTTCTCTCGTGAATCACATCAACAACTTGCAAAAACTTATGCTGGATTGGGAGAGCATTTTTTATGCTTGCTCAGATGCCTTGGATGTGATCAATTTGCAGTAGGAAGGTCTACCTAGTGTTATGATGGAGGAACTCAACTTAGTCTTAGCTAGAGAGAGGGATGCAAGTCGGAATCTTCTAGAAGATTCCCTACTTGATGACTAGGCATCATCCCATTGGACCTTTTTTTTAATTCCACTTTTGATGTAAACCTAATTATGGCAATATTAGGGCAATGTTGGCATGATCTTGGCCCTTGATTCTAGATTGAATCTTGGGCATCCATTTCATTTTGAGACTTTATATAAACCCATTTGCCTCTCATTTGCAAGGGAGAGATTTTTGTGAATTGTCGTCTACATGCTGCAAGTTTGAATATAATCTTTGAAGTTTGGTGATTTTGTTTCGATTTTGTATGCATTTGTGGTTCTCATTGCCTCCAAATTTAGATTAGAATTTGTTTCAAGTACTTTAGATTGAATGAAAGAAGTGTTGAATGCATTTGAATGAAATTCGATTAATCCATACCACTAGCTTCTTGTTGATTGTAGGTTTGCCTTGTGTGGTCAATTGGAATTTGAATTGAACTTAACTTCAATTATTGCTCGTTCGTTGGTATGCATTGCCTTGATGGTATCCATGTTGATGGTAATAATTTGAACATCTCTAAATTTACCTTAGATGATTGCATTAAGCTTGTGTTGAATTGTTCTTTGATGGTGAAACCTAGCCTAGTTGAATTTCATTGAATCATTCATTGCCTCTTGCATTCTAGGTTAGATAGGATTAGATTAGAACTCCTAAAGTCTTATCCTTTTGCATTTTATTTAAAGTCTTTGTTAGAATAGATTAAGAGCTCAATTGCAAAATCATAAGTCATCTGAAATCATTGGCAAATCCGTGTCCATTCATGTGTAATGTCCCCACTTGGAAATAGAATTTAATAATAAATGATAATAATAAAATTAAAACATTAAAAATTAAATTAAAATATAAAATAATATAATTAAATATGATTAATGAAGTTGATGAAAAGTCAAAAGACATGAAAGGAAAAGTTGTGACTCCCTCAACAATGAGATATAAAAGGGAGAAGAGAACCTCATTTGAGAGGGGGCGTAATTTGGAAATGAGAAGTGCAGATCTGATTATGAAAGGCTGTGTCCCTTTCAAAGGGTAGAAATAATGAAGAGTTGCTCTCTTTCAAAGGGTGCTAATGGTGAAAGGGTATGTCTCTTGCCAAAGGGCATACATGATGAAGAGGTGTGACCTCTCCCTCAAATTGAGAGATATAAAGGGAAGGAATCAAAAGCATCTAGTGACATCACCATTGATCAGATTAGATCAGAATTGTTATCAAGTTATAGGCAGTAACATTTGTGTTCTTGGTGGTATGCATGGGGATGTGCTTAATATGTATGCTTAATATCTGAAGCTTGATAAAGTTGTTATGCAGAATCAAGTAATAATATTGTTACAAACTGCAATATGTATGACAGTCATACTTAATATCATATGTGTTCATAATACATTAGAAGTTAGTGTACTTATAGTCAAAATCATTTTATTACTGTCAGTATTTAAGAAGATGGGGATGAGATGTTCCAAAGAGGGGCAGCCTAAATCCAAGCAATAGGTTAAGTCCCAAGATAGGGTGGGGATCAGTGACACATAAGCCTTGAGGGTATAGACCCAAGATAGGTAAGGGCTTGGATCTGTAAACTTTGAGGGAACCTATTGTAGTTGGTCTCTAAGCACTTTGGTAACATACGTAAACCCTTCTCCCTTAAAACTGAAGTAGTAGCAGGGTCTGATATCTATATTAATAATGATATTAATCATCTAATGAGGAAAATAGATAAGCACTTGTTAATAACTAATTGAATAATATCAATCAACTTTAATATATTGAAATAGATCAGGTAGGGGACATTACAGTTTGAAGTCATAAGAACAATTGTGTAAGTTCTTGAGTGAAAACAACAAATCACATCAGCCATTGAGTTACCCACATGTCAAGAACTGACCTTAGAAACTTTGGAATCGTCTTAGTTGATCAGATATTTAGCATTTGAGGTGATTTTGTTCAAGAGGGGGTAAAATACTTTGGTATTTTATTTTGTGTTCGATTGTGCATAAAAACATATCAACAGGTGTATGTGTAGGCGAACTTCCGGTTCCTTACACAAACAAAGTGGCTACAGAGAAGGGATATCGAACCAAAGCATATTAAATTGGATGTTTCCACTACCCACTTTGCTACGCTTGATGTTGACGATGAATATGAACCAACTAGTGAGCATGGGAGTGCTAGTGCTAGTGCCAATGGCACTATTTGTGGTTCTTCTAATTTACCACTACTTACATCATCTAATATGGATGGTTACGATGATATTTTTGAAGACCCATATGAGTTTTGATCAATGATGGCTGATTGTTGACACTGGACATTATTATTTTTGAACTTTAATAAATCACGACTTTCGAGATTGACTAATATTTGACTATTAATATGGTGGTTTTGTTTATTACATAATATAATATAAGATGCTATGTGTGGTGTATTTTGAACTTAATTACTGCTACAAATATATATTTATGAGTTTTATATGTTTTTGTATGGACAAACTCAAAACAAGTTCAATTCTAGTTTTATTCTTTTAACCGAATCTGCAAATCGAACTCTTGAACCTGAACCAATACAAGGACTGGCAACTTTTTATATCTTAAAAATTTTATATATTAGAAGAAAAAAAAAGTAACAAGGCTTTGTGAGAATTTCATTAAAACTTAATAAATCTCTCCAAATGGCTCAACATTGGGATGAAACTCCTGTTGTTGATATACCCATATGGGTGAATCGATGAACTTGATTAACAAGTTTATTGAGATGGATTTGGGCAATTATTCAAGGGCTTTACCCCTTGACAAATTGCTGATCAGCTAGGCAGATAAAGAGTGGAGACCAAAGATACAAGGTGATATTGACATTTTCTTGTGTGAGAGGGGTTTCTTATTGTGACTTTTTCAGTCAAAGAGGAGAAATAACTAATTTTTCAAAATAGATGTTGGTTCATGGGCCTGCAGTCTATACCTGGATCATAGGATGATGCATTTTGGTCCAACAAAAGAAACACCCTTTTGCTACTGGTCTGGGCAAGACTTCCCTTCCTTATTTTGTTTATCTGGAACAAGAATAGAGAACAAATGGTTTGAGGGGTACTTGAGTTTTGTGATTGAGCATTGTCAGCTTGGGTGTACTGGATAGGAGAGTATTTTTACCATACCATCTACCACATGTCCATCAGGTTGTCCCCTCTCGCGTTGTTGTATGGTTATGATGCACCCACTTCCACAGAGTTTGATTCTTCTATAAATATGGGTCCCCGTAGCAAGAGACTTAATTGAACATAGTAGGCAGGTTTTAACAGGTTTACACGATCAGCTTTAGCATGCACAAAATCAACAAAAGATTTTGCTTACAGACATTGCACTGAGAGACATTTTGAGGTAGGAGATATGGTTTTCTTGCAGTTGTAGTTCTACAGGCAGTCAACTTTAAAAAGGAGTGGTACTGAATAACTTAGACCTTGCTTCTGTCGTCCTTACAGAAGTGTACAATGTGTTGGTGAGGTGGTTTATAAGTTGGAGCTGCCCCCGAATAGTCAAATTTACAGAGTCTTTCATATCTTGTTTGAAAGGCATTGGGACAGCAGGTCACACCTTCTGTTGAGCTTCCACCTCTTGATGATGAAATAAAGTTATCTTATTGCCTGATTAGATACTTGGAACTAGAGAGAAGTGACTGCAGAATCACTTATGGACAGATTTTTTGGTGCAGTGGAAAGGGTTGCTTAGGGAGTATGCTTCTTGGGAGTAAGCAGATATCCAGCCTTATCTTGCTTGAGGACAAGCAATTAGGAGGCATGTCCTCTTTTTAATCCGAGCATTGAATAAAGGGTCTGTTGGCAGTTAATTAGGAAATAGAGATTTAGTTGGCAGTTAGTAAATAATAAATTAGGACTTAGTCTTCAGCTTGATAATGCGAGTCAGTTTTCCAGGCATTTCCTAGTTAACACTCTGTTATCACAGCAAAATAAGGAAGTTGTATTTAGTTGTTGGTCATGTTTTGGGGGGGGTTAGTTGAGATTGAACTGCCACCAATTATGCAATTGATTTCCATTGTTTGGGGATCACTGCACTTAACCACCACCAATCATGGAATTAATTTCCATTGATTGAGGACTGCTGCAGTTGTGGGTAGGAGGGAGTGCTCAAGACAAAGAAGAGGATCTCTTTTGCAAGTGAAAAACAAAATTCAACTATAGCTAGAGGGAAAGGAAAGCTGTTACAGTAGTTTGGAGCTTGAGGACATATCCCTTCAAAAGCTTGGACCTGTTTACAACCTTGGGGATGAATACCCTCAAGTATGTGACAATTGGAGAACTGTGCAGGATGCCCAGAACCAGCAGGGCGATCTGTTTGTAATCTGCAGAGTGCTGAGGACATTCCAGAGTCTGGATCTGTTTGCTGGGTACGCCAGTGAGCCATATTAGATTAGTTCTTTCTATTTGTATGTTTGTGTTGTCAAGGAATAAATAAAATTTCTGTGTCAGGATATTCTGGTTTGAATTCTGTACACATTTAGCTAAACATTTTAAAATTGCCCTTTCACCTCACAGAACCGAGTTTGTAGTCTATCCTTTCTCCATCATTGGTTAGGGTTTATATCAGTGCATCTCCGAGTCCAGGATTGGGCAGGCCTAAATGGGGCCTGCTGGCTTGTTTTTTAGACTTGGCAAGTCTGGCAGTCTTAAGGCCAAATTGTTTACATTCATGCTTTTTGTAAAATATTTTTATATTGTGCTTTTTTAAATGTATACTCACAATAAATTAGAATAATTTTGTATTGAAATCTTGAAGATTGTTCTAGAGTGTTTCTGTTTGTTGAAGTATCTGGCTGGAGATGTGATTCAGATATATTATTTAGAAGCTTTAGTGATTTCACCTTCAACTTCAGTTTGTTGTAGATTCTGATCTGTTCCTAGTGGAACATGGGCATTAGCTTTGAGCTTACAATGTTTTGTGATGATTGAATGATGCAACAGTGTTGTTATCATGCACTTGTAGCAATACATAACCAGCTTTATTTGAGAAAATCAAGAATGTATCCTTCACATTGTACAAGCAAATTAAATAAATTATTAAAAAATTGAAATGTACCAGAAATTGAAAGATAATTCACATTAAAACAAACCATAATATTTATGGAGGTAAGTTAATCCACATTAAAAAAAAAAAAAAAAGCTATAATCTTTTAGATGTACCTTTATACAACCTTTTTTAATATGTAATTATTCAATATAAAATAAATTATGCATATTCATTAAAAAATAACATACATTTTGTCTGCTCAAGTATAACAGAAATTCATTGCTAGTCATAAATTGTACCTGCTTAAGAACTAGCATATATACTTATAAGAAATCTATTCAAAGAATGTCGATAAATATCATTAAACAATATTTTTTTTTATTATTTTTTTAATAAGAAATTTGAATTTTTTATTGTCATTTGGTATTTGATATTATTTAATTTTTTTTATTGTCATTGGGTATTTGATATTATTTTTTTAATATTTTTTTCCCTTTCCTAAATTTTTTATACAATTATTATAATATATTTATAATGTAATAATTTTTATTTTTAACATAAAAATATAATTATATTATATATAATTAATTTGTGTTATATAATATATTTAATGTTTTAATTGTATATTATATAATATTCATATATTAGATAATTAGTATTGTATAAAAATATATTAATTATTAATTATATATCTTTATATTTATATTTAGTAGTTTCCTAATATGAAATATAATATAATAGTACATACAATCATAAAATTAGTTTAAAGAAATTTAAAAATTTAATTCCAACATAAGGAATTAACCTATCTTATCCTTTTAATAATTAGGCACATGACAAAAATGGGCAGTGTCCAACAAAAATATTACCAAACCTCGCGAAAGAATAATTTGGCGATTATGGCTAAACCGTTGCGGTGCGTGGTTGGCAGCGGTAGCGGATTTTTTTAATTAATATTTTGTATATGATGGCCGCGATTTACATATTTTGACGAGATATTCGGGCGCGCTCTTTTTTCAATAACTATAACAGTTGGCCGGGAGAAAAAAGAATGGAATTTATTTTTTTCCGACATGAGATAATTTTCTGGTTACCTGAAAATTGTTTGATGGCAGATTAAATCTGTTTACAGGTATTTGACAGGTTTTCCGTAAATTGCGGAAAGGTAAGTCTACAATAAAAAAGCCTATTGGGTAATAATATGCAACACAATATTTGGCATGAAGTTACTGAGATGCTGAAAGGGTCCGGTCATAGGAGGTTCTAGTATTGTGTGAATACAATAGATACCCATTGTTTCAGTCCCTTGCTTTGATGCTTCAGCATGATGCATCTGATTTCATGACTTACAATTTTATATCTTTGTGCATGTGGGACTTCCAGAACAGCAATCCAATAAGTCATTATTTTATAGTTTATATTTTTTTAAGTTGGGTTCTCACGAAGCCCCTTCTAATGCTGTTGAAATTTTTGCTGAGATTTTTTAGGAATATTTTAAAGTGGATGGTCTTATGAAATTTGTAGTGCAGTTTAAGTTCCAAACTTTATGAAAGCTAGTGCTCTCATGAATTGTATTATTTGACAATTCAGAGTAATAAATATAAAATAATAAAAAAAATAAGATGTAAAAATTGAAAAATTTGAGATGATTGGGACTGCTATTTTTCAGAAAAAGATTCTGAGTAATCTTCTAGCAATATCAACTTCATGTGATTTTGTGTTCCTTAAAAATAGATCTGAAGCCCCTCCGTGTTTAAGCAGCTATGTTTCTTCCTATATAGAAAGTGGATATATAGATTCTATTGACTGTTTAAAGCTGACATAACCAGTAGCATAGATTCTATTGACTGTTTAAAGCTGACATGTAATAATTCAAGGTAATTTTTGTATGTTGTGACAGATATTCTCACTTGTCAATCATAAACTTTGCGGATTCAGTCCCTCCACCTGTGGATATGTAGCTTATGATAGTGTTTAGACCCGGATGCTCTTGTACCAACAGCACGACGAAGCTCCTGGTGATATGGGATAACAGGATCCAAAACCCCTACTTTTTCAGTCTCTACTCTCTTGGCGGACCATGACTTAAATGTCAATGCAGACGACATGGGAGAATAGAAGTTGAGAATTGTCGTGAAGAAAATTGGGTCTGAATTACTAGTTATTTTCATTAAATATTGCAGTATAGATGCTGGGAATATCATTATATTTCATAGATAATTTATTGAAACTAAGTTTCCAGATTTGTTGGCATTTAACCAATGTACACGAGTAATCCATTCATCTTGGGAGTATTCAAATGGCAATAAAGGAGTTCCATATAGTTCTATTTCTGTTTTCTCATTGCATGCTTTAAACTTTATAACTTGCTTAGTTGTATATTTTTACGTGGTTTTGTGCTCTAAAATGTGGGCATTCTCTCCTCTGTTATCCTTTATACTGTCTTTGAAATTCGTATGCTAATTCTTTTTTCGTAAAAGTACTATTCATATGAATAGTTAAAATCTTATTGATTTCTTTATTGTGACGGATACATGTTAAGAGACCACAAAAGGGCCTTACCTTTTTGTTCAGGCTGACGAGTTTCTTGTTTTCACAGGTTTACATGCCAGTTGGCTTAATAAACCAGTATATTGCCCTTTATCATCTATCTTGATAAATGTTTTTCACCCATCTGCAACAAATTATGAAAGAATGATTTGGAACCTTGAAAATGACTAAATATAATATTCAATGCTCTAAATGACTTCTGCTTATATGTTTGGACAATATCAAATCAAATTATCCATCTATATAATATGGAATGGGAATCATTTATCTAGTGCAAATGGAAATTTCCTGTCCTGTGCAAATGAATACTGAGTATGCATTCGTCGATTTATGTTATGTTGTAAGTCGAGTCACCAAGTGCGAGTACATCATGTTTTAATAAATAAGCAACTATAAATTTAATTTGCAATCCCAAAAAGGCCAGCTGCATATTTTCCAATGTTAATCAGGTCGATTGTTGTTATATTGACCAACTTATGGGACATGGAAATGACACCAAATGGTTCCCATGGTGGTAAAACCAGATTTTTGAAAATTTTAAATGAGAGGATCGTAGTAAAAGCTTCAATAGATATTAATTGTTAAGCTTTCACTTTTCTAATGAGGACCTTGATCTCTCATAAATTCGAAACAATTAAGGTAAGTAAAAGGTTATTAATCTTACTTCCACTACACTTTGCACAAAGCATGGATACAAATTGTTCCTTAGCTCAATTCTTATGATTTGCTTTCTTTCATGTATTCATTCATTTCAAAGATTATTATAGGTGTTAAATATCCACCTTATTTCAGTGTTTTATTTTGTTTAATAACTATCAAGTCTTTAGGGGCAGTTCAAGCCTCCCTCTTTGGGAGTGTAGCGTCATAAATTGTACACCCTTGTTAGGGTGGTACAATTCCACACTTGGTTTAGCACCCACCTTAGTGTGTTTTGTATTTTCCATTTCTAATTCCTTTTAAGCATTTAATTAATTAATTTAATTAAATCTAAATTCATATTTCATCACTTCATACATTATAAAGTTGGGCCCTTTTACTTTAAGTGTGCCCCTTTTATTTTATTCCTCCAATAAATCATTAAATCATAAACCCTAATTATGTCTTACTTCGACCTTTAAGGCGCAATTTCGCATGTCAAAACATCCTGAAATCAATTGTAACTTTGACATTCGCTTTAATATCATTGTAGCTAATGGCCCTGAAAAATTTGGTGAAAGTTGGTCAGACCATGCATAAGTTATGCACGGTCCTTGACATTTTTCTGAAAATTTTGGGAGCATAATTCTATGATATTATAATGATTAACCCCAATAAATTGGTAGAAAATTCAAATCTTAGGTCGGCCTAAAGACGAAATTAAGATCTAAGGTTTCATACATAAGAGCTCTCTTTCTTCATTTGAAGGTTTAGAAGTTTTTGGCTAAATTTTCTAGCGATCACAAGGAGTCTTCTATGCAGTGAAAGAGGTGGTCTTTTGGAGTCTTCAATAACATTCAACAATATCTATCAAGAATTTATCAAACATTCTTTCATCAATTGGGGGTTTTTGAAGATGTAGGAAATCAATAGGAGATCATCGATTGAAGATTGGTTTGTACCCCTCCCTTGGGGTTGGGTATGATTTCATATTGTTTTCATGTCTTTGTATGAGCTTCATTACATCAATTTGCAAATTTATATTTATGCTTTATATCACTTAGCATAATTGATTTAGAGCATTTACTTTGTCAATTACAAGCATTTAGGGTTTACTCTTTAAAGCATAGAGTTACTCTAGATTGTTTGCATTCATCATTTTAGGGTCTTGCACACACACAAGATTTTTGCACACACTATTTTACTAACATATTTGGGGTCATTTTCTGATGAACTATATAGGGTCATTTTCTGATGAACTATCGTTGTAATTTCGATAAAACGATGAAAAAAATTTTGTCGCTAAATCTCGTTGGGTTATTCGACAGACAAATTTTCATCAAAATTTTGACGCCTTCTTCGTCAGAATTTGACACATAATGTGGTGGTCTAATTCATTGGAATTCTTATGAAGTCACCAATCTTTCGACGAACCAAAGGGTATTATGCTTCGACGAGAATGGTGCATCTCAAACGAAATTTTTCGTCGCAGGTACAACATTCCCGTTGGAGCATAGTACCCTTTTTTATCAGAATTCTGAAAACAAATGCAAGGAAGCTCCGATGGGAATGGTGCACTTGCAACAAAATTTTCTGTCGCAGGTACAACATTCCTGTCGAAGCATAGTGCCCTTTTGTGTTGGAATTCCGACAGCAAATGCAAGCAAGCTTCGACGAGAGTGTTGTGCTTGGGACGAAATATTTCGTCGCAGATACAACACTCTCGTCGAGGCCTATGTTGGGCATGTCCGTCAGAATTCCGATGAACAGGCTATATTTAAAAAAAAACAATTGCCATCAGGGAATATAAAGCACCTACCCCGATCTTATATGTTATTTCGATAGGGTCTACATTGTTACAACCTACCCCTAGTTTTGTGTTGGGATAGCTATACTCTATTGGGATTACAAAATATTACTATTTCGTCTTTAGTGACTATTTCGATGGGCATCTCATTGTTTGTGTTCGGTATAACTATGTCGACAACCATGTTCAATATTGACTTATTAGATCGGGTTAGCTATCTCGAAATATACATAGAATGTTACTTAATGAGGGTTATTTTGTTGATATTTCTTAGGTCTATCAGGGATTATTCTTATGTGATTTTAGTTATAGTATGTGAGGTCTTATATTTAGTTAAAGAAAACTTCTGTAGCTTCAACCTTTCACTTATGCCAAATACAAAAGCTTGGTGATGACTGATATGCTAGGGGTATTAGGTATTGTTATTGGATTTTGGGGTATCAATAGTAGGATAGAAAAATGAGGATGATGCCCCCTCTAGAGGGTACTCGAGAAAAAAATAACATGAGTGGTCTTTTGAAAAGAAAAACGAAGGTAAAATAAAATAGACAGTCCAATGACTGGAGCTAAAGTGATATTCAATAAATCATAACAAAAAATAGTCCCAATCATCAAAGAGTTGATAGTAGAGACAACGATGTGTTAAGGCAAAATGAAGAATCCATAATAAGCTACAATGAAATCAAAAGTTCATACTACTCAAAGGACATAGATGAAGTAAAAAATAAGAATAGTAAAAGCAGTTAACAACTTTACCCAAGTAAGGATTTGATCCAATGCCAAAAGGGCCAAAGGCAGTTACAATGATTTAGGGTTAAAGGGGTATAAGGTTTAGATGAATGAGAACATGATAATATTGTAATAGCAATATGAAAACATCTTTGATAGTCCCAAATTCTCATAGACCTATAATACATAGTCAAAATAGTAACATAATTGAAACAAAAGGACAATTCACAGTTATACAGACTATCAAGAGATAGGTCACAACAAAATGCAACTATTCTCACAAAATGTCAAAGATCAAGCTACATTGATAGTTTTAAGCCTCAACATAGAACCAAGATAACCATTAAAGTAATTAAGAGGTGTATGAGCAACTATGGTAGTTAGGAAAGAAAAAACACAAGACAATGTATAGCATCATAGAATCCAGTCATATGATAAAGGCATTAGGGAAAAATTTCAACATCAATGAAGAAAATGCCTTATCAAGGGACAATGAACATAAGATTGAAAGTAGTCACTAGATTAAAAGGTGACCCTTGGAGTTACCAACTGAGTTGAACATCTAGTGAACGTGATGGAGCCAGTTCTTAAACAAGATAGACTGAAACCTAAGATTGAACCTAATATCACCTTTACCCAAAGTGGTAACTCAAAGCATACACCTGATGGACCAATATACATTACTGCTATAGCTAATGACAAACCCACATGTAGGGTGCTTATTGATCCACTATGTATGGTTAATATGAATACAAAAGAATATCTTTTCACATATGCATTATATCAAGACAATTATGATAAATCCGAAGTTTGATTAAGGTGCATGATGGTTTCACTTGTCCCACCATTGGTTCCATCACCCTCAAGTTCAAGTTTAATTTAAAAGCTTAGATGTTCCTTTTACCATTATTTCTACCTTAGACCAATTTCATGTGAAGTTGGCTCATTATTTAAGGCAGTGCCCTATGTAGTCCATTAAAATATTAAAGTTCTCAGTTCAAGGACAAGTGTAAACTATATTTCATAGTGGGTTCTAGCCCTTGTTTAGACGTGACATTCTCGTATTTGTATCTTTATTCTTCTATATGTTGTATACATGTTGTGTTGTATATGTGCTTTTGTGTTATCTTTTGGTGATGATGCAAAGCGTTGATGCTTTTTGGTCTCTTCCATGTTGACCTAAAAGGACCCTTTGCTCATGTATTCTTCCTCTAATAGTTTTCATCATCAAAGTTCAGGTATCCATGAACAAAAGATTCAAGAAGCAGCCTCAAGAGTATAGGAGAGATCTGAGCAAAAAAACATGAAGGAATAAAAATTGTAAAGTGATTGATATTGTGTCTTAGACTGCTAAAGACAACAAGATTTTTAATCTTTGATCTCAGACTTAGACAACTATTTGGTGTATTTGGTGACTGCCCTTTTAAAAAGTTAAATGAATATTTGCCTATGTAATCAACAATATGAATATAAACAAGTTACAAAATATATTTTCTGTAATCAGCAATATGAATATAAACAACAAAATCTTAATCAAGGACCTTACCTTTGATGGTCTCTGTAGGCACCTAAAATTGTCATGTCTAATTAAATAAATATTTAATTTATTTAATTATTTAAGCCTAATTCTTCTATTAATTAAATAAATCCTTATTTATTTAATTAATTAATTTATCCTTTTCTAGCATTTTTCCTCATTTAAATAAATACTTTTATTTATTTAAATTGTCTATTTCCTAAATTAAATAAAAACTTTATTTATTTAATTGATCTCTTTTCCTCTATTAATTAAATAAATCTTTATTTATTCGGTTAATTCATTAGCCTTTTTCTACCTATGCTACATGACACTCATCTCTTAATTCCTACACTACCTACCCCCTTTATCATTTTAGTATTTCCTCTACCTACCCTCTAATCCTAACCGACCATTTATCTTTACACCTCTTAATCTTATCCCTTCATTTCCTATAACGTCTTTTATATAAGAGGATACTCTCCTTCATTATCAACCCTAAGCATTCTAATCAATCTTATGTGATCAAGCTATCAATCACATTTCCGTTTTTTGTTGAGCTCTTATGCACACATAAAATCTGAGAGCAAATATATCCAAAAAGATAAATGGAGATAGGAAGAATGGAGATTCAAACCTTAGTGGACATGTGATGGTATAATCTTTTTTATTTTATTGATTTGCATTGTCTTAGGTAATCTTCATATGTTATGGTGGATCTTTATTGTTGTTAGGCTAGGGTTTTATGGTTGAATTCATTTAGTTTTTCAATATTGTTGTTTCCATTATCCACTTTTCACCATACACATTTTGGCACATCCGGTGGGACTCTTGTCCCTTTTGCATTTAGCATCTTTTATTGCAGATTTTGTGTTTTTGAAGTTGCAGATCCGACATTTTGTGACGATATTTCGACTTTCCACATCTACGCCCTCTGAAATCACGTTTTTGTTTTTTTGTTGCGTCTGCGCATTCCAAAATCGTGTCTATGTTCCCGACAGTATGTTTATTTTTCAGATTGCAAGTTTTCATTTCAGGGGCGTCTGTGCAGTATTCAGGCACGTCTATGTAGCATTTAGACACGTCTATGAAACATTTAGGGGCATCTATGCAACATTCAGTCACGTCTGTGCAACAGTCAGTCACGTCTATGCAACATTCAACCACGTCTGTGCAGTCTTAACTCATGTCTGTGCAGCATTCAGTCACATTTGTGCAACATTCAACCACGTATGTGCAGTCTTCAGTCACGTCTGTGTTCTCTGCATCATTTTTCAGTTCCTCAATTAGGGTTTCTATTTCGTCAGTTTGTCTTGTATTTAGGGTTTTAGATCTAGTTTATTTGAGTCAATATCTTGTGATCCAACTAACGAAGTGGTGTAGTTTGTCTTTGAAAGCGAATCGTGTGTTGAAGGCCCCTAATTTTCACAAAATGTTTTGGGAACCTATCTTGTTTGCTTGCAGGAAGGGGTAATCATTTGAAACAACCCAAACTACTAACAAATCTTTGTTGTAGGACTTGGGCAAGGGTTTTCTTTTGATTTTTATTGTGTGCTTTGTTTTCATAGATTAGCAAACACTTCAATTGGTGCACTAAAATTGAACCAGTGTCTTTTGTGTCTTGAGCAATAGGATTTTTGTGTTTAATCTTTAGAGGGCCCGCCTCCCCGTGTGGTCACTAGGACTACTAGTGAGGAGGGAACAACCCAAGTGGTAGCGAGGCAATACCCCCCTCTTCCGAACCACTATAAATAATTGTATCCATGATGAAAGCCATGGGTAACGTGTGTTGATTAGTCCATACCAACACCATGTCTCCCCATAAACCTGTTTGATCATGTTTATTTGATCAATAATAGGGCGTAACCCCTACCGGCTGGGAGCCTTCTGTAATTACAGAGCTGAACGTGTCACATATATGGCCACATGAGTGGATTCCTTTACTAGCACCTTTTTGTTTTAGAAAGCTAAAATCCTTCTAGTTGTTGGGGCAGGAGGTCGAACCTCTGGAGCGGCCCACACACATACAATTCTTAGTAGAGGTACAAAGTTCACCACAGGGAGTTTTCGTGGGGACTGGTGCTTGGTTGCCCTAGAGAAGTGAGTACCGAGGGTGGAGCTAGTGGGGTCAAACACTTAAGTATCCGCTTTGAATAGCGTAGCCTCGAGGGAAACCGCATGTGGGATCAACAACTATTGTCCTGGCCAACCATATGAATTATGTTTGTCTTCTTTTAAACATTCAAGCATTCAAGATCAAACATCAAAACATTGTGACTTTTGTGTCTTCAAGTGTATGCAAAACATTTTTACATCAAACAACACACTTTCTTTTGAGTCATTTTGAGTCTAAACACCTGCAAATATTGATTCCTCATTGATATTGTGTCCTCTTGTCACAAAAAATGATCAATTTTTTTGATTTGGTCAGAACAACTTCACAAATTGGAAGAATTGCACTCAGGTTCTATAAACGCGTCTATGTCTGATAGAAACACGTTTGTGTACTGTAAGCGCATCTGTGTAGGATAGAAACACGTATGTGTCATCGTAGCAAACCGTATTCACAAGATTCTTAGAAACGTGTTTGTGTAGTAACTAGTCAAGTCTGTGTTGGGTAACTACGTCTATGAAGTCTACAGGCACGTTTGTGTTCAGTATTGGGAAAATTTAGAGTCCAGCAAACAAAAGCAATCAGTTTCATAATTCTTGAGCTTCCTAGGTTACTTCTCTGGGTTTCCATCTAGAATTCGGCTTATTTTTGGGTGTCACAAAGTTCATCATTCCTTAAACCTTGCAGTACATTCACATTTGTCTAAACTTGAGTCAAAAGGTCACTTTCTTGTCCCCATCTTACTTGGTCAACACAATACATACAACAACATTTTGCTAAGTGGTCCCTCATCAAGGTCTATCACCTTTGGGTCTCGTTTGGTCTTACTTAAAGTCAAGGTCAACTTACCTCATCAAGAGATCTATCATATCTTTGGAAGTCACACCTACTCTACTACATACATACTTGGTCTCACACTTGGGACATTGCTAGTACACTTTAGATTCATTTACATTCCATCCAACTCTTGGTCTTCCAAACTCTTTCCATTTTCATCTAGTCTCACACGTCTTTGTCAAGACCTAGTTCATGGTTGAAGCCCATTCCCAAAAATCTAGGAGGGAAGCTAAAGAGGCTCAAGAGTCTACAAACATGAGTGGCTATGAGTACGACAACGACATCTTTTTCAATTATGATCATACCACATTACCTGACATGGACATCTATAGAAACATTCAGAATGTTGAGAACATGGATGATACAAACAACAATGATACACAAAATGACAATGTCGACAACATTTCAGTACACTTAGTAGAGGTGGAAGATGCAATCATGGATCCTCATTTCAACAAGATGATACAAGAAATCATGAGAAGAGATAGACAATATTTTCTACAAGTGATGGCACAAAGTGGAGCTAAGATACCTCATGATTTTGACATGTCCCAAATAGTAGAAAATCGACCTACTCAAGAAAGTCAACTCAACATAGATCAAAGGAGACCTAATAGTGGAGGTAATAGAGGACCACGTTTCATGCCTGACTCAACATCATCCTTGTTTCAAAAATCTAAGATCCCAAATACACATGGTCAAGCTTATGATAATCACGAAAGAACATCTCATGAACAACTCTGTCTACGCAGACCTTTATAGAAATCTTATGTAGATAAATACACTCAATCGCATACCAATACTAAGGACACAACTCAAAAGCAATTGAATATCCAGAGGCATGCTCAAAATTTGGACACAAGAAAACCCCGTGTCAAATTTGGGGGCAATACACGAGAAAACTCATGATATGCCTTATGACCCTATATCAAGTGGCCCCTACACGCATTATCATTATAGACCTCGTCCATATGAACATGTTTACGATCAATACCATTCATATGCAATATCCTCCTCCTCCACCCAGTGGCTCAGGCATGGGATATGGTCTACGAAGTCATTCTCCACCCAAAAACAATTTGGAACAACAGATAAAGGACTTACAAAAGAAGATGGAGGACATCAATACACCAAAACCATCTTACACAATGAGAGATATATGTCCCTATCCATTTGATAGAAGCATTCCAAAGACTTCATTTCCTACACATTTCGTAACACCAAAGTTTGATAAATATAGAGGCAAAGGGGACCCTAAGGCACATATAAGACATTTTTTTACAACTTGCATTAAGGTAGCAGTAGAAGAAACATACTTGATGAGATTGTTCCCACAAAGCTTGGGTGAACAAGCTATGGAATGGTTCTCCCAACTTCCACCTGGAATTAAGTCATGGGGTGATCTAGTAGAAGCTTTCATACAACATTTCTCATATAACATAGAGATAGATATATCAGTTGCCACTTTGTGCAATACCAAACAGAAAGATGGGGAGTCATTTTCATCATTCCTACAAAGATGGAGGAATTTAGCCAGCAGATGCTCTTGCGAAATTTCACAAAAATAAATGGTAGAGATGTTTACACAAAATGCCAACAAAAAAATTGGTTATGACTTGAGGAAAGCTTGTTTGTCCACTTTCAAGGACGTCATTGAGAAAGGCTGAGCAATAGAGAAGGTCTTAATTGAGCAAGGAATCGTCAAGATATTCAAAGAAAATAATGAGGATTTTAAAGGAAAGGACAAGCCACGATTTTAGAACAAGAACAAGAACATAGTAAATGATGGCGTTGTTGATGCTAACACAATGAAACCAAAAATCATTCTTTCAGGACCAAGTTCTTCTATAAACAACCAAGTAAATACTCAAGGAACTCCAAAACCACGAGGGAAATACACCCCATTGGGAGAACTACTTGAGTCATCTCTTAGGAAGCTAGTGGCAAACAAGATAATAACAATTCTAGACAATCCTCCATATGAGCCAAAAGTCAAACCAAATTGGTGGAATGACGATGAGTACTACGAATATCACAAGAGCAAGGGACATAAAACAGGAAATTGCCATCGCTTGAAGAACATTATACAAGATCTTATTGATAGAGGTGACATTGAGATCGAGGGACATACATCCAATCAAAAACATGAGATGTTTAAGGAACCATTCCCTAAACATGACGAGGGAAAAGCCAAAGCCATAGATGATCAAGCCAACTATACCAAAGTGTCCTATGACTATGATTCAATCGTTAACCACGTTTCAATGGACAACTATGTTTCTACTATTATCATAAAAGACAAAACGCTTGAAAGTTCTACCCAAAGAGCCAAAGTTGTCCTAAAAGGCATTGAACCTTCTTCTGAATCTACCTCTGAATGTAATGCCACAACTCGTCGAGGTAAACTCACCTTGCAAGGTGCTCCAACTAAACCACCACTTCCTCATCAGCCAAACCTGAGTACGATCTAAAAGAACAGTTAGGGAGGACACCCGCACTTATCTCAATCCTAGAACTATTGCGTATCTCTCCTTCGCATAAAGCCATACTCAACAAATTCCTAAGAGAAACCTTTGTACGCACTTATCTGAACATGGACCAGTTTCAAGCCATGGTGGGATACCTTTCCGTTCCACATTCCCTTACATTCACTGAAACTGACGACGCCTCTATAAGCCAACCACATAATGCACCTTTACACATTGAAGCCTTCCTACACAAACATCGAATAAAATGAGTCCTAATAGATGGAGGAGTTGGTCTCAATATATCTACATTGAATACTCTTAAGCAATTGGGATATTTTGAAAAAGCTATGAATGCTACAAACAAAATTACCATTCAGGCATATGATGATGAAGAGCGCTCATCCAAGGGCACAATCACCTTACCTCTCAGAGTAGGGCTAGTTACAAAGGATGTGGTTTGTCAAGTCCTTGATCTAGAGCTCACATACAACATATTTCTAGGATATCAATGGATTCATGAGATGAGCTCAGTCCAATGTACATATCATCGATGTATCAAGTTCCCACACGATGGAGTTGAAGTGATCGTCAAAGCTGATCCAAACCCATTCATATATTGCAACAATCTGCAACCTAGATCAGAAATAACAATCCTAGTCAATCAAGAGGTTGTTCCTTCATCAACATATGTGGATCTAGAATCCTTAAAAGTTTCTACATCAAAGAAAACAGAGATCAAACAAAAATTCAAGGTTAATGACATGGGATGTGGTGAGTAGAACTTTCATCTTGATCAACTCCCACTATCTCCTAAGGTATTCAATCAACAGGAATAGTCTACATGCGATATGCAAGACCAAGGAATTAGGTGTGAACCACCTAGTGTAGTGGCTACCAGGTCTGAATGCAAATCTCCTCTAGTGGCGTAAGCAACTCTTGATATCAATAGTCCTAAAAGTGGTTCTAGCGAAGAATCTATTGAGCATATCGTCAGCCCTCTTGAGAACTCACATATCCTTACCATTTCATCCACTCGTTCCATTTCCACTCCACTCCTAGCCTTGGATCAACAAGAATCAGAAAAGCCCTTACTCATTGGGGATAAAAAAATCAAGCTTTGAAAAGAAAAATCTAAAAGTCAAAAATAAAGAGAAGTCCTTCAGTCCAAATCCAAATCAAAAGCTATTGGACTCTGTAAAAATCAAAGTCATGGATAAAAATCCTATGAACGAAAAAGAACAAGAGTGGATCTCCCCTAATATCAAAATAACGGGGGGCAAAAGTTCTACAATTTCAAGTCAAAGAGAATACTTATTGATCCCAAGTCTTCATCATGTCATGATACTTTCACTTCTTTTCGCAATCATAAGCCTTCATAACTCATCCACTTGTTCCACACATCCATCCCCTTTTGGCGATACAATGTGGACCTTTAATGGAGCTTCCTCGAAGGACTTTGTTATTATGGATGCCCAAACTTCTTTAGGTGAAACACATATGGGCAAACGTAGTCCAGACATTAGTAATTCTATCTTAGTTCCTTTATCGAGGAAGACAGTCACTCAAGCTACACATCAATCAGTCAAGGAACAATGCAATTACAATCATAAGGTAAAGCCTCGTACATTTGAGGTGGGTGACTTAGCTCTCAAAGAAAATCCTAAAAATCAACAAGATAGAGAGAAGAAGGGCAAGTTTGAACCAAATTGGCTTGGTCCTTATGTCATCACAATAGTCTACGGATTAGGTGCATATCAACTTTTGACCCTGGATGGAGAACCTTTGGAAGATCCTATCAACAACATGCACCTTCGCGGGTTTTACACATAGCTCTTCAGCATATCCTAATTCAAAAATACAAAAAAAATTCAAAATATATCAAAAATACAAAAAAACCATAAAAAATAAACAATCGTTACTTGGTGAAAACTTGGCAATCAGGCGCCTTGTGACACAATTTTTTTTGTTGCAAAAATAAAAAAAAGTAAAGAGAAATAAATTCGTCCAACGGTGAAAACCACTCTAGTGGTGCCCTGGGAAAGTACCATGGTGAAAACCAGGTTATTGGCGCTATGTGTAGAGACATTGTCCCTCCCTCCTTCAGGATTCAATCTCATTCCTTCACTTTGCACACACTCACAACCTATCCATCCATAATAAACTTACCCACTCCCATCATGGCTTGTTATTGATCTACCTAAGATTGGTTAGCCATTCATAATAATCCTCCCTTTTCACCCCTTTCCATCCATAATAAATCAACTCCTATCTATGGTTAAGAAAAATCTTGTCTAGTGATGGGTGTGGAACTAAGAGCATCACATGTTTCGAGTACAGTTTTCTTCAGTCTATCCGCGCACAAATCCACAATAAAGCATCGCTTACATCATAGATCCACAATAAAGTTTCATTCTTCTTCCCAATAAGGTATCAGTTTCATGGATTTAGTCAGTTTCAGATGAGACAACAACAACAATGGGCTTCAACAAATCAAATTTTACAGTAGACTCAGACAACATTATGGTTCAGTGTTATCTGTCTTTTTTCTGAAAGTAAACATTGTGACCAAAATCAAATAGATTTATACAAGTGACAAGAGACACTAAACTTGAGGACTACAATGGATGTTGGTGTCGAGTCTTGGTTTTCTTTTGATTTTATCTTTTTGGTGACATGTCTTTTAGCTTTTCTGGGATGTCTCTGACTAGAGATTCTATCTCCAGGATATCTTTGACTAGAAAGGCGAGGATGGGATATGATTCACCTACTATTGTTTTGTTGTCTGTGGATTGTCTCTTAGTAATGCTATGACTTGTCCAAGGATATGATGACACTGTGAGTCAAGTGTGAATTGGGGCATTCCTTGTTTGCGACTGTCTGATCTCCATGCAAAAGGGTACAATGACTTTCTGGGTCAAACCTATACCTCGATTGTTATAACCTATTTTCCATAATAAAGCTCAATGATGATAAAGCACAAGAAACTCTTTCACTTGCATATTTTCTATCTTCCATCCCCCTTTTGTGATTGACCTTCATCATCCTTCCTGAGTCCGTGTAGCCTGCTATCACATGACTGAGTATAATGACACACCAAAAATATTTGCATTTCATATAGTTTGCACCTACATTACCACATATTAGTATTTCATACATACATATAGATATCACAATCGCATTGCATTTTGCATATATCATTAGTTAGTATCTGCATTCTCATATAAAACATAAAATGCCAAAATAATAACACAACACATGTTAGCACATTTTACATTCTCATCATGTAAATACTTATTTGCATTATCATATTCATCTGCATTCCATAAATTCACATTTTCATAACATATAAAACATAAAAGAACAAAAATATTGCATTTCATCATGTATATATATGTGTTCCTATCAAAAACATCATAGATACATGTATCTCATAAGCATCCATACATCATAGAATCATAGATTGCATTAACACATGGACACATGCATCACATATAAGCAACATCACATAGGTACATATGCATATAGTTGTTGCAAGGATGAATCATCTCATATGTATATATCAAAATCATAAGTGCCATGATACAATTTGATGTCAAAATACATATGGCTACAAAATCACTCGAAGGTGTCTACATCATCATATAAAAATGGTACAAAAATTGATACATAGGGAGCCCTCTAGGGCTATGATGAACTCCCTCCCTTGGAGCCAGCCGGCCTCAACGGAGTCTGAGCCCTGGAAGTCCCCGCCCAGGGATCATCTCTCTTACCCCCTTTATCTAGTGGTGGTGGAGGACCTATGACCCCACCACTAGACGCCTGTCTCCTGTCTCTCCCTCCAGTTGTCGTCGTAGTCTGCGATGGTCTCTAGAAGCTCCTCCCCTGCTGATTAGGTGGCACAACTCCATAATACAAATATCTCCAATAGGCTATCTCCTCCCCTGCTCGTAGAATATAGGCGTATCTGACACCAGTGTCCTCTGTTGCTCGTCTCCCTGCCCTCAGTGCCTCCTCAGCCTCTGTGTAGTGTTGAATAGCCCGATCTCTCTCTCGCTCAGTGTCCCTCAGTTGTCTCCTGAGCCTAGCCCCATCCTTCTCTAGATCCTGAATCTCATCTGCCTGTCCCTGACAGATCTCTCTCAAGGATAGTAGCTCCTCCTCCTCTCCTCCCTCCTCCCCTGTCCCTGTGGCTGTTGTCCCTGTCCTTGTACCTATCTTGGAATCTGTGTTGCTAGCACCTGTAAAGGAAGTCCACCTCTACCTTTGACTACATGAGTCTGTCTCTCCTCTCCCCCATCTCTCCTTTGAGCTACCCTCCTCTATGCCACTGCACCTCACCTTCACCATCTGCCTCTGCCTCCACCATCCCCACTATCATCTCCACCATCCCCACCATCACCCTCTATCGGCTCTCCTGGATCTGTCAGCCATGGAAATGGATGATCTGCCCAACATGCATTGTACTCGACATCCATCCTTGTGTCCTCCACATCTGCCAAAATATCCCAAGGCATGGGATCCATCTCCTACATCTGTGCTACTGCCTGATCATAAGACAATAATGGACCTAAATGTGCTTGATCTCTCACTATCCACGCATACATCCCTAAGCCACGTGGAATCCATTGTATCCTGCCAAAATGTTTGCATACTCTATCAATCAACTGCCACTCAATAACATATGGTGTCTGCCCAATCAGATACCTACTCCTGAACACATATGACAGATCGACTGCGTCATCCTCCCACTCCTCACAATCTCGGTAAGGCATCCATACTACACTATCTACTTCATCAATCACTCGACACCAATACTCTAGCCTCCCAATCTGTGGCTGGGAAGTAATCATATCATACAAATGTACATAACTGTGCCTATGTCCCCTACCTCTAAAGTGTATCGATCATGTCACTGAAAGATGCTCATATGCCCATACTTGCAATAATGTCACTCCACACCCCAATCCCGTTGATCCATGATACACAAATTGATGCAACTCATAATACAAGTGTGTCAGCAGACATGACCCCCATGCAAACTTGGTGTGCTCCGTCACCGATGCCGCCAGAGTCCTCCCCCATCCCACAACGAACCCTCATGTCGCCCTGTCCAGACAGAGGAACCCATTGATCACTCCTGACAGTACCGCCAGTAGAGCCAATCCTATAGCTGTCATGGTGTCCCAGGCCACATGTACTGCCCTCATCTTCAGTCCTAGATCCTGGAACACTCATCTCAATGCCTTCGATCTTCCTCTCGATCGTAAGGAACCAACTCCCAATCGATCCACGGTATCCTGTACACATCCTCTAAAGTGACTGTCATCTCACCCATCGGCAAATGAAAAGTGCATGTCTCTGAGTGCCATCTCTCGGCTAATGCAGTCAGTAATCCCATGTTCACCTGAAACGTAGGCATATACATAATATATTGTAATCCCATGGCCTCAACTGTTGCTCTATCCTCCAATGTCAACTCTACTCGTAATCCCCGAGTCGAAGGGTATCTCTTCCGTGACTCCAACATCGGTAGATCCTCCTACAACCAAGCAAATCAACTATTTCAATCCTAGTAGTACTCCATGTTCATCACAAAGTGCTATTTTTTTTATCCTAGTGCTTATATCTATCATATGGCACTATATCCTAGTAGCACTCCCTGTTCATCACAAAGTGTTGTTTTTATATTATCTTTTAGGGCATCTGCTTGAGTGCATCCTTTTGAGTAGCTTATCCAATTGACAATGTATGTTCTATCACAAAATCGTCAATTTCGACCTAATCCAATTGACAACATATGTTCTATCACAGAATTGTCAATTTCTTTGGTATTCCCTGTTCATCACAAAGTGTCTCGCTCTATCCTATCATAGGGCCTCTGCTTGAGTGTATCTTCTTGATTAGTTTCCTGATTGACAACGTATGTTCTATCACACAATTGTCAATCCTAGTCCTATATGTTATCCTAGTCTTCCTTAGAGGACCTGTTTGAATGTATCCTCTCAGCAACTTATCCAATCAACAGTGTATGTTTATCACAGAACTGTTGATTCGATCTTGAAGACATAAATGCGCATTCATGACACAAATGCGCTTAAATACTACACAAGCGTTTATACATTCCATAGACGCACCTGGATTACAAAGACATGCCTTTGTCATGCACAAACGCGCCTGACCTGCACAAATTTTTGTACATTTCACAAACGCGCTCGCATCTGACACAAACGCCTTTCAAATCATATACGCATTTAAATTCGACACAGACGGGCCTAACCTACCCAGACGCGCCTGGCACCAATACAGATGTGTCTGGCACCAACACAGACGCGCCTTAATGTATTTTGCCCCGCTTGACAAGTTTCTACAACATTCCTAATATGCATCTATTGACCTACCTAACATATATTTATGACAACAATTAATGCACCAAAGTACAAGGAGGTTTTGGGGTACTCATCGACTCTACTGCATCTCCTTGCCTCTGATATCGACGAATGCGATCGAATATGTGCACCAATGCCATTGTTGTTGACTGTCGACTGCACTCTGCTCTCTCTGCACTCTGATCTCTTAGATGTGTGGATGACAATGAGGATGTTTTCCCTCGTAGTCTACTTATAGACTACCCTATCCCTAGTCTCCCGAGTCAATCTTCTTTATTCCGTGACTCTGTCACTCTATCCTATCTGGTTAGTCATTTCTAGCCTTTCTTTCTTATCGAGAGATTGTCTGTGATCTTTTTAGACATTTTCATACAATCTCTCGAGGGGGTATATCATTCCCGACATGAGGAAACTTTGTATCAATTCATCTTATCTTCTCTGAAACAACGCGACAAGCTGCATTGTCTCAAAGAGGGGCAAAATGTAGACACCTAAAATTGTCCCATCTAATTATTTATTTAATTATTTAAGCCTAATTCTTCGATTAATTAAATAAATCTTTATTTATTTAATTAATTCATTTATCCTTTTGTAGTCTTTTTCCTCATTTAAATAAATACTTTTATTTATTTAAATTGTCTTTTTCCTAAATTAAATAAATACTTTATTTATTTAATTGATCCGTTTTCCTCTATTAATTAAATAAATATTTATTTATTTAATTAACTCATTAGCATTTTTCTACCTATGATGCATGTCACTCATCTCTTAATTCCTATACTACCTACCCCCTTTATCATTTTATTATTTCCTCTACCTACCTTCTAATCCTAGCCAACCATTTATCTTTACATCTCTTAATCTTATCCCTTTATTTTCTACAGTGTCTTTTATATAAGAGGATACTCTCCTTCATTATCAACCTTAAGCATTCTAATTGTCTAATCAATCTTATGCAATCAAGTCTTTTTGCGATCAAGCTATCAACCACATTTTCGTTCTTTGTTGAGTTCTTGTGCACACATAAAATTTGAGAGCAAACATATCAAGCAAGATCAATGGAGATTCAAATCTTATTGGACATGTGATGGTATAATCTTTTTGATTTTGTTGATTTACATTGTCTTAGGTAATCTTCATATGTTATGGTGGATCTTTGTTGTTGTTAAGCTAGGGTTTTGTGGTTGAATTCATTTAGTCTTTCAAAATTGTTGTTTCCATTATTTACTTTTCACCATACACAGTCTCCACTAAGTAACTTTTTGTGTTGTTGTTCGTGTTGACTCTGTTGGACCCTACAATTAAGATTCAATTCATATTATTCAATAAGATTAACAGTGGATCATAATGAAATATTAAAAAGTGTGTTACCTTATTGAGCTTCTCTTTGTTTCAAGAATATAATATTTTGTACTTAACAGGGCCAACCACGTGAAGGTGGAAGCATTGCAAGTGAAGGAACCAAAAGTGTCATCTAATTAAGCAAGGTTCAATGTAGGAGTCAAAGGAAATATTTTAAGGCTCTTCAAAAATCCATTTAATTGGATACCAGTCAAAATCCCTTCATTATGAAGATGCTTCCAATTAAATGGATTTTGAAGGGATACTAGTCAAATGTGAGTTCATAAATTAGTAAATTTCCATTAGTTATATCAACCCTTTGTTCCAAGTTGTGGAAAAATAAAACTTAGAAGGATTAAAAGAGGATAATAGAAAGAGAAGGAAAATAGTATGCATGACCAATAGCTCTCAAAAGACTAGAAAGAAAGAGAAAGGGTATAACATCCCTGACCACTTTGAGAGATTGTGAAAAAAATGGGAAAGAAAAACCTATAAATAAGACACGACCTTAAAGTTCTTGAGTTGTAATGTAAAGGGGATGGAATCCCCAAACATTAAATACATATTAAGAACTTTGTACAATCAGACCAAACATCTGGATTGCTTGCTAATGCCAAAAGTTAAAGTAGTTGGATTTTAATTAAATAACAACTTGAGATTTATTTGAAAGGAGTTTTTCCCTTTCTATATCAAGAATGATAGAAGTAAAGAGGGGTGGTCATTCTAGTTAGTTATAGATGGAGTAAGTTCATCATGGATTTTGGTTGCTTTCCTTGCAATAAATGCGTTTTTATAGAAGTTTGATATAAAGAGCATAAGTTTAGAATCTGCTCTAACTATACTTCTAATTTTCATAAAGAAAGAATTGAACTATGTCAATAGATGTCTTCTTCCATACCTAGAATCCTTCGGATCATTGGAAGGGATTTCAATATGATTGAAAATAAAAAACATAAACTTAGAGTTGACACATGGAAGTGGAAAGGTAATCAACAGTTATTTTAGGCAAGAGTTAAATTGATGCCAAATTTGTTTGATCCTATTAAAGGAAAAAAGAAGGATAGTAAAAGTATTTGGTATACACGGTGGAATAATCAAGAGGTAAGTGTTGATGCCTAAAATTGCTTTTAGGAAAACAACCTTATGGAAAGTTCAATGAATAGGGAACCTATTGTGTTTCATTGGACAACCATCGAGACTTTAGAAGCTGACTCTTCATGTTAGAAGAAAAGGGAGAGAGAAAACTTAATAATTAACCTTAACTAGGGCAATACGTTAGGAATTCGATATTTAAGACTCAAAGAGCATACAATGTCATATGTTAAAAGCACAACAAAAGGCTCATCAATGGTGCATCAATTGTAAAACACATCTATCTTCTATATATTAATTCAAATAGCATAATGTAATCTTAACACACAATTATTGAATTGAAAGAGTGCTACACATGGTTCAACCAACAAAAGCTATATCAAAATCACAAAATCTTAAATCTAATTATAGATCTTTGACATTTACTCTAATTGACACAGAACACAATTCTTTCATCAAATGAAAATAAACAAACATAAAGGCCAATAATTGGTACAGTTTGAGCATTTCTTTTCATAAAATAAGAACAGTGCTAAGGCTGAGAGTAACTGCTAAAACTATTCTATGAGGATGAACCCCCTACAATTGGGAGCTTCTTTGCCTTTTAAAGACTTCCATCATAGGTTGGGATACTCGAGGAAACATAAGCAATTATGAAAATCTGTCATGTGGCCTTCACCATTCAAGAATGCAATAACCCTTCAACTTCTGGAACATGTTTCTCTATCACTGAGAATCATTATTTCTGCTTTAACCACTTCAACAAATTGATTCCATGCATCGGTCTTCACATTTCCCTAGGAGAACACTTGGCATCTAATTGTGTTGTTGATTGTACTCTGAGCTATGAAAATCTTAGGTACTTTGCCCTGCTAATGTGTGACAGTTTATTTGTTTAGCTGGTTAGGACATGTGATGTGCAAGTAAAGCTTCTTGGTATCCTTTATTTCCTTCTCCTCTAGAAATCTTGCAGAGGCAACATATGGCCCTGTTGGTACAAAAGAATTGTGCTATAGAACTACTCGAGCAAGTTGCACGGGGAAATAACAAGTGGCAGCCTGGCAGAACTTCGAGGGACCAAGGTGAAAGGACTATCTTCAAAAACACGTCCAACTGACACGTGGCTTCAACGGAAGGTAGTTTGAATCAAATTTGGGGTGTGAAGGACAACTTGAGGACACAAGAGGGCTCGAAGAGCTGCTATAGATTTTTATTCACAGTAAGCAAGAGAGTTTATTGAAGACTGGATAGATTTTTTGGCGGCCATAGGGACACCTATTTTGATAATGACAATAACACCAATAGTGTGCAAATTGAGCCAAAATCACTCTCTAATCACTATCCAATTATGGAAAAAAATGTCTTTGAGGTTAGTGGTCATGATAACAACAAAAGTAAAGGATGATAATTAAAACTTAACATTGATCTCTTAGTGCAAGTTGATTGTCTAGATGGCATAGGTACGTGTAAGACCATGGGGGGTCAAAAAGTAGTGATACATGTCAATTTTCATAGTCTCAAGACTTCTTTGGTATTTTTCCTAGGTCAAATCCAAAGTCGTCATGTTATTCATATTTATTGTGAAAACAACCTTAAATGTGCCAAAGTGACCCTACATCTCGAATTTCATTCCATGACCTAATGACCTGGATGTCAAAAGGATTGGTCCTCATGATTCTCTATATATTCATCTACCCCCTCACTTGGTTGCACCACCCCATCTCTCAATTTGATATTTTTTCAAGGTCAAAACCAAATTGCCTTCGCAGAGGTTCAAATCAACATGTTCCAAAATGTTTCAAGAGGGCATCTTTGGCCATTAATATTTTGCACATGTGATGGATTCATGAAAAATACCTTGGTGAACATACTCACTATATCTAGATGAATCAATCCCCCTTGTGGCAGCCTCTGGAACTAAGGTTTAGCAATTTTTCAAATCAATGATTTGATAGGTTTTAGATATGTTCAACAAGTGTAGTTTCAGAAAAGGTTTGAGTAAACAACTTTGAAAATTAAAATTTTCCACCTCAGGTATCACCATAACAAGTCATTTGGTATTTTCGATTCTATTTATAACACTCAACATGTGTGCTAATTTTCAAAACCCGCAAATAAGGTTTGATCAGTTTTTTAAAAGTAGTTCCAGAGGCTACCTAGGTTGTTTTGGTCACAGTCCAATGATGTCGAACGTCAAGTTTAAGTGATGACTTGTTCAATTTTTGGGTGCGCATTCAAATATGGTTTCCAAGAAATTCTAAGCCCATTTTTTTTAAATGAAAATTTTTAAATCAAGAATTGGTTTAAATATATTATTGAAATGGAGACAAAAGGTATAGAATTGTTTAAATTATTAATGATTTGAATATATTGGGTAGGGGTCAAAAAATTACATTTTGTAATGAATATGAATTCCTACACGGTCCACCTTCCAAGTTTGTTAGTAAAGAAAGTTTTTCCTCGTTATTCCACATAATGAATCCATTAATTAAAATTTTCCCTAAGGTTGCACCAACCTCGCCATCCCATGAGGGATTTAGGACAAGCAAAAAAGTGTCATGAGACAGAGGAGAAGGGTTTAGGGACGCGTCTATTCTGGCTCTAAAACAACAGTACGGATTGACTAACACGCGTGTTAGTCACGTTTTACACCGTCGATTTTGCAATAAACGGTTACGATTGACTAACACATCGCTATCATGTTGTACGAAAGATCCGTTTTGAAACCAGAGTAACCACGGCCAGGGTTTAGTCTCCCCTCTTCCATGCGTGGTAATTAGGACAATGCAAAAACATCTTGGGGCCGCGGCTGTGAAAGTGAACAAAAAATTAAATGACTCTTAAATGTTTTGTAGCCCCTCGTTCCCGTGTAAGAATTAGGGCAAAGAAAATATGATGCAGGGGTGTGGGGAGAGCCTCTATCAAAGAGGGAAGCCCTAAGTCTATTGTGCAACAAGAATAGGAGAGATGGAAATGGATCCACGACAGTAATATTTGCAGCAATATTCAACTCTGGAGATCACGGTTCAACCTCTTTGATTGCAGAGATATATTCCAGCATGTGTTGTGTGTAAGCAATACACAATCCACAATAATCTTTCAATTTCTAGATGTACCTTCAGGAGTGAGTTGTGTGCAACTTTGATTTGGTAACACAATTAAGATAATGGATACACAAACTTAAATGGTGAAAGGGAGCTCGCAGCCATGGAGGATATTGTTGAGACATATTAAGGCTTCTAAAGTTGCTTTGCTATCCAAATATCGGTCGATTTTTTCATTGCTTGGTTGGTTGTTAGAACAAATGGCGTCTTCACATTTTTGCATTACCTTGCATAGACATTGCCCATAATTCACTGTGCAGAGAGGAGGTAGAGTTCACAAAATGTGCAACATATGAAATGGTCAACTGTGTTTCTCCATTATCTATGTGACAAGTAATGGGTTCAAGTAGGTCTTGGCATAGCCATAATTTTTATACTATATAAAAGTTTTGAGATTACAGCAAGAAAAGCAGAATATCAATCTGCCTTAAATATCCTTCTTCAAGATTGGAAAGAGACCCAACAAAAAAAAAACCCATTCTAGATACAGTCCATAGGGACGAATAACCAAAATAACTACTACCCAGAGTCTATACCAGAATAACCAAAATAACTACTACCCAGAGTCTATACCAGAATCTTCGCATAGAATATATACATATTAGGAGCAAAATCAAGTTGATCAAACTAGCAAAGAAAACCAGAATCTTCGCATAGAATATATACATATTGGGAGCAAAATCAAGTTTATCAAACTAGCAGAAGAAATTTAAATTTTTAACTTCAAAACACCAGTTCCAATGCAAGGCAGGGGAGCTTTTCATTGAAATTTTTAATTTCGACCTCGCGACCAACCCCTTCCACAACCACGAGCAGCACCCCGACCTCGTCCACGGCTTCCTTGAGGAGCTTCTTGTTCACCATTATTTGCAGGCGAACCTTCATTCTGGTCATTGAAGAATGCCATTTAAAATGGCTAAGTCCCTAAATTCATCCTCCTTATCGTGATTTTTTGGTTCATCCTCCGAGAATTTCCATTTAAGATACCTATACGCCATTGTTGTATAAGACCTATACCATGAAATGGCAGGGCCTCTAAGGTCAAGCAGAAAAGGATAAAAATTTATATTTTCTCCCTGTTGAGAAAGGAGAGCAATATCCCCAGGACGCGGCATGCCAACTCCATGAAGAGCGTATTTGAGAATTGTTCAAGACCAACCAATACTTCTTCGTCGAACAGAAGAGATGTCAATGTCTTCACTTCTGCTTTCGGGACATGATTGTCTAATAAAGAAGCAAAAAACCTTGAAGATATATGAGAGTTGTCCCGAGGATATCCATTTCTATCAAAAAAGCCCAGGCCCAAAATTAATTTGACCGCCAGAATGACCATAGGTTCCGCATTATGGAGGAAAATTAATTTGACCGCCAGAATGACCATGGGTTCCGCATTATGGAGGAGCATTTTGAGTCTCCGATAAAAAAATTATTTGAATGATACTTGACGCGTCGAGCACGCTAAATAAATTGGTGTGTCTGCTACGAAGCAAGAAACCGGCTCTGGAAAAGCCCTCACTACAAAGCCATAGGGGTCTGCCATTGTTGCAGAGGGAAGAGAAAGTTTCGCTCTTCCACGCTCTTAGCAAACAAATTCCGATAATGAGAAAAAGCACTAAAAATGGGGGAAGATAGCATAATAAAAGTCGTGCTCAAAATTAAGGCTCTTCAAAGGACGCATTCATAAATGCCTGCAATCGCCGATCTCACGCCTCCCTATCATCATTATGAAGCAAGCTTTGAGAGTCTAATAAGCGGGAGAAAGGGCGGTGCTAAAACATTCTCTCCAAAATTTAGCAAAAAGAAATCCATGACTCCGTACCACGTGATCAGCAAAAAATCTTCCACAATAAAAGCAAAAAACATTCTCGACACCACTACAATTACAACTTGAAATGATAAAAGTGATCTAGGGAAAGAGCACCAGTAGTCGTCATAGCTAATTTCACGCACCTACAGATCCTAAACGGTATATCGAATTTTGAATTTTTTTTTGATTGTCTTCATATGCAACTTATTTGCTTAAAGCTATTGATTTGGCTTCTGGGTAGTAACGATGCACGCCATGGAATTAGTTATGCCACAAAGATCAAAAAGTACACATTTCAAAGTGTCGTCTGATACCTAACTAAAGATGTTCCAGTAACCGTCCACTCAACTTCGTCAGTACTTGTAGACAAATATCCCAATAGTTTTACAAAAATGTTCCAATAGTGGTGCACAAATGGGCCAATTATGAACAAAAACTGATCGGCTATTGGTACAAAACAAATTTATTAATGGTGTTTTTCACTTTGGCGGCTATTGGGGGGTCACTATGACAATAATATGGCGGTTATTGGAACTATGTCTTCTATTGATGCTCTTCCCCTAGTCACCTCGAATCACACTATATCTAGGTCATTTAATGCACTCTGACATAAGGTGCCACCAAAATAGGAATGACTACTACCTTTTTTAGCAACTCCATTTATTTTGAACAATTTGGCGAAATTGACAATAGTGGAAGAAAGAAAGAAGAAATTTATTTTAATGTCCAAGAGACTTAACAAAGTCTATGGGACAACACATCAGATCTAATCGATTTTTGCAAATCTGCTCGATTTCTGTGTAAAATGCTAACAAGTGGCCCCAACCTCTCGACAAAATCCTCATTGAAAAAATCATACCAAGATCCCTCAGTCAATAATTTATTATACTTGTCCCTAACATCTTTGAAGGTGTTGCACTCTAAAATGAAGTGTTTTTTGGTTTCAACTTTCCCAGATGTGCAAAAAATACACACTCTTTCCTCCCAAGTTTCTTTTGGTCTTTTCCAACGACCAGTTTCATTACGGAGCTGATGAAAGTTAGTTCTTAATTGAGCAATAATACACTTAGCTTTCCACGAAATATTAGCCCTTATATAAGCTTTTTGATGATGATCAAAAGTAGGATTAAACTTTGTGATATAATATTTTTTCTTTCTCGCTAACTCATTACCCCAAGCCCACTTGTGAAACTTATCCATAACAAAAGCCTTTATCTCTTTACTATTTGTGGGGCATGAATTTAGGTAGATATTCCATTTACTCAACCATTTGATGTTTTGTTGCATCCAAGTCTTCTTTCTTTTGCACAAGGTGTCATTGAAAACCACCTTAGGCCATCTGCCTTCCTCCATTTAAACAATTCTTTTGAGATACTTAATGAGATGAACCATAGCAATAGCTTCAATAGGAGCAGCCCCAGTCTCACTCAACATGATATCATAAGGAACTGCATTTTTAATCTTGAACTTGCTTGTTATCAAGCGCTTTTGGATTTGCTCAATCTGCTTCCACTGTGTACCTGAAGTGTTGCTGGCCCATAATTCACAACTATAGAGAATAACAGAAAGAACTAAAAGCCCAAAAAGAGTTTGGGAGGCCTTCCAATCCCAAAGCTTCGCTTCTCTACATCTGTTTAGAAGAGCATGTCAAGCTTTCCAACCACCTAGGATTCTCTTCTTCCTGCAACCATCCCAATTTAGATTTTGTTGAAGTCAATCCCAAGATATTTATAGTCTGAAACTTCTTCAAGAATACTGCCTTCAAAGTAGAACTTATGTTGGTTTCGTTTCCGCTTATTAGAGAAAACCATGATTTTTGTCTTGTTGATATTGACTTGCATCCCAATCATCCTGCAAAAGTGCTCCAAAGCATACAAATGCTCTTGCAAACCAAGAGTTTTTTTAGCAATAAGAATGAGGTCATCCACATAAAGCAAAAGTTTTATCACAAATTCACCTAGATGAACACCATCACCATCCTGAGAGTTTAACCACTCTTCCAACTTGTCAATGTATAAACCAAACAACGCAGGAGATAACGGACACCCTTGCTTGACCCCGATATCGCTTCTAAAGCTTTTAGAGAGACCATTAGAGGTTCTGATTTTGACTTTATCCTCCTCATAAAGCCTATGGACAACAGCTTTAAGATGAATGGGTATTCCAAGATCTTCCATTCTTTTCCAAAGTTTAACCCTAGGAACCGTGTCAAAATCCTTTTTGAAATCAACAAAACAACAGAAGATCTCTTCTTTCTGTTCCCATCTTTTTTCAATTAAATGTCTCAAAGTGATACCATGATCAACTGTGGAATGCTTAGGTCTGAAACCAGCTTGCCCTTTTGCCCGCTTACCATTCTCTTCCGCCCACTTGCTAATTCTATTCTCTATCATGTTGCCAAATAACTTTGCAAACAAAGGGTTAATCATAATGGTCTTGTAATTAAAGGGATTATTGACATCTTCGCTCTTAAAAAGAGGAATGGCAAGACTAGTAGTCCAATCTTTAGGAAAACCCTGTTGTATGATGTTGTTAAACAATTTCATAATGTGTGGCGCCAAAGATTTCAAACCCCACTTCGAATATTCCATTTGAAGATCAACCAAGTCTTCAGCTTTTCCAACACCCAACATTTTTATACCCCTTTCAATTTTCCTGCTTTGTAAAAAGATCTGAATTAGTGTTGAAAATCGGAGGCGATTCCAACCCAACATCCTGCTCGTAAAGTTGTTTAGCATAATCAAACCACTGTTTAGCTGTAATGTTGTTTTCCGTTTGCTTTTTCTTGGATTGCAGCTCCTTCCAAAAAGACTTGGAGTTATTTTTACTAAGGAAAATTAATTCTTCTTGCCTTATGAACACAAAATCAGTTTTTTTCTGTTTTAAAATCTGCTTGTCAATCTTTATGTTGATCTCTTCCTTGTGCGGATCTCTCAAATTCCTCCTTGCAATTTTACATTCTTCATCAAACCAAGCATTTACCAGGAAGCAATTTGTTTCAGATTTCTTATTCTTGGCCCTTTTGCACTCCGACAGTGCACTATGGATTAGATTTGTGAATTCATAGCTATGGAGACCATGGAACGAAATTCTCACCTTCCTAACAAGTCTCTCAAGCGTAACCTTGAAAATATTACAGTTGTTTTGGGTTAAAAGAATTCTGCCTTTATTTGAAGAATGCGGAGCAAAATTACTGTTAAAAAGCTATAGATTGGCAAAGAAATGACTTCGACTTCCAGCTCAGACACCACAACTCTTCCCGAGAAAGGCTAGATTGAGCCTTGATTTTGAATGTTGATTACCGTTGGAGGGCCTTATCAAAACAATCCGTTCAAAATTGAATATTCTTGGATAATAAATATTAAACCAATAAATAGTTCCGTTAACAACTTTGATTTGCACGAGCCCTCTACTTCCCAGGCGAGATCTTTAAAAGAAGATTAAATTTGAACAAGTATATCGACATGATTCCACCCAAAACAGCGCAACATTAAAGGAAGGAAGAGCCTGCAACAATCCTGGCAATTGAGCAGCACTGCATTTTCAGCAAAGCCCTTGATTCTAACATGGATCTCTGATTAACCAATTCCATTAGACAATTTGATTTGGAGCCCACCAACTAATAAAAAAACCTTCTGACGCAAGTATGGTGTGATTTTGGGAGTGAGACTAATTGGTGAATAGCGATGAGCCCATTGTTGTGATGTTTCTTCTCTACTAAGTTGCAGAGAGTTACAGAGAAAATTCTTGTACTGGATCCAAATGCAATTCAAAAAGAGCAATAAATTAATTGGTTACGGTTCGGTTTTGAAAGACAGGCAAAATGTGATATAGCAATCTGAATGCTCATTGTGGAGCATTATATTTACTTAAGATGTTATTTTTGAAGCTGCAATTTAGGTTCAAAAAGCAGTGACCATACATATATTTTTTGTGTAAGATCGAAGCCCATTCCAGAGGGCTCTCTGCAGATAAAAAAGGGTGCGCAAGAGAAGAGTCATAGTAGATTTAATGAAAATTATGGGGCATTTAATATATTTATTGACATTGTTACAAACTGAAATATGTTTGCTACACTTCATTTCTCATATTTATGACCTCTGCTTTGAGTTGAATGGTATCGTGAAATTTGTTTGTATTAGTTGTGTCACTTGGGTCTTGGATGCGCATGGAGCAACGAATGATTAATCCTCTGTCAAATCGATTAGAGTGGTGCTCATATCGTGGAGATTTGTTTGGGTTGAGTTTTCATTCTATTCTCTTTGTGATAGGCAAAGCAATGCTCAAGCCTTTACCCAAAATCCAGGTTGAAAAGGGATACCAAAACACAATTTCTACTGATTTGACCAGCAACACAGAGGCAACGAAATGCTTTAATCTTATGCTCCCACATGAGCATTAACATAGGCAAAAGGCAGCTAAGCATTATTTCTATTATGTGAAATATTTTATGCTGGTATTAAGTGGAGGAGATTATTTTACCAGTAAAGGATACAAAGTGTAGTAAGGTAAATATTTTCTCACAAAAGAATGTTTCACGAGAAAAGAGTAAAGTGTAGGAAATCAAATATTTTCAGTTGCAAGATAAAGAGAAGAAAAAGGTAGATACAAAATATTCTTCAGGTTTCCAGATGTCAAAGAAAATGTGTAGATAAGGACAAATTTTCTTGTTGTAAGCAAGGTGAAGAAAGGTGGGAAAGTGTTGGAGCATTCACAAATTGCAAGTGTTAAAGGGATGTCAGGTTAGGAATAGATTTCAGTTGCAAGGGTGTAGAGAGAAAAGAAGAGAGGGAATTTAGATTTGCAAATCAACAATAGAGAGGAAGTCAGATGCCATTTCTAGATTCATTTTAGAGCTTCTCTTATTTCTATTAATTCTTCTTCTTTCTCATTTTGTAAGAGTTCTAATGTAATTTTCTGGAAGCAAGATTCCATGTACAGGTCTAGACTTAGAGCATGTAGGATGAAACTTCACCATGTAATTTTTTTACTATTTTAAAATAGTTCTTTACTAGGGCGCAAAGAAGGTTTATGTGTTTTTTGTTGTTATCTCTTACATGTATGAATGTCATTTTATGGAATAAATGATCAAGGATCTTTTGTGTTGCCTCTACAAGTGTTTTGTAGTGTTTGTCTCATTTTTTTGCTTCTCTTCAAGAAGCGATTAAATTGCTTTTAACAAGTCAAAGAAACGGTGTTATATATGTGAAGGATTAAGAAGAATGGTTACAACAAAACCAGAATAGAGGATATTAGTGTTAGCACTAATATTGTGAGCTCACTGGTTCTAGGTTTTTTATATTTGGGTAAAATTTGCTTGTTGTAAGTTGACTCTGCTGTCCTAAGGAAGGCACTGGTTAGTTGCTCTATGCCCAGTTTTCAAAATGAGAAATAACTCAAATAAGATTTTATTTTCATGTTTTAGGAGTAGGGTTTAGAGTAGGAATCAATCCCAAAAATTGAGTGAAAGTTGGAATACCAATATCATAGATAACATCTTAGTTGTGGGACTTTCCTTGGTATATTTTCATTGGGATTGCAACTGCATTGTGGCAATATTAAGGTTAAATGAGTCATATGTCAAGAGTATTGTGGGTATACCCACCTAGGTTTTGCAGTCTGAAGGGCAGGAGGTCATCAACATTCTAGTTGAGATCTCATTTGTTGGCCACTGACCTAAAGGTTTGTTGATTGACTTGAATAAACTCATAGGGATCCTTTAGACAATCAATTGAATACTCCAACACATTCTCCCCTTTTACATGAATTTCCTAAACTTTTTCCTTGGACTCATTCAAACATTCCCAACATTGATCTTAAGATTGTAACTCATAATATTGTGTTGCTTCTCAATGTTAAGCCTGTTAAGTAAAAGATTAGAAAGATGAATCTAAGATTGCGTTACTTGTTAAAGTTAAGATTGTAAAACTCTTAGAAGTTGGCTTTATTTATCCTATTGATTATTCTCCTATTTTCAACATTGTTGTCATTGTTGAACCGCATAATAATATTAGAATGTGCACTAATTTTTGAGATTTTAACAAAGCTTGTTTGAAAAGTGATTTTCCTCTTTCAACTATTTATATGGTAGTGGATTCTACTTTTGGTCATGCTTTATTATCCTTTAAGGATGGTTTTTCTGGATACAACTAAATCTCTATCAATCTTCAAGATCAATACAAAATAGCTTTCATAACATCTTGGGGTACATTTTTTTGGGTTGTCATGCCTTTTGGATTAAAGAATGTTGGTACAACTTATCAACGTCCTATGACTCTTATCTTTCATGACTATATGCTTAAATTTTGGAGGACTATGTCAATGATATCTTAGCCAAATCTATCTCACTCCAAAACCATGTTGAAATCCTTCGTCAAATCTTTGAATTTATTTATAAATATAACAAATTCTTGAATGCCCAAATGATGAAGGGTACTCCCCTTATAAACACAAACACATAACAAAAATAGAGAAACAAATAGAAAATGCGAGAGAGGAAACACTTGCTTCTTATTATCTCAATGAAATGAAATTACAATATTCAGAAAATATCATGCAACAACCACATGGGCATTCCCAGGAATTGTCCTTTATGACCCTTGTTTACCCCTTTATATAGCATTTATAATCACCTTAGAATGTTCTAGAAGTGTAACTTTTCTCCTTTTGGTGCCCAACAATCCATTGGTTCATTTTCTTGCCCAGGTGGAATTTTATCGAAACTTGAGTTCTGATGGCACAACTTCCGGAAGCCATAACTTTTGACTCGAGCGTCCGATTTGCTATTACAATATATCGTTGGAAAGCTCTCGAACAAATCTACAATGCCAAATACATCAAAGAACTATTTGTTGGGGTTTCAAACCTTTTCGAAGCCTCTAAGGTTTTCAATTTTGAATTTTAAGCTTCATTGGAGAAATTGTTCGAGACAAAAACTTTGATATCTTTCAAACCACTCAAGATTTTGAGGTGATTCTTTTGTCAATTATCTTTATTTTTCAATTCCGCTTCTTTCAAACCAATTTTCATGTTCGTACAACCAAAAACGAGCAAAACTCCTGAAGATGGTGTGTGACTACCTTTTGCTATTTTTAGCTTTTACACAATTTTTATAGTGCAACCAACCTAATGGGTCCCACAGAAAAAAAGGAGAAACGACAAAACAAAGGAAAATACAACATTTCTCTTTTTGGGTGATGCAAGATTGCGCTTACACCCTAGATGCTCCTGCATCACCAAAAATGTGTGTTTGGTGTTGATAGTGGAAAACTATTAGGATTCATTATTTTTCATTGTGGTATTGAGGTGGATACAAAGAAAATTGATGATATTGTTAGCATGTTGCGTCCTAGAAACATTTCCCAATTTCGTAGCTTACAAGGAAAAGTTTAGGCTATTCATTAATGTGTTTCACAACTTGTGGATCACACCCTTCCTTTCACTCAATTGCTTGAGTAGGACAATGATTTTAAGTGGAATGTGGATTGTTAAAATGCTTTTGATGACTTGAAACATTACCTAGCTAATTCTCTTGTCTTACAACCTGTTATTCCTAATTATCCTTTTCTTCTTTATAATTAGTTGCTTCTTCTAATGCTCTTGTAGCCTTATTGGCACAACATGACAATGATGGTAAAGAATGTATGATGTACTACATAAGTCGTACTTTACTCAATTATAAAGTCTAATATATTGGAATAGAAAATCAATGTCTTTATCTTGTTTTTGCAACTCAAAAGTTAAGACCATAAAGGGGAAATTTTGATTTGGCAATTTGCAACATAGGAGGAGAAATCGCCAAATCAATTTTTGGGTTTTATGGATGACCTTTACATTCAAAAGAGGGGACGAATCCACTAGATTCAATCACAAATCAAATAAGGACTGAATGCTAAGTGGATTGATTGATTATGAAGTGTTTTTCCCTCTTTTGTGAGTTGAAATGTTGATTTAGGGTTTGGTGTTGGAATTGAAGACAAAACTGATAAAATAATGAGCTACTAATTCAAGATTTTGCCATGCACCTGGATCTAGGGAATATAAGTCGATTCATATCTGCCCTGTGAAAATGCCCCAAAAAAACAAGGACTGTGACACTACCTCTTGATCCTCCAAATTTTATGCACACCAAAAAAGGTTTTTCCGTCTCTACAAATAAAGCTTAACTTGAGAAGAACAGTTGCAACCCTGTTTCCTGCATTCAAAAAGAAAGGGAAATAGGTTGGGGATAGCGGCTTGCCTTAGGTCAAACCTTGATTTTGGAATTAACATGAAATTGAGATAAATGTAATTGAAATGACTGAAAGTAAAGGTTATCCTTTTGAGGGACATGCTAAATTATGACTGAAAATGAAATGATATACCTCCTTGTGAAGATTTACTTGCCTGCACATGGAATTAGGGTTTCAAAAAATAGGATGTAGATCTCCACTTCAATGCTTGAACCTTGACTTTATTGCTTCTCCAAGGCTTGAAAGAAGACTAAAAATGCTCAATTTATCTTGAATGCTTGATCTCTTGTGTGCTTGAATGCCTCTCAATTCTTGTTGATTTCATGTGATGATCAAATGAGAGGGGAAATCCTCTTTATATACTTGTCTTTCAAGTTAATTGATTAATTTCCCAACCTAGGCCAACACGAAGAGGGAAATCTCGCTCAAATTTGAAATGGGAAAAAGGGTTTTGAGGGGGCCTATTTTAGGGAGGACCATGGCGCCACGCCCTAGTCCTGCCCCATTTTAGGCCAGGATCAAGGTGCAGAACAAGTGAAAAGTCAAAGTTTCTGGCATTTGTGATGTGCAAGAGCATACTCAGGTCTTCAATCAAGCAAAGGGACACAAACACTAAGGTGAAGACCCAAAATGTGATTGAAATTGCAAGGGGTGCAATTTTAGGGCGCTACAAAGACATTACCTCCTTAACATTGAAACACATATTATCATTGAATTTAATGCTTTAAAGCATGTCTTCTCTAAGACTGATATTTTGGGGTGCTTAATGAAATGGTTTATGTTGTTAACTAAAATTTGACCTTAAGTTTGTCTCTCAAAAAGAAATGAAAGGCCAAGATTTAACTAACCATTTAGTTGATGCACCTTCCCCTTTCACTCTTCCTAATCAAGACTCACTCTTTGATGATCTTGTCCTTCCTTTGGATGTGGACAATACTTGGGACTTGTTCCTCCCTAGATCTAGATATCGAACTAGCTCCAACATTAGTGCTATATTAGTACCTCCTTTAGGAAAGTCGATTCCTCCATCCTATCGTCTCAATTTCTTAGGCACGAATAACATCACTAAGTATGAAGTCCCTATCACTTATTTGAGAGTGGCTTTATCCTTTAAGTTTCAACACATGAATATTTGGTGATTCACAATTAATTATAAGACAAGTTATGGGAACATATCAAGCTAAACAAACTAAACTCTCTCAATACCATGAATTAATATTATCATTGTTAAAGAAGTTGGCTTCTTACACCATAGATCCTATCCCATAGAAAAATAATTGATATCCAGATGTAATAGCAAGCATTGCTTCCCTTATATCTCTCAATGAACCTTCTATGGATTATAAATTTATCATTCATAATATTATCTCTCATGTTGTTTCTAATAACTCTAGTTAGATTGCGTATTTCCATAACATAGATTCTAATTAATGGTACTCCCATATTATTTGGCATTTGTGTGATGGTACTTTTTATGATTCTACGATTAAGAACACTAGAACTCAAATTCAAAAACTTATTGCATGATACATCATTCTCTCTAATATCCCCTATAAGTTAGGCTATAATGGTCTCCTTGTTCATTGTCTCAATAAATTAGAGATCCCTATTGCCATTGAGGAAGCACATTCAGGTGCTTGTGGGGGCCATTTGGCTAGTAAATCTTTGAACACAAATTTACTCCAAATGGGAAAAAATTGGCAAACCATGGAAAACAATTCCTTTGCCTTTGTCAAAAAGTGTCATCAATGTTAGCAACATCACAATTTTTTTAATTATCTTGCCCATGAACTTAGAGCCCAAGTTTCTTCTTGGCCTTTTCCTTATGGGGTTTGGATCTTATTGACAAAAAAAATCCTCTTTCTCAAGTACATACTTTCATCATCATAACTACATATTGTTGGTGTAAATAAATATTCATTTTGGATATTATTACACTTTACTTAAGTTAACTTAGGATAATGCATCTCTTCGTAGTTTGGATTTGAGACACTTAGGGAAGTGTGCACATAGGGATAGAGCTTGTAGGAGAAATTCCACCTTTTGTGGTCTTATTTTGCTGTTACACTCCACATTCGGTGGGTCATCCACCTCTTGTGGAATATTATATTATTTCTCCTACCTACCCCTAGTATTTCTTACCTACCCTTGTTTCTCATTGAGCCACATGTCACAATTGTGTGCTCATACATCCATATGGCCTTGCCTATATAAGCAGGCCTATATTCATTGTATTGGTTAATTCAGTTGATCATTTTGCATATTGATGAGAATATAGTTTGTTCTTGTCATTCTATTGTCTCTCTTTTTATGCTTTTCATTGTGCCCTTGATCTTGGCAAAATCCTACATGGTATCAGAGCCATTGGGGCTTCATTGATTAGTTTTTTGGAGACATTTTGGAGGCTTCTATTTTTAGATTTGGGGGTCTTCATTTTTTGGGGGCGTCGTACAGCGATTTGGACATCACCGTTGAATCCGGGAGGCCGTTTCCATGAATTTCGACTATAAAGTCGACCTATTTTGGTGAGAAATTTTTTTTCCCCATTTTGGCTATTATCGTACGGATTTCGAAATTTTTTTATTATTTTCCGAAAAAAAAAGGAGAAAATTTTTTTTTCGGAAAAAGCGATAAAAAAAAAAATCAAAAAAAAATTTTTTTGGTTGTTTTGGGGGTCCGCAGACCCCCTTATACTGCGCAATACCCTGCGCATGTTGCAGGTTGCAGGGACGTACCTATGTGTACCACCGCCGCCGCAGATCTCCCCTGTGCCGCCGAGACCCATGTCGTCGTGTATCTCCTGTGCCGCTGCCTCGCTCCACACGCCGCCTCGGCTCCCAGCCCGGCTCTCCGGCAGCTCCCTCCACCTCTGGCGACCTCGGCTCTCGCCCAAACCTCCTCCCGTCGGCCGAGACCCAACCACCACCATCGGCCAGGACCTCCGGCGACCGCCAAGTCACCACCGGCCACTGCACCTCCAACTCGCCACACAGAGCCCAGTCAGCTGCCGGGACCCCACCACGCAACACACACACAGTCCAACCATACACCCAGTCACTGTCACACACGCAGTCCAACCGTACACCACGTCACCCACCACGTAGAGCTGACGCAGACTGCCACATCAGCCTGTCCGTACGGTACGGACGCCCAGTCAGCAGGGAGGCGAAGTTTTTGCGATGGTCATACGGCCGTCAAATTTAAGCCAGTAAATTGCTAATGTCAACGCCACATCAGCAACTTTTTGAAATTTTTTGACCCCCTCTCCATTGAGCTTTTCAGTTTTGCAGTCCAACTTTGAAAGGCCATATCTTGCTCATTTTTGCTCATTTTTTGGTGCAATTTTTTTTGAAATGGGCTAAAATTTCATGATCTTCGCAATGGTGTGGTTATTTTCTGATTTTGGTGCACATGTTTTTCGGAATTTTTGGATTCTCTTAGCTGTACCTGTCCAATCCTCAATTCTGCAACTTCAAAAGCCTCGTTTGAGCTCATACGACCTCCTTTTCAGGTGCCGTTTTTTTTTTAAGTGCATGTTTTTTCGTCTACTTTCATAATCTATGATAAGATTTCAGAGATTTTGAGTGGAAATTGTACTTTCAGATATTGGTCTTATTTGGCCTATTAGGTACTTGTAAAGTGCTTGGATCTTAGTTCAGATCTCTTGCATTATTAGTTTGAGTCTCTTTTGGCCTTATTGAGGCAGTTGTAAAATTGTAATCAGAAATCCACTTTGCCATTTTTTGCAAGTGGCCCATTGTATACACACTAAGTATAAAGTGCCAAATCATCAATTTTTTGGGGGGGGGGTTCTTTGATTGAGTGAATTTGGGGGGGTGTTTTGAGTGATTGTGCCTCTCTTTGTGCTCTTTCCATTTTTGTTGCAATGAGTCCTCATAAATTTCCACCTTTAACTCCACATAATTATGCATCATGGAAAATTAAAGTATGGAGTAAATTAATGGAAAAGGGTCTCACACATTACATAGATGGAACAATAACAGCACCACCTGATCCTAAGGCTGATCTTAATGCTCAATTAGAATGGCTCACAAAGAATTGCATGGCTCTTGGAACTTTGCGCAAGTATGTCTCAGATGACCTCATCTTTCATATTGAAAAGTGTACAACAATCAAGGAGGCTTGAAATATGTTTCAAAAATTGTATGGTCAAGTTGATGAAATCAGAGGCTATAAGATTGACAATGAGCTCACCAACTTGGATCCCAAGAGTTTTGGTACAATCCAAGATTATGTCACCAAAGCAAATGAGCTAAGAGCAAAGCTTAAGGATTGTGGAATTAACAAAAAGGATGCTCAGTTGATCTTAAACTTGTTGGACAAGCTTGCACCAGAATATGCAGCATTTGTGTCTAGCTTCCAAACTCATTGTTTGACAGTGGGGAGTTCCTATGTTATGCCTTCATTTGATGCTTTCATAGAAAAGTTAATATTGGAACAACCTAAGTTGTTGAACATGGGACTTCTCAAGTCTTCAAAGTCCAAGGCTTTGGTGGCAAATCAAGGGAATCAAGGAAGTCAAGGCAAAGATTCCAACACGAAGAAGAAGCAATCCAGGTCTAAGCCACACCAGGAAAAAGGATAATCATCCTCTCCATCACAAGGTGATTTTTCATCCTCTTCCAAGAAGGGGACACCACCTAAGAAGGATAAACCAACTTGTGCATATTGCAAGAAGTATGGTCATGATGAGCATCGATGCCATGCAAAGCAAGTTGATGAGTTAACTAATCTTCTTAAGAAAAACAACATCAACTTGCCATCTGCCTACACAAAGAAGGATTCATCTCCTTCTTCTTCCTCACAGTCTAAGGGAAAAGGGCAAGCATTTGTGGCTACAACAGGTTCTTCACAGCAATGGATACTTGACTCGGGTGCCTCATATCACATGGGTTCTACAAAGGAGCAGTTTTCTTCATTGGAGCCATCTAAGGTACCTCACATTTACATAGGTGATGATACACAAGTAGAGGTTGAAGGGAAAGGTTCAGTTGACATGGATGATCGAACATTTGAGAATGTTCTCTATGTTCCTAACTTGTCTACTAACCTTCTCTCTATCTACCAAATCACTCACTATGGGAATGGGAAAAAGGTTGAGTTTACACTAGATTCAATTGTGGTAAAGGAACTTGATGATGATGCCTTGGTAGTAGTGCGACAAGTCAATGACAACTCAAGGCTTTATTCATTTTCCCACTTTGTGCCAAGTTCACCTTCTAGGGCCTTGCTTACTCATTCAAATTCAGAAAGTAAGCTATGGCATGAGTGGTTTGGTCACCTCAACTACCGCTATCTTCAGCAGCTCAGTACTAAAGACATGGTCACAGGTCTACCTTGAATCAGTTTTTCAAAGGGTGTATGTTCAGGTTGTTCCATGGGAAAGCATCCCGAAGAGAATTTTGATAAGGGGAAAGCTTGGAGAGCTTTGGAAGTTCTTCAACTTGTTCACAGTGATGTAGCAGGTCCATTTCCAGCACCTTCATTTTGTAAGGCCCGCTATGTCCTCACCTTCATTGATGACTACTCCCGCTTCACTTGGGTCTACTTTCTTATTCATAAGAGTGAAGTATTTGACAGATTTCAAGACTTCAAGACTCGTGTGGAGAAGCAATCAGGGAAAGTGGTCAAGATTCTTCGCACAAATAATGGAAGGGAATATGTGAACAAAAGACTTGAGGATTTTTGTACATTTGAGGGGATTGATCTTCAGCATTCTATCGCATACACTCCACAGCAGAACGGGGTTGCAGAACGCAAGAATAGAACTCTCAAAGAAATGGCTAGTTGTATGATACATGCACATTCTCTTGATCCTGCCTTTTGGGCAGAGGCTATCAGTTGTGCCACACACATCCAGAATCGGGTTCCTCACAAAGCTTTGCAAGGTATTACTCCTTTTGAGGCTTGGGCTGGTAGGAAACCGATTGTGAGACATTTCAGAGTCTTTGGGTGTCCAGCATGGGCTCGCATACCTCCACAGAAACGCAAGGCATTGGAACCTCAGAGTCGGCCTTGCATATTTGTTGGATATCCTGAGGGTGTTAAGGCATACAGATTGATGGATCCTGAGACACATGAGGTGTTCATTGAGAGGAGTGTTCACTTTGAGGAAAGCTCTCCTAGCTTAGCCTCTCTACCTCCTCCACCTTCCTCCATTATGGATAGTGATGTTAGTGATTCAGATGATGAGACTCCTTCAACTCCGACTCGCAGGGTTACACCTCCGCAGGGTCTACTTGCAGTTGAGGAGCCTCGTTCTCCACCTCCACCTCGACCTCGTTGGGCTTGACAGACGCTTGAGTCCGCGGGTTCTCTTGTTGGGGATCCTTCAGATACACGGAGAACTCGATCACAACATCAGGATCTTCCACATGCATTCATTGCTACCGCTTCCGACCCACAGACATTTAGGGAAGCATCAGGGGTTCCTGAGTGGGACCAAGCTATGGAGGAAGAGTATAGTTCCTTGATGAGGAACAACACATGGGATTTAGTCCATCTCCTTAAGGGGAGAAAGATTGTTCGATGTAAGTGGATCTATCAGACCAAGTTTGCAGCGGATGGTAGTGTGGATAAGTATAAGGCTCGGCTTGTTGCGAAAGGTTTCTATCAAGTTGCAGGTGTTGACTATACTGAGACCTTTGCACCCGTAGCCAAGATGAACTCCATTCATTTGACACTTGCTATTGCTGCAGCTCATGGTTGGGTTGTACATCAGATGGATGTGAAGAGTGCTTTTCTTCATGGTGATCTTGATGAGGAGATTTATATGGAGCAGCCACAGGGTTTCATCCAGGATACTTCCTTGGTTTGCAAACTAAGGAAATCTCGTTATGGCCTTAAGCAGGCCCCCAGGGCTTGGTACACCAAGATGGATTCCTTTCTTCTCTCAGCAGGGTTCACCAGGTGTCATTCCGATCCGAATGTCTACATTTTGCGACAGGATGACTCTCACTTGATACTTGTGCTCTATGTTGATGACTTGATCATTATAGGGAGTACTTCATCCATCATTAGCAGGGTCAAATCTGCTTTGCATGACAGATTTGCTATGCTTGACTTGGGTCTTTTGCACTACTTTCTCGGGATAGAGATTTCACAGTCACCTTCCAGGATTACACTATCGCAGCCCAAGTATGCTCTTGATCTACTTGCACGCTTTCATATGGCTGATTGTAAGCCTGCCCCGACTCCCTTTCTTTCAAGAGTCAAGCTTGAGGCTCAGTGTTCTTCTCCACCAGTTGATGCCACTTTGTATCGTCAGCTTGTGGGTAGTCTCATCTACTTGACCCATACATGCCCTGATATTTCATTTGCAGTTGGCATGGTTTCCCGCTTCATGCAGGAACCACATGAGCTTCATTGGAAAGCCGCCAAACACATCCTTCATTACATCCAGGGTACACATCACTATGGGATTCACTATGCAGCAGGCACAGGACTTCGCTTGGTTGGTTACACAGACTCCGATTGGGCTGGCGATCTTGATGATTGTAAGTCTACTTCTGGTTACAGTTTTCACCTTGGTTTGGGCCCCATTTGTTGGCAGAGAAAGAAGCAACATGCTATTTCTCTCTCTTTGACTGAGGCTGAGTATCAAGGCATTGTTAACGCAGTGACTGAGACCATTTGGCTCTAGCAAATCCTCACAGAGTTTGGATTCACCACTCCACGACTGACAGTTCTCCATTGTGACAATCAGAGTGCTATTGCAATCTTGAAGAACCCGGTCCAGCACCAGCGGACCAAACACATCGAGATTCATATGCACTATATCTGAGAGCTCATTCAGAAGCAGGTCATTGATTTGCAGTATTGTCCTACAGCAGAGCAGGTTGTTGACATATTCACCAAACCTTTCACCGAGAGTAAGTTCCAGCAGTTGCGAGCTCTCTTGGGGGTGCGGGATGTGTCATTAGGGGGGGTCAGCTGACTTCTCCTTTCTCTCTTATGGGGGGGACTTTTTCCTCTTTGAGGTTTTGTCCTTCTTTTTTGAGAGTCTTTTGTACATTCATCTCTCTTTTGGGGGGGATTTTTTTCCCGCTGGGTTTTCTCCCTTTCTCCGTTTGTGAGAGATTGCATTGCATTGTTTTGCTTGCATTTGCATATTGTACATGGGTACCTATCATGGCCCAGTAGTCGGGACCCATCTTGCATTGTTGACTTGAGTCTTCATTCCCCTAAGTTGCACTTAAGGGGGGGTGTTGGTGTAAATAAATATTCATTTTGGATATTATTACACTTTACTTAAGTTAACTTAGGATAATGCATCTCTTCGTAGTTTGGATTTGAGACACTTAGGGAAGTGCGCACATAGGGATAGAGCTTGTAGGAGAAATTCCACCTTTTGTGGTCTTATTTTGCTGTTACACTCCACATTCGGTGGGTCATCCACCTCTTGTGGAATATTATATTATTTCTCCTACCTACCCCTAGTATTTCTTACCTACCCTTGTTTCTCATTGAGCCACATGTCACAATTGTGTGCTCATACATCCATATGGCCTTGCCTATATAAGCAGGCCTATATTCATTGTATTGGTTAATTCAGTTGATCATTTTGCATATTGATGAGAATACAGTTTGTTCTTGTCATTCTATTGTCTCTCTTTTTATGCTTTTCATTGTGCCCTTGATCTTGGCAAAATCCTACACATATGACTTTATGAAATAGTTTAAATCTATTCCCCTTCAATCCACAGTCTCTGAAGTAATTTGTCAATTCATCCTAGATAATATTATTTCTCAATTCGGTATACCTTCCACTTTGATTTATAGAAATGGTACTTCATTTAAGAACAATTGTATTAAGTTTCTCAAGAAATGTCACATTCAATATCGATTTTCTACTCCTAACTATCCTCAATTGAATGGTCAAGTGAAAGATTTTAATAAGATAATTGAGAAAATATTGTTGACTCTAAATTTACCTTAAATGTGAACAACCTTATGGGAAATTCAGTGATGGGGGACCTATTGCGAGAAACTCACTGAATGACCTTCGGGTTTAAGAAGCCAACTCTTCATTATACTTGGGGAGGAAAAGGGAAGGAGGAAACTTAAAGAAAAATGATCTACACTATTTAGGCGATGTGCCAGAAAATTTTGGAAAAGCATTTACTGCATATAAAACCTAGAAACATCTGGTTTTAAAGCTCATTCAACAATCTACATGCCCAGACCCATTCAAGAGAATAATCCAACATAACACTTATTCAACATAAAATGATATTAACTATTCATTCGGCAGATAACAAGTCTCAAAACATAGTTTAATCCGCGAAGTCTCACAGCAAATATCATAGAAGTTATTGAACTTAGAAACAACACAGAAGTCAATATATATTAAGCTTCAAATAAAACCATCACAGAGGCCATATGAACAATATGATTTGTCTATCATTCACTGAATTAAATCAACATAAAGGCTTCTTCAAATGAGCCAAAAGTCTAAAAACTCTCTAAAAGTCTGAACCCTTAAAACAAGGAAAACATAAGCTAAAATAGAGCCATTGGCTCGGCTAACAGCTCGTAGCATCATCAACCCTCCAGCAACCGCTTCTGACCAGAAAACCTATTGTGGCACCCTGCGAGATCATACCCAGCAAAATCACCCCCGAAGTTGTTATTTCCACCATATCGTGACAATCTCCATACCTGCCCAACAAAAAAATATTTGATGTGAACCGCATCCTACAAACCACCGTGGAAGACATGTGACAACTCTGAGGACATCTGAAAAAGCGCGCAGAAACAAAAACAAATCGGGCAACGAGGAGGCGCTGAGTGTCCTTATCTTCGCACAATGAGTAGTGGGGCCAAGAGGAATGCCATGTCATAAAAACCCAAGCCACTTGGAAACTCCACGTTCCCCCAAACTCCGAATGGGAAAAGCAAATGACCAAAAACAACGTCGGGATGACATTTGGCTTGCGTGTTTTGTATGGGGAGCATAACTGGAAAATAAAAAAGAATGGGTGTCACCCGATCAAAATGTCACCTACGAACGACTCTGAAATAATGTTAACAAATACTTTGTAAAAATTGTTAACAAGTATGGTAAAAATTGGCATGTGATTGGCATATGTAGTTGTCCTATGCTTTATGGGCTTGCCAAACTAGTGTTTGTACATCTACAAGTACCACTCCTTATAATCTTGTTTATAGTGTCAATGTGATTGTGCCTTTATAATTAGACATTCCTTCATTGGAATTTCCCTCAAGGGCATCCTTGATGAGAATTCTTATAGAGAATATCTTCAACAACATGAAATACTCAATAAATAGCATGCAAGTGCTCTTAGACATATTTAAGCTTATCAAAAGACTATGCAGTGAAGCTATAACAAAAAATTTATTCAATGTTCTTTCTCGATAGATAACTTGGTGCTCTATGAGATTCAACGCAAAATAAATAATCTTCTAGGGAAAAAAGGAAAGTTCAGTCCAAATTGGCTTGTACCATATATCATCACTGAATTCTATGGATCAGATGCTTACAAAATAGTAGAGGTGGAAGGTGTAACATCATAAATTACACCTCATGCAATTCCACATGACAAAAAAACTTCACCTTATGTTTATTATAGAGCCCCTTCACCTTTTTGTCCATCTGCCCACTTGGATTTTTATGTCACCCTTGTCTTTGTCCTTTCCCTGGCTCTATTGATTGTTTGACTCGTGGACGCTTGCATTCCATGGAGATTTCCATGCACCACGCAAGCATCCCACAAATATTTAGTTTAAAGGTGGTTGTTGGAGTGTTACACCTGCACAACAGAGATTGTAACTCCTCCTCAAGCATGCACCAATGTCGAGTTCAATTTTGGGGTGTTTATCTTGCCTTCCTTGCATTGATTTTTATCTCTAATGAATCTCTCTAGATTTCTAAGTAATTCTCTCACAATCTCCAGCATTCAAGGCACTCTTTCAAGAATCTTTTAGTCTCTCACATTCTAAAGCTCACATTGTGCTTGAGATTCCATTTTTGTTACTTTGTGCTTCTCGAGGACTTTGTGCTTCTTCTCCTATTTGGCAAGATCTTCATTTTTGCATGTGGAAGGGGAGTCCATTTCTCTTATTACATCTATCATTTTATTCATCTTTGTATCACATAAATCATCTAGCTTATTTTGTATCTTGTTTTATCATTTTATCTACAATCTATCTACTTCATTGTCGGTGGAGGTGGAAACTGTTTGCATTATGCAGGAATTGATTATATGTTGTCATTGATGTCAACACTAGTCCAATTGGTTACTGACCTGTTCCGGTTGGTTGCTGACATGTTCCGGTTTGACTTGGTTTTGGTTGAGGTCTTCAGAGATTCCGATCCAGTATGTTCAGATTGTTGGATTTGGTTTTGGATGGTTACTTAGGACAATCATATGCTTGTCATATTCAGTTGGTTCATGATTTGGTGCTTCAGAAGCTATCATTTATGTTCTGGTTTGTCAGTTGATATTCCTGGTACCGGTTGGTGATATTTAATGAAATGGTTAAGTGGTTTTCATCCGACTTCTAGAAATAGTTCATAACATTCTGAAGGTGTTCTTGATCATGTCCTAATAGTTTGGTGGCTTCGCATTGGCTGGCGTGATGATTTGGTGATCCTATTTGGATCCGGTTGGTTATTCTGTGTTATTGACACTAAGGGTTTCTACTGGTTGGCATAACGTGTTGTATTTGGTCTTGGCGGAATTTCCAGTGGTTATAATTATTTGTGAATTTGAATTAGGTCCATGTTATGTAATGGAAATCATAATATTGGTCTGGTGGTATTGTGTGATGTAATTTATGTAGTTATTAGTTATGGGTTTATGGTTTAGCCGACCTTGTTTATCAAGGTTGGTATATATAGGTGATATATTCATGTAATTTTTATGGTGTAGGATGGTATGGTATGGTTATGTCTACATTATCAGAGAGAGCTTTATGTGCGAACAAGGTTATATCATTCAGTGAAGGTTTGAGGAGAGTTTGGTATTGCAGGGCAGGCATTTGTGCTTAACCAGAATTGTATCAAGCATTAGGAGATGTTATTTCCATAGTTCATTTCCTCTGGATTATAGTTTGATGTTTATGTAAGTTAGTGAGACTTCCCTTTTGTGTTGAGCAGTGCACTCTAGGTGGTTGGCATGATTGCAAGTGCAATCCCCATTGTAATATTTCACATACTGTTGCAGAAGTATTATATGACTGTGGGTAGGGTTTCCCACTGTGGTTTTTCCCTTAATCGGGTTTTCCACATCAAAAATATTGGTGTTGTGTGTTTTGTACTTTCATGCTTTATCTTTCACTGTTTTTTTGTTATATTACTCCAGTAGAAAGTTTAGAATTTGCAATAATTGTTTAACTTGTGGAAAATTGGTTCACCTCCCCCCCCCCTCTCAGTTTTCCTCTAGTTCACTCTAACTATTGGAATCAGAACTTGTTAATAAAAACACCAAACTGGGGGTCTAATTGTGGTAGACCTCTAAAAGACAACCCCAACATTTTCCTTTCTATTTTGTGTGCAGGTTGTTGGGAAGAGCGATCATTGTTGGAGGCTTCATTTGTGAACCGGTTGTGATATTATTTATTTCCTTTCTTTTATCTTTCTACTTAATATTTATAATAATTTTACTTTTTGTCATGCATTCATCTAATTTAAATATATTAAAAGTATATAAACTATCACTTTATTTTTTTGGTACAAGAACTTCATACTCTATGTGTACGGGACACCAACACATCGCATTGTCATCCATGACCTGTGTGTGCATCCTTAGACAAAGTTTTGGTGGAGGTTGCCAAAAGATCTTTGTGACACCCTCTTTTAGATTTTGTAATCAATTTGTATAATCTACCGGCACTTAATAGCTCCTACGCTTTGTGCTTATCATGATAGGAGAGGTTGATTGAGTGACTCATCGAGAGGTTATCTAGCACATTTTACAGTGGTTTGATTTTTTCCTTTCTATATTTTGGTGAACCTGAAGTGAACGCGTGTCTTGTGTTTGTGTGGTTGGTTTTAAAATACTTTAACACTTTCTTTAGCTATTATTTTTAATACTTGTGTTAACTATCATGCATCATTCATCAAACTTTATCTCTGAATCATCAAACCCTAAGCCAAATGGTATCCCATATGTTAACATGGTCACTATCACTCCAGGATCTTTCCCCTTAGCAAAAGGACAAAAAAAGTGACATATATTTTACACATCTAGACACTCCTTATAGTGGGGAGCTTGCTTTGTGGTACAGTCACAGTTAGGAGGGATCTCAATGAGATCAATCCAGACCGTACAATAGGAGTAAACACAATGGAAAAAAGAGAAGATGATGGAGGCAATGCAAAATTGATTGAATTATATCATGAAGACCAATTACAATCTGTCAACAACACGTGGGCTACAAGATTTGGCTCACTGGCGTGAATACATACAAGCTCAATTACAGTGTCGGTCAGCTCCAGACCTCTTAATCTCAAGATAGATCTTATATGTTCTAACTGAATGATTTATAAGGCTCAATTACATTGATTTATATGATCAAGAGGGATTTGTGTCGGCCCAAGATGAATCAAATACCGATGAACAAGATCAAACATGTAAAACCACTAGGTCAGACTCTGCCAAAAAGAATCCTCCAAAAAATCCAAAGGATGAAATGCAGACCAAAGGGAAGGTCGGCCACACACCAAGGAACATTGGAAACAACAAAGTGAATCTTTTCATGCGACAAAAAGGATCCACGAGATTCACCAATAGAAAAATATGTCCAAGCGGTTTTAGTGTTCTAAGCCAAAAACTGTCTCAAATTATGAAATCGATAACTTGTCAAAAATAGGTCCAAACGTCCCACAAACTAAGGATAAGGAAGATGATCATGTCTAAAAGAAAAATACAACTCCACAAGATCCAATGAGAAAATGTAAGAAAATACAGAAAGAAATGTTGAAACTGCAAAACAAGAAACAAACTGAAAATAAATGTTTTTGGTTGATGCAATATTGCCAAGAACCAGGGATGCTCATGCATTAGACATTGGGGGTTGTTGAAAAATTGAGTCTCTCACTTTGCTGGGGTCAGAGGGAAACCAAGGCGGTCTACCTCTTCCTGAGAAATCTCTGATGAATCTTCAACTGGTTTGTCCTTCCACTTCACAAGATACTCTCTATACTGGTTGCTATGGGGTGCTATGCCCAATCCTACTGTCCAAAATGTCTTCAATCTGATCCAGTTACTTCTAGGGCATCTGCTTCTCCAAGTCTACAAAATTGTCTTCACTTAATTCTATCTCATGATACTGATTAGATCTACAATGTTGAATATAGGTGAAATACGCAAATTGTTTGGTAACTCCACTTCATATGCATTTTCGGAACTGAATTTCCTTAAGAGCATTTTTTGGTTGACTAATTTTATTCCAGGCAATCAGGGGAAATTTCCTTTTGTCATCCGACCCATTCCAAAGGAAATTCCTCATTATAGTAATTAACTCATCTTCAATGGTAGTCGGTAGTTTCAAGCAAGCCATGGAAAAAACCGGTATGGCAGAGAGGACCGATTTTATTATAGTAAGCTTACCGGCAGATGATAACCACTTCCCTTTCCAATTTTCAAGCCTAGATTTACATTTCTCAATAAGATGCATCCAATACCAAATCTTATTACTGCCAATGAAAAGAGGAGTCCCAAGGAATTTACCTGGAAAGTTTGCAACTCTTAAATTGAGGATCCTTGATAGAACACCTTGCATAGTCGGCAAAGTGTCAATAAAGAAAACTTTTGACTTGTTCCAATTGATTTTTTGCCCTAATGCCTTGCAATAGTTATCTAGGCAAGTATTTATAGTCCTTGCCTCTCTTCTACTAGAGACTCCAAACACAATAGTATCATCAGCAATTGCAAGTGGGTTGAATGTTCAACTCCTGTAGCCACATTGACACCCAGCCAACGACCATTATGGTGAAGAGATTTAATGAACCGACCTAAGGCTTCAGCCATAATTATAAACAAAAATGGTGACATAGGATCCCCTTGGCGAATACCTCTCGTTGAAGGGAAGAAACCATGAGATGAACCATTAACCAAAACTGAGAATTTGGGTGTTGGTAGACAATTCTTGACCCATGTGATCCATTCATTGCATAAGCCAAATTTCCTCAATACTTCTACAAGAAATTCCTTGTCCACCATATCATATGCTTTCATAATGTCCAACTTTAAAATCATACAAGAATCTTTAGTTTTCCTTGCAGTGTGGAGTGTTTCATGAGCAGTGATGATGCCTTCAACAATAGAGCGTCCAGGGACAAAGCCACTTTGTTCATCTGAAATAATATGTTTTAGAAGAGGTTTCATTATGTTGGCAATGATCTTTGTTACTATTTTGTAGACTGAATTGTATAATGAAATTCATCTAAAATAACCCATTTGTTGAGGGTTATTCTTTTTCGAGACTAAAGGTAGAAAGGTGTGGTTGATAGCTCCCAGCATAGTGATTCTTTTTCTAGATTCTTCTACCGCTAGGTGTAGGTCTTGGGAAATAATGTCCTAGAAATGTTGAAAGAAGGCCACAGGAAAACCATCAGGGCCTGGAGTCTTATCAGGATTCAGTTGGAAGGTAACTTTCCTGACTTCATCTAAGTCAATAGGTTTGAAGAGCTCTTTATTGTGTCTTTCAGTGATTATAGAATGGATTGAGTCTAGAATTCTCTTTCTTGCTTTTTGAACACTCTGGCATTTACCATTCATCGGAGATTCAAAATGTCTTACTGCTTCCCGGGCAATATCCTCATAGTTCTTGGCAATACTACCATTCGGCCTCACAATCTCTGATATTTTGTTCCTGTTTCAGTTGGCAATAGCGGATCTATGGAAGAACTTGGTATTTCTATCCCCATCCTTGAGCCAAAGTTCCCTAGATTTCTACCTCCAGTGAATTTCTTCATGCCGAAGAATTTCATTTAGTTCAGACTTAAGAGTGCTCTTCCTTTTGAAAAGTTCCTCATTCATGCCTGTCGTTATGACAGAATTGGTTATTTCCTCCAGCTTTGTCGTGACCCTGAGTTTCTCCTTATGGATGTTTTGGAATTGACTCAAATTCCACTCTTTGATTTTGATCTTAATATACTTGAGCTTCTTATTTAGCTTGAACAACCTCGAGTTATTTCCTAGAACCGGCTCATTCCACCATGTTGCTATCAAATCATGTAGTTCCGACACTCTGAGCCACATCATCTCAAACCGGAAAGGGTTGCCACCCTCAGAATGTCCTATAGACACATTTAGGCAAATGGGGAAATGATTTGATCCTACAAGGGGTAGAATAGTTGATTCAAGAATAAGATTTTGTTCAAGCCAATCACCAACCACCAGAAACCGGTCTAGACGTTCTGCAATGTTAGTGAAACTAGTTCTCCTATTTTTCCATGTGAAGGTTCCATTCTTCGGGGAAACATCCAAGAGCTTATTCTTTTCTACAAATTCCTGGAAGTCTTTCTGAACCATACCAATCTTCTCAATACCACCCTTCTTTTCATTACCTGCCAAGATAGAATTGAAATCGCCTGCAAACACACAGCTGCCCATAGAAATATTTTGGAATTTGTTTGATAGAAGTGCCCAAAGATCTCATTTGTCATTAGCAGCAGAAGGTCCGTAGACATCAAAGAGATTGAAACTCTCATTTCTACATAAACTAGTGACCAGACAATGTTGCCAATATTTATCTTCTCCAAGGAGTGTGATTTTTAACATTCATAGGATTCCAAATTATTCCCATACCACCAGAGGCACCCTCAAATTGTCTCAATAGACCTTTCCATTGTTTCCATGTTTTCATTTTTTTTCTATCTCAGCCTGACTCCATTTAGTTTCCTGTAATACCCAAATATCTCCCTTTGTCTCATCAATATGGTGCTTAATTAAGTGCCATTTGTCAAGGGCATTAAGGCCCCTGACATTCCAGGATAGTAGCCTCATTGATCCTGGGGAAGGGGGTCCCCTTCCCTAAATTAAGTTTGGACTACCCACTAGCCACACCTGCGAGTTTCAGCATTGTTTTTCTTGATTTGTGCCCCCTTTTTCCCTTTGGTTTAAAGTTTGTAACATTAATATATGAAGAAGTCTTCCCAAAACCTTTTGCAGTATTATCCGTTATAAGGTTGGCAACTGGTTCAAAGTCTTCTTCCCATTCTGAGGCAGAGGAAACAATTTCTCCTTCTTCCAAGTCAGTGGTGATGCCTTTCATGCCCAAATCACCAGAGGTGTTTGGATCAACTGGCAAAGGGGGAATATTCTCATCCTTCGTCACCCTGAATTCACCGGCCTTAGTGGATTCTGAGGAGAGAGAAGCTACTAGTTCTGTTGCAATTTCATTTTGAATGGATTTAGCATCTTTCAATAGATTTAGTAGACCTTGATCATTATCATTGTTGTCAGTATGGATCTGTTGCTGGCTAGATACAACGAGGGGAAAATTATCAACAAGATTATTAATTTTCATCTCCTTCATACTGGCCGCCGAAGATTGTTCTACATTATTTATTCCCAGTTTTTCTGTATTTTCCATATGTGACTTCACATTAGTCAACTTAGTTTGCACACAAGCATAACTTCTTAAGATAGAGGCCGAAACTTCACAATCAAGACCAATATGATCCCTTGAGAAGCATTGGGGCAAAGGTACAATTGATCTTCTCTATCGATCCTTTGAATCCATACCTTGCCGACACCAATAATTTTGACTTCTTCTAGGATTCCGGAAATTTGGTCAGTATTAATGCATATCCTGATAAAACCACCCCAAACCCTATCCTCCAAAATGTCATCAACAGATACAAAAGTACCAAGCTCTTTACAGATGTCTTTAGTAATCTCAATATGCCAATAGTCCGATGGGCAGTTGTATAGCCTTAACTAGACTGTGCTTTCTGGTAAGGTATGAAACCTGGGATTGAAATTAGGTTTCTAATCAATAATATGCACTCCAATCCCATCCAAAGTATAAGGACCTTTATTTTTAGTCTTCCATATATCCTCTTTTTTCATAAACTCAATCAGATGGTAATCATTCGGAAGAACAATAAAGTTAATGTTCTCCCCCCTTTGCGATCTACACCATTTCTCAAAATTTCCCCTTAACCATTTACCTCCACCCCATTTGAGAAAAAAATAGTAATCTTGAAGATTTGACCTAGCCACATTGATCTTATTATCATTCAAAATAATAGTGGGTCTCGAGCTTTTCCTTACCGGTTTGTGAATGTCTGGATAAGCCGATGGTTGGTATCTTTGCCAGAGTTCATTTTGCCCCACTTGATCCAAGATAGATCGTTGATTTTTGGTCAAAGCAATGGACCGCCAGACCTCTGCACGATCGGCACGTGAAGTTTTGTCTTGCCTAAACCGCCCATTCCAAAAAAATTTAGGGTCATTACCCAGTGGAGGGTTCAAACCTTGCCTATGACAATTAGAGATATTAAATATTTCTGTCTCCACTATAGAGGAATTAGGATTTAATAATGAATTTCAATTGCGTGCCAATTCAGTAGCAGGAAGCTTCACATTGTGAAACCAACCATCATTGCTCCATGAAAATTCATTCTTCTTCCATGCTTGCAATTTTATTGGCCTGAGGTTACTATTTGTGTAGGGATGACTAATATCCATCTTCCTCTGTGGTCTTCGATCCCTACATCTTCTCTGCACGGGATTAGGTACATCCACCTTCCATGGTCGGCCTGGGATTTGATCTTTCCTTGTTGTTGACTCAAGAGTTGGTCGCTTGCCAGAAATCTGGTTCCTCATTGCTTCGATTGGAAAGGATTTGTCACCTTCGTCGCACCATGATTTAATCTTCCCCTAACCTCCCTAACCTTGGATTGGAGCCACAACAACCTATTCATCGGTTAGAAACCTATTGTTGTCGTTGCCTCTATCGAATTCGCCACCTTCGCTCACCATTTCGATAAAGGATTTGACCATTAACCGCAACAAGATGGAGGTCACAAGAGGACCTCCTCTCCAATCAACATATTCAACTAAGAAGTTGTTTAATCAACTCATATCAACTTAGAAACCACAATGGAAATCCAAGAGCCACTACTTAGAAATCCAACACTAGATATCACTTTGAAGATTAGAACATAGATATCCATCTTGAAAACCCTATGACTTTTCCATTAAAGCACAACCACATTAACTTCCGCCACATTTTTTCTTAATTATTTATCCAAACTAGAAAAGAATTATATCATCTTGACATGATTCTTTTCTCTACTACATCATATTTTTTCAATTTTTTTAAAAAAAATTTAGTATTTTTCCTAGACAAGATATTCAACCTTATATTTTAGTTTTGATGACCTACTTTCAATAAAAATAAATTATAATATATAAAAACTAATTAAAATATTAAAATATATATTTTAGAAAATTCACTTATAGATCTATAAAAGGGTATTTTTATATTTCAAAAAAATATTACTTATAAGAGTAGGAATTGTTGAAACATTGAGTTTTATTTTATTTTGTAATTAGACCAAAAATACTATAAAATATACATTTAGTAGACACTTCCAATTGGAAAAGGTGTGGCCCATATGTAATTTAGCTATAATGAATCTACATAAACCATATGTTTGACTAAAATTAATTTTTAGTTACAATTACTTAAATTCACTTGTACTGATAAGTTAGCCTGAAACATGACACGGTTTTGTGCTTTTACCCAGATATAAAATAACAAACTTACCCAATAATTTATTCATTACCTCATTCATCAACCTCATGAAATTACTTGGTGCATTAGTCAATCCAAAAGGCATCACCAACCATTCATACAGTCCTTAATTTGTCTTGAATGTTGTCTTCCACTCATCTCCTTCTATGATTATGTTCTGATGGTATTTACTCCTCAAGTCTATCTTTGTGTAGTATTTGGCTCCACTCAAACAATCTATTATGTCATCCATCCTAGACAAAGGAAACCGGTACTTCACTATGATCTTGTTTATTGCTCTGGAATCGGTATACATACTCCATTCTCTATTCTTTTTAGGTGCTAACACTGTTGGTACTGAACAAGGACTCAAACTTTCTCTTATCAAACCTTTCTTCAACAATTCCTACACTTGTCTATTCAACTATTCATTTTCTATCGATGTCATTCGATGTACTACTTTGTTAGGCAAACTAGCTCTGAGAATCAGGTCCATGCAATAACTGATACTTCTCACTGGCGGTAATCCATCAAGCACATTATTTGAAATGATGTTTTCATACTCTATCAACAACTCCTTTATCCCCTTTGGTTGTTCTCTGTGCTTCAAATACTCAGTTTTCTTAGGAATTAAGGCAAAACACACATTCTCATGTCTCATTCCATCTAGGAATTTTCTTCCATCAACCAAATAGACTCTTGCATTCGTATAGGCTTCACTTTTTCAGGGGCTCCTCCAAGGGTAACAAGGTTTTCTTCATCCCATTTGCAAGAATACTTTATATATTCTTCCTTCCATATCTATCATACTACCAAGGTCTTCCCAACAAGATATGACAAATATTCATAGGCATAATATCACACAAAACTTCATCATGAAAATTTCCAATTTTCAATTTCACCAAACATTGCTCACTTACTAATATATTATGATCATCCTGAATCCAGGCTATGATAAGGCTTAGGGTGTTTCAATCTTTCCAAATTTCTCTTATTCACCATCTCCTTCGAAACAAGATTATCTAAACTACCACTATCAATAATGACTTTACAACACTTACGAGATATCTTACATCTGGTCTTGAACAAATTCCTTCTTTGCAAGGGCTCTTCTTCATCTCTAGTATGGCACAAAGCTCTCATCATCATCAATAGTTCCCCATCTTTCGGTTTATTAGCCGATCCGGTAGGGTTTTCTTCTACCAGTGTCATTCTTCCAGTGCCTTCCTACATTCAAAAGCATGATGTCCTTCTCCTCCGCACTTAAAACATGTTCCTCTAAACACTCTCTTATCTCGTCTTTTGTCATCTTTTCCATAACCCTCATTCTGGTAACCATCAGGTTCTCTCCTCTGATATAAATTTCTATCATCCTTCTAGTATGAACTACCATCTTTGCTAACTTCCTTGTCCTTGTTCTGAACTACACAGGTTCCTCTTCCTCCTTGAAATCTTCCTCTGAAAAACCTTCCACCTCTACCTCTTTGTCTCTACTCATGTCTTTTGTTCAACTTCTCCTTTGTTTTCAAGGCATATTGGTAAGCTTCCTCAACACTCTACAACTTGATCAAACTGAGTTCATCTTGTATAGACATCCACAACCCATTCAAATATCTCGCAACTTGTTCAACCTCATCATCAGTATTTTTGGATCTGATATTCAACTTGTAGAATGCTTCAGTATATTCTTTCACACTTGATTCCTTCTATTTCAAGTTCTGTAATTTCCAGAACAAATTCACTTGATAATCAACTGGCATAAACTTTGATTTTAACTAGGTAACCATCTGCTCCCATGATTTTATCTTCTCTTTAACCCTTGTTTGTCTATCCTCTTGCAAATGTTCCCACCAAAGAGATGCATGACCTTTCAACTTAGTACAAGCGTATCTCACCTTCCTATCTTCTATGATGCCCTCAAAATCAAAATACTTTTCTATTTCCGTAATCCAATCCAACAATTCATCTGAAGCCAACTTGCCATCATAATCTAGTGGACTAAAATGTGATCTGGTATTCGCCCTTCATAGTTCTCTTATAAACCTTTCTTCCTCTGAATCATTAACTGGTGGGTTTGTTGCTTGTTCTTCTGGTGCTTCTACTTCTTCATCTTCGCTCACATCTTCAATATGTCAACCTCTTCTCCGGGTTGTTTCAACATCTTCTAACCGAGCTGCCATTCCTCTCAACATTTCCATCACAACAGGGTCTGCATTCCCACGCACTCCACCATTCCTATTTCCTCTTTGCATCATCTTCACGCCAGTCCTCTGCATCTGTAAGTTGAATCCATAATCTATCGCCTCACAAAAAAATCTTTAGGACAACGCAATCTCTGGAATGAAATCTTGCTCTAATACCACTTGGTGTAGTCACGGTTAGGAGGAACCTCAATGAGATCAATCCAGACCGTGCATCAGGAGTAAACAAAATGGAAGCAAGACAAGATGATGGAGGAAATGCAGAACTGGTAGAATTATACCATGAAAACCAATTACAATCTGTCGACAACATGCGGGCTACAAGATTCGTCTCACTGGCCTGAATACATACAAGCTCAATTATAGTGTCGATCAGCTTCGGACCTCTTAATCTCAAGATAAATTTTCTATGTTTTAACTGAATGATTTATAAGGCTCAATTAATTTGATTTATATGATCAAGAGGGATCTGCATTGTCCCAAGATGAATCAAATGCCAATGAACAAGATTAAATGTGTAAAACCAATAGGTCGGCCTCCACCAAAAAGAATTCTCCAGAAAATTCAAAGCATGAAGTGCAGAACAAAGGGAAGGTTGGCCACATGCAAGGAACGTTGGAAACAGAGAATTGAAGTTCTTCATGCAACGGAAAGGATCCGCAAGATTCACCAATAGCAAAATAGGTCCAAGCGATTCCAATGTTCTAAGCGAAAAACTGTCTCAAATTCCAAAATGGTAACTTGTTGGAAATAGGTCTAAACGTCCCACAAACTTAGGATAAGGAAGATGATAGTGTCCACAAGAAAAATCCATCTCCGCAAGATCTGGTTAGCAAATGCAAGAAAATGCAAAAATAAATGTTGAAACTGCAAAATAGGAAACAAACTGAAAATAAATGTTTTTGGTTGATGCAAGATTGCCAAGAACCAGGGATGCTCCTGCATCACTTTGTTATACTTCCTCGTTAAGATAAATGATCACATGATTACATGTGTGATGGTCGATCCCACATGTTGAGTAGATTGCATTACAGAGGAGTCTATATTTACTAATGGTTTACATAGAGAAAGATATGATGAGTGGTGTACTTTTTTTTATATGCATGATGTGTTGTATGTTCCTCATGTGTGTAAGACCACTTTGATGATCCTTGTGGGAGCCAAGATGATTTCAATCACCTTTGTCATCATTCACGAGGTAAACCTATTCTAGATTAAGCTGGGTATTATTTGGTCAATCACCATGTAATTAGTTCCCTCAATCACTCATAAGTACTTTAAGTTCCCTCACGAGGGCACAACACGTCATCTAGGACACTAGATTTAAATCGTTGCTTGCCTGTGGGGGATTTTTGTTAGATATTTTTTGGCCTATTCTAATTGGCCCTATTCTTCCTCATGGAAACTTTTTATGTAAATCTTATTACAAGTATAAAATAGTGGAGTTAACTCCTAGGTTAGCCTAGCCTACAATTTCTTTATCTCCTCCTACATTGGTTTTTTCTCCTCCTTCCCTATCTGCTCTTGTACTGCAATAGGTTGTGTCTTTTGTCCATTCTTCATCAAGGGCTAAGGATAGACCCATTCCACAAGGTAGAAACCCCCTCCTGCCTAGGACTATGCAACCCCTAGTAATGTATTTTGTTCTTGTGTTTGTACTTAGTGTGGGAAAGTAAAGGCATGCTTGTTGTCAACATCTGCAGCCTACCCTCCCTTTGATCTTCTGATCATCATGGATTTCTTTTATCCTACCTGATACAATAAGGGTAGGAATTCACCTCAAGCTCATATTTCATTTGTATCTCCTCCACAATAGCCTTTGAGGGTACCCCTATTCCTCTTGCTGCTCCTAGAGCAACATCGGGAAGGGTGGTCGTAGTTGCACATGTAGAGCATCTTCCAGCAACACCTCCTGCCTCATTGATTGGGCCTTCTCCTCTATTGATAATGGCTCAAGAGGCCTCTCCCATGGAGCATGATGCTACTGATCTTTCTCAAACTTTCACTCTTAGTCCCTATAGCATCATAAATTGTACAGCCCTAATTACAATTGTCCAATTTCATGTTTAGGTTAGCACCCGCCTTAGTGTGTCCCATTGCATTCATAAAACTACTTTAGGCATTTAATTATTAATTTAATTAAATCTAAAATCCTCTCTCAACAATTCACATATCATAAAATTAGGCCCTTAATCCTAAGTGTGTCCATTTTTATTTTATTTTAATTAATCCTAATAATATCCTAATTTCAATCTTCAAAGCACATTTTCGCATCTCTAAACACCTTGGATTGACCTACCATGTTGGATTTGACTTTATAATCACAATATCTCACATTCGTAGAAAAATGTAAAAAATTTGGTCGGACCAGAGTGCCCACCATTCTGGTCCTAACCTTTTTTCCACAAATTTTTGGAGCTTAATTTAGCGGAATTATAATGTTCAAATCCTTATTTGTGTCAATTTTTATCAATTCTAGGTCGGCCTAATGGTGATTTTAATTATGAAATCCCTATATAAGGCATCTCTCTCAATTCATTTTCAACAATCACACTTTATACAAACATTGACATCAATTCAAGAGCATATTTGATTCAAGGAGCAACAAACTACATCAAGGCATCTTCCATTTATGTTTTATCTATGGTTTCATGATGGATTTTATGTAATTTATCATGTTATTGCATCAACATATGAAGGACTTATCCTAAAAACATTGCATCACCTATTGAAGGTATAATCATCTACATTCAAGCATGTTAGCCTTTCCCTCAAAAGACAAGATTTTCCAATTCATTTCAAGTTCGATTTATATTTCAATTAGGGTTAATTCCAAACTTGGGGTTTCACCTAAGGCAAACCCCTATCCACAACTCAATTTCCCTTCTTTTGTGTGTAGGTGACATATTTGTGAGTCATACAGGTGAAAAAGGATAAAGTAGACAAAGACAAACTGAATTGGCTTTTACAGAAGTTCCAAACCTCCCAAGACCAGGGCACTACAGAGGAACCAGGGCGCTCAAGGAGGACTAGAGCACCCAAAGCTCATGTCTCAACAATTTTTCTTGAATTTTCAGATATAAGTACCAATCCTCTTCTCCTTCTCAGATCACAATTTACAACTCTCTTTGTCTTCTGCAACATTCTATTTTTACCATTTCATTTCAATTTCTCATTCTTTGATATAAATTTAGCATTTGCAATTCAAAACTCAATTCAAACAAAATTTCAACTCAAATAAAAGGGGAAATGGGACCTCAATCAGCATTCAACCCTCTTCTTAATATAATTGAGATTGGATCTATTTAGTTCATCCTCTTTTTAATGTAAATTTTGTGAAAGTTAGGCAATTTCCAAGTTTACGAAACATAACTTGTGAAACCCTAATTTTTCATTCATTACATTTTGGTGAAACTGGCATCTTTCATGCTTAATTTTGATTTATTATCTTAGATCTAATTGTTTATGAATTTTAAAATTCAAATTTACACTCATAGATTGAATTTCCAAATGAATTACATAAATTTAGAGGTTAAATTCACAAAAACCCTAATTTATAATTCTAAAATTAGCTTATGGGTTGCATAATTTTTCAAGTGTGTTTTCAAATTTAGAACATTCATTTCATAGTTTTATTTAAAATAAATATACAAAAAAATATTGTTGTATTCATTTTGTGTGTTTTACATGCTTTAGCTCATTTCATTGCAATAGTTAGCATTTCTTTTTAAAATGTCAAATTACTCTTTGTAAGACTATTGTTCCTTTGACAATCCATTCGCTTATAATGATTATCCTTTCGAAGAAGTATATAGTAGAGAATAACTTGAGGAGGCTCTCAATGGTTTCCTTTATCTTATGCCCTCACCTTCTAAACCATCTTTTTTCCAAAGGATGATCAACATAATGTGTAAGCCATTTACTAGTGATGACCTTGACATGATGGATAAAACTCTTGATGACTTCATCATTCCCCTTAAATCATCCTCAATCTCTAAAAACTCACAAGGATATTATCATGCATGATAATCCTCTTTATGAACCTTTACCTTCTATCAGTCCTATTAATGAAGAAGCTTTTGTGATAAAAGAAGTTGATGCGGTTGAAAATTCACTTTAAAAAAGCTTTACCTTTTAGAGATGAGGCCCTAATGAACCATGATAATTCCTCTCCTAAATATTCTCTTGTTCATGATGATAATTTGGTGCAATAAAAGATCATTAACACTTCTTTTACAACTCTTCCTCTTAAGGATGGAGTTTTAAAAATTGATGTTGATCTTTCTCCTTAAATTTTCCTCTCCATGAGAGTATCTTAGAGCAAGAGGATGATATCATAAAAACCTTCCTTAATGTTACTTTAGCTTCCATACATGGTACCTCTCCTAGAGAAGAAGTGTTGATGGACATTGATTCACCCTCTCCCAAATTTGGTCCTACCAAAGAGGGCACATTGGTGCAAGAAGATGTTATGAGCACTTCTTTCAAAGATCTTCCTCATAAGGATGAATCTTTAAAGAATTTTCTTTATTCCAAAATGTACCTCCCTCATGAGGATCATTTGGTGCAAGAGGATGATATTGTAGCTACCTTTCCTAGTGATAGCATATCTTCTTTTCATTTTAATCAATTTCTAAAACTAGAGATGAATCATTAATAGGTTACGTTTGTCCTCCTCCTAAAGCTTTTATTACCTATAAAGATGCTTTGGCACAAGAGGATTAAATCATTAGCAATTTCCTTAATAATCTCCCTTCTAAAGATATGTCCTTGGAGAACAAAGAGTTTAATCAAGTCAATACCATTCATGTTTCCAGTTATGAGAAGCCTAAAACCAAAAAACCTCCTAATATCTTGACAGGTACAAAATACATATGTGAAAGATGTGATATCCAAAGGCATCTAGAACAAAAATATGGTTTTGAAATACATCACACATTTAATGCTTATGTCAAAAAGAAATATCCCAATGTTCTTCCCACTTATCTTTCTTCCCCCTCTCTAGTGCAGACGCACCTAGGTGGTCATATGCTCCTATTTGGCCATCATGAGTTATTTTAAATTTCAATGTCATGTAAATATTAAATAAGGTCATGAATGACCATCCTTTATGTAATCAAGGTCCTTGTGACCATTAGGTGGTGTTTTGACTCTTTAAGAAGTTGTGTTGACAAATATTGCCAAAATTGTCATTGTATTGAAAATGTGTATCAAGGGGTCAAATATGGTGTTCAATGTTGTGTAAAGGTCTTTTGGACCTCTTTGAACCTATTACAATATTTTGAAGTCATAAGTGATTTAGTTTAGGTCTATGAACAATTTTAGACAAAGTTGTCATAATACAAGTCAAGTTGTCCTAGTACACAAATTGTTAATTGTATGCCAACGGTCAAGAGGTTTCAAAAATTAGTTTGGTGGTTGAAGTGGTTGTTGGGAGCCCTAAAAAATACTTTTAAAGTGTCAATGGAGGTATTGATTATTCTATTGGGAAAGAAGAAATGAAGGAGATCAATAAAAATTACACACTTTTCTTAATTGTCACTGTTTTCCTAAATATCTCAGTCTGATGTATGTTACTTTTATTTGTGAAATATAACCTGTTATTATTGGAAACACATTCGTTATGGAAGAGGTGTGAATCCTCTGAAATTTTGTTTTGGTTTCATTGAATTTCATCTTGTCTTGAAAAAGTTACATCATTTTTTGTAAAATTGTCCATACCCTAGTCTAGGGTAACCCAAGACAATATAAAAATGGGATTGGGGTGATATCCACATTGAAAATTCATGCCTATAGGTGGAATGACCTCTATATATGTATTCCTTTGTGTTTCTTTCCTTGCAAGGCTCTATGATATGAATGGCAAGTGCAAAAGTGGGTTGAAACCTCTGTTGTTTTGCATCTTAGACTGCTAAAGACAGCAAGATTGGAGTTGTTTGGGTGGATATAAGAGTGAAAGGGAACTTGGAAGGTTGGAGGAAGGTTTTAAGGGGTGTGAGGGGTTAGTGCACACCCTTCCCAAGGTATTATGACCCTTGGTGGATCAAATTGACCATCCTTAATATGACTTTCCTAAATTGAGCCTATGATTATCATAAATTGAACCTATGATTGTCTGGAAGGGTTAGTGGATTGAGATTTTATGAATAAGATGCAATGAGTGGATTTGATGAGTGGGGGACATATAGGGAAGGTGTGTGGAGAGCCTTAGTGACCCTTGAAGGTACTAGAAAGTCCTAGAGGGAGGAAATTGATTCCAATAGTTATGATTGTCCTAAGTGTCTAGGATTGCCACAGTAAGATAGTGTTGCTACTGTAGCTTTCCTTATGGACTTTGGTGTGGATGGGGGGTAAAGAACAGTTATTTGACTATGAAGAGGAGTCTCCATAGATTTTTCATGTAATACCTTGGATTGGTGTATACCTACTTGGAATTGGGAGTTGTGTTTGTGGACAATTTGAAGTCCTAATAGGAGGTGGGCTTGTGTGAGTAAGGTTTAAAGGTTTGGTGTGATCTAAGGGTTGGAGAGTCTCAAGTTGGCCTTGGGAAATTCAAATAAGCCTAGACTAATGTGTGTCAATGGTTGTACAAGGGTTCAGAAGCATGAGTTCACTTTTGGGGTATGGGAGCCTTATGAGTACCTATTAGCCTTGTGAGGGTTCTTAGGAGTTTGTGGAGAGTTGTCCCCTTATTTGAATAGGTGAGTTGGGAGAAATATCTCCCTAGGTTGTGTTGCGTTGTTGGATGCTTTGCATCACTCTCACCCTAAGAAACACATTGATAAGGATATTATTGAGAAACTCCATGATATCTTAGCAAATATCCCCCTTTGAGACTTAATTCAAACTTCATCTTCACCATAAAATTGTGACCCTCGCAATTTTGACCATGTTGTAGGTCCTCACCTAAGCGACTGCATCTCTCTCTCAACTGAGATCACTTTCTTCACTTTCATCCTGAGTTTCCTCCTATTGTGGCCCGTATTCTTCCTTAAGACCTTGTTCAAGCCCCAAGAGAGGGCAGGATAGGGGCGTGGCACCCTTGTCCTCCCCTCTTAAGGTGGCCCTAAGATGGGTCCATCCGAGTCCTTTTCTTAATCTTCTCTTCGGGGATTTAAATCTCTCTTTGTCCGCCTTCGATGGATGAAAATAAATTCTCTTGGGCATGTATAAAAGGAGATTCAATTCCCTCATTCGATAAACAATAGAAGCAAAAATAGGCAAGATAAAGATAATAAGCAAAATTCAAGCGAAAGGTCTTCATCAAGCATTCAAGTCTTCAAGCATCCACCAAGTCCTCTCCTACATGTGTCTTCTTCATTCATCAATTGGAGCAGCATTACAACATTCATTTGCAAGCATGTGTGTGTGTCAGGGTTTTGTCATGTTACATGCCATTTCATACAACATTTGTGATTACATTCAAGAATCAAAGCAATCATCATCATCAATTGCAGATCTACGAGGTATACATTTCCATTATTTACATTTAAGAATTTGCAATTACTTTCTTTCAAGGTTGATTCCTCAACCAGGGTTTGACTTGACCGATTCAAACCCCCTATCCACAACCCTTCTTCCCTTCTTTTTTGTGTGTAGGTTGTAGGTGCACAGCTGTAATTGCAGGATTGGAGTCCATTTACAGAGACGAAAAAACCCTTTTCGGCACGCAGATTTTTCGAAGGACCGTGTGCACTTTCAACACGATCCCGATGACTTTTCTCCAAATTTGCAAGGCAAATTTGTATCAGTCTAAATATCTCAGATCCAAAATTACAGCGTGATCCTGAACCGATAGCTCCTTGTTTCATCCATTTTATCTCCTTTTTTACATAATCAACGAGTCAACATAATTATTTACAAAAGAGGGCAAATCACTTTCCAACCCTTCTATTTTACTTGGAACTCATATCCTTGTTCCCCTTGGATTTGGATCTAGTGGATTCAAGTCCCTCTTTTGAATGTAAAATTTCTCCCAAGTGAAAATTATCCTAGCAAATTCCTTTCTCTCTCCTAGGTGGGGAGCCACTAGGGTTCAATTTTCCACTTTACACTTACAAAGGGTGGTTCCTCATCCTTTTTCTAAACCAAATGATATTACATTCTCACAAGATGAATTGCCTTCTATAGAGGTTAAAAATAGAGATGATACCCTTATGATTACTCCTTCCATTTATAAATAAAACATAAGAGGTACTTTAATTAATAATGGGTCAGCACTTAACATTTGTTGTATTGACTTATTAGACAAGCTAAATTGGGATCATTCTTCTATTCAACCTGACCCTCTTTGTGTTCATGGATTTGATAGTGTTCCTATAGTCACTTGGTATAGTAATATTACCTATCAAAGTAGGACCCATAACTTTACCTACTCCTATTCATGTCATGCCCAACCATCTTAATTATAACCTTCTTCTAGGTAGACCATGGATTCATGCTATGAAAGCAGTCCATTATACTCTTCATCACACAATCTAATTCATAGAAACAATGAACTTCACACAATCAAGGCTGATCCTAATCCTTATGATTTTGTTCATGTTGAAGTAGGATGCATTTCTCCTTTTAATAATATGATTTCTTCACTAACACAATATTATATCAGCGATGCTTTCTTAGCAAGGAATTGGGGTACATTAGATTTTACACCCTCCTTCAATTGGTATAAGGTTCCTCAATCTAAGAATGAAGCCTTGAAAGTGCCTTGTGTGTCAGTTATCCAAACCTCTTCTAAATCATTCCCCACCTCTCCTTCCAAAACATGTCTTGATGATAATGGGGGCTCTTTAGACTTTAACGCTAAGAATGAACCCTCTCCTCTAGACGTTTCAGCACATATATCTAATTCTACATATGGATATAATGGGCATGGTTTAGAATATGTCCAACAAAGTTTGGACGGTCATGAGAAATCTACATCACGCTTTTCCAAAGAAGGTTTAGGTTTCCAAAGCCCTCCTTTGTCATCATCCCCTCTCGCACTATTTGATACATCTATGTCTTCTTACCACTTCTTATCACAACAAGAGGGTATTTTGTATGATCTTCTTAAAGCCAACTTGATTACTCTCCCTTTAAATAATCAAAGAAATAATCGTAATAGAAAAACACACAATCCTTATTTTTGCAAATATCATCAAATCCATGGCCATGCCACTAATGAATTGATTTAGCAGATAAAATTCAACAACTTATTGTAACTGGTACCATTCAAATACTAGATGACAATGAGTTGGAATCTCATCTTATTATTTCTACATAACATTATTCGATGTTATGTTTCTCCTCATTATGTGACATTGGTAGCTTGCCTATTGGGGGCTCATTTTAATTCATGATGGTACAATTTCATGTGCAATAATACTTTGGTAGCAATGTAATAGCCTATTTTGTATCTTCTCATCTCTATGTTAAGGGGCAAGAATGATTTCCAAATATCTCTCCTTCTTAACATTGAACGTTCCCTTTGTGAAGTAATGTCTTTACTAAGGATCTCTTATCGATTGTGGAGGTATATATCCCCACTAGGGATCCCCTCCCTCTTATTGGAACAAGTATCCCTAATGAGGATCTTATCCTTTCCTTATAAGTGTGTATCCTTAATTGGACCTCTTCCTTAGTGTTGAAAGTCTATAATAATTCATCAAATTCTTCTATTTATTGAGTTGTATATTTAATAATGAACCCTTGTATATTGTGATATGCATCCATGATGAGGATCTTTTCCTTATTTTAGAAGAGTGTGTCTTTTTTAAATGATTTATATTTGGTGTCCTTGTCTCAATGCTTGGGGGGCAAGAATAATATTTCAATTCTCTCTTTTTCCAAAGATTGTCTATTCCTTTGTCAAGTTGCATCTTTCATAATTTGATGTCATAGAATTATCCTTCATGTGAGTACATGTGTGTTCCTTGTTTAGGACTTATTATTTGTTTGAAATGGTACATATTTTATTAAAAATCTCTCCTTAGTGAAAGTGTGCAATCCTAAGAATCCACTTTTTCCTAAACATTGGAGAAGGTGTGTATTATTAGTCCTCTTCTCCCTCCAAAATGTCATCTTTATTAAGTATCTCCTCTACTCTTGGAGGTAGATATATTTATGTAAAGATATCTTCCTCCTTTATTAATCATGCATCCCTCAAAAGGATCCCTTTACATTTGTTGCAAGATATCTCTTTTTCAATTATCTCTTCCTTGCTTAATGAAACGAAGCCTATTAAAGAGTCTTTTTCTAGCTCGGAATGCATGCATTATTGATTAGCGGATATCTCCTTGGTGTTGTAGGTGGGTTTCCTTGCTTCTATCTACCTTAATACATCAACATAGGACTATGTTCACATCTTGAAGGGGGGCATATATGTGGCCTCCTAGTTGCATTTTTTTATTATCGATTATCAATATGGGATTGTTGCATACTCATGTTTCATCCCTATTTTGTTCATCATTTGTGGGATTATTACATCATCATGCTTAATCCTAATTTCATTTATATCAACATGAGATTTTTGCATCCTCATGCTTTATCCTTATTTTATGCATCATTTGTCTTATGGGATGTTCATTCTCAAAATAAGATAAAATGATGTCTTACACAAGATGCTTCATGCCCAAAAGTAGACAACAACATATGCAGCCTGGTGAGTGGAACTAGAAAAACACAGCTAAACTATTATGACTCTCCTCCCCAACATGGATCACCTAGCTTGATGCAGCTTGCTAGTCCATGGAATTCATGTTCCTTCTTTATCTCTCATGAACCCTTAGCATGACACACATTTGCTAGTCTTGGATCATGGTTTCTTGTTCTTTCAATTGATGTACATCCTTGTTCTTTCTATAATTCCACTCGTGCTCTTGTAATAACATGCCAAGAATGATATTAGCGGTTGAGACATTTTAATTAACAAGGTATCTTCAACTAGTTGACTTGGAGCTTTGTGTTTGGGTGCTAACATTTTCTGCTCTTGATTAAACTTGAAGGTTACTTGCATGGATTGATAGGATCCTATGCTTGGGGACTTGATCATCCCTCAGTATTATCCTATCCCTAGTTTGTCATTCTCTCAGATGCTCTATCTCTTCATTTCTACTTTATCGAGAGTATGATTGTAAGATCATACTCTACTAAAGTGGGGGTTAAATGTAGCATAATATATTGTACACCCCTAATTAGAGTTGTCCAATTTCATGCTTAGGATAACACCTATCTTAGTGTGTCCTATTGCATTCATAAGACTCCTTTAGGTATTTAATTATTAATTTAATTAAATCTAAAGTCCTCTGTCAACAATTCACATTACATAAAATTGGGCCCTTAACCCTAGCGCGCCCCTTTTTATTTTATTTTAATTAATCCTAATAGTGTCCTAATTTCAATCTTCAAAGCACATTTTTGCATATCTAAACACCTTAGATTGACCTACTGCGTTGAATTTGACTTTATAATCGTGATATCTCGCATCCCTAGAAAATTGAAAAAAAGTTGATGGAACCAGAGTGCCCATCATTTTGGTACCAACCTTTTTTCCTCGGAATTCAAGAGCTTAATTTGGTAGTATTAAAATATTCAAATCTCGTTTTATGTCAATTTTTATCAATTCTAGGTTGGCCTAATGGTGATTTTAATTATGAAATATCTATATAAGGCATCTCTCTGAATTCATTTTCAACATTCATACTTTATGCAAACATTTTCATCAATTCAAGAGCAAATTTGATTCAAGAAGCAACAACCTATTTAAAGGAATCTTCGATTTATGTTTTATTTATGGTTTCTTGATGGATTTTATGTGATTTATCATATTATTGCATCAACACATGAAGGACTTATCCTAAGAATGTTGCATCACCTATTGAAGGTATAATCATCCACATTCAAAAATTTCAACCTTGCCCTCAAAAGACAAGCTTTTCCAATTCAGTTCAAGTTCTATTTCTATTTCAAGTAGGATTAATTCCAAACTTGTGGTTTGACCTAAGGCAAACCCCTATCCACAACACAATTTCCCTTCTTTTGGTGTGCAGGTAGTAGATTTAGGAGCCGTATAGGTGGAAAAGGTTAGAGGAGACAAAGACAAACTATATTGGGTTTTGTAGAAGTTCCAGAGACCTCACAGGACTAGAGCATTGTAGAGGGACCAAAGCACTCACAAAGGACCAGAGCGCCCATCGTCCTAGTCCCAACTATTTTTCCTGAATTTTGAAATACAGGTTTCAATCCTTTTCTCCTACTTAGATCGTAATTTACATCTTTGTTTGACTATTGAAATATTTTATTTTCACCATTTCATTTCAATTTCTCATTGTTTGTTATATATTTAGAATTTTCAATTCAAAACTTAATTCAAACTCAATTTCAACTCAAAGAAAAGAGGAAATAGGTCCTCAATCAGGATTCAACCCTCTTCTTAATATAATCGAGGTTGGATCTATTGAGTTCATCCTCCTTTTAATGTAATGTTTGTGAAAGTTAGGCCATTTCCTAGTTTAAAAAGCATAACTTGTGAAACCTTAATTTTTCATCCATTGTAGTCCCCATTTATGTTAGAACTAGCTTGTGCACAAGCATAAGTTTCACCAATGGGCGATGGCCTAAGAATGTGAGGTCACCTCAAAGGTTGAGGGTGACTCGTCAATGTTTGATCCTCCTTTTATTAGTTCTATGCATACTCCCACTCCTATTGCTCTTGTTGAATCTACACTTGCTCTATCTTTTTTGCTACTACATGTTTCTCAAAGGACCATCAATGAGAATCGCCCCAAAAGGGTATACATTTTTGTTGCTCCCTCCTTGGAGCCACCAATCATCACTTCCATGCCTGATATCCCTCCATTTTCCCAACCCATTAACATGTTGCATACATAGGTGGTATCTAGTGTAGTGTTGTCTTCCTTGCTTGCTTTGCAGCCTCATCTTCATCATATTTTTTTTGGGAGACTTAAACCCACTACAGTTGATTAGAGGCCTTCACCTCTATAGAAACCTAAGGAAAATTTGAGCATGGCCCCATCCTAAGTTTCATCGTCAAAGGCTAGCTCCACCAACCTCTATTTCAATTTATTTGTTTGTTTCTATGCCTATTTATTTGTCTGCATTTGTTGGCATTGTTGAGAAGGTCCTACCTACTCCAAAAAAAATTTGTGTCCCTCTTTAGGAGGTCAATAGTCCAACTCCTATTTTTCTGCCTTGGGCTGGTTTATTTTTCTCTTTTTTTGAGGGGAATTTGTTTGAATCTTTAGAAGATATCCTAGTGTTCTCTACGATCTTTATAAGATTGTTGACTCTTGCTTCTCAGGAGCTCTAGGATGAGGTTGGAAGTTGCATCATTCCTAGCTCTTTCTATTGGTGAAACACCTAGTGTTGCCCTTGCGCTCATCCCTCTTTAGTCTCGTAGATTAGGGTGTGCATCTCTATGTTCCCTCATGTTTGATTTCTATGGTTTGTGCCCATCTGAAGAACCTAAGTTATTATGTGGGTACTTGGAAATAAGAGGTGATGATTGTCTTTATGTGTTTTTTGTTCTCCTAGGGGACCCAAGTCACTTTGTATGTGCTTAGAAATAGGGTATTTTATGTTGCAACATTCCTCTATTTGTTAATCTTATTTCTTCTATTTTTCCTATCTTCATTTTTTACATTTGGGGATGATCCAAAGCACTGGAGGCATTTAGGCTCTCCTCCATGTTGACCCTAATTTTAATTTTATCTATGTTTTCATTTGCCTTATTAATATCCAAAACCTCAGGAACATGATGAGTAACTCATACACTAATACATACATTATTTATTTTTACTATTGTGACTTCTTCTGACGTCGAACCAGTGGATCCCCCTATTTCTTTGTATTTTTGTCGATTTTGTGGGTATCATGTGTCATCTATTGCAAGGTGGCATTCCATGGAAACATCTCATTATATTGAAATGACATGTCTCTTCTCCTTACAATGACATGCATCTAACACATACCATTTTAAGAGAGGGCTATCATATATCTGTATTTCTACATATGTGCATATTAGTATATTTTTATCTCAATAATCTCAGATTGAATCTAGTATATGTCGCCTTTGTTGGGGCCAAACCACTTGATTTTTATTATCTTATCGCCTTTGTGGGGACCAAACTACTTGATATATATTATTTTATCACCTTTGTGGGGACCAAGCCACTTGATCTTTATTTTATTGCCTTAGTGGGTGTAAAACCACTATCTAATTGATCTTTGGTCACCTTATTGTATGGCTATCTAGCATAGCACAATTTTCTACCCATACGGGTGAAATCTTTTTATCTCAATGATCACCATCTTGTTATCTATGTGTCTAATCGTATTGTTTTTGTATCAATTTTTTTTGTCTAACATGTTTGATGAAGAAACCTAGTCATATCTCACAAAGTTCCAAGTCTCTTTCATGGGGACAACTCCACATAATTAGATTATTTTGCTTTCCTTTTGTATCTTGCTAAAATTTCTAACTTTTTATACTTTAGATCGCATCTCATGATAATGATATGCTCGCTAAAGGGGAAAATATATAGCATCATTAATTGTACCTTGTGCAATTCCAACTACATAACCACCTTTTCTTTATGTTGATTGAAGAACCCCTTCACCTTAGTGTCCATTTTTCTGCTTTCCTTGCCATGTTAGCCTCGTCTCTATCCTTTTCCCAACTATACTGACTATTTGACTCATGGACGCCTACACCTTGCAGAGATGTTTGTCTGTCGCACTTTAGTCCCACAAATATGTAGTTTGAATATGGTCATTAAAGCATTACACTTGCAACTAGTAGAGCTTGTAACATCTCCTACAATGTGCACTAACGTCGGTTTCACTTCTAGGGTGTTTATCTTGTCTTCCTTGTATTCGTTTGAGTCTCTAATGAATCTCTCTATCTTCTAAGTAATTCTCTCACAATCTCCAACATTTGAGGCACTCTCTCAAACATCTTTTTCTCTCTCACATTCTTAATCTCACATCATGCTTGAGACTCCATTGTTGTTACTTTGTACTTCGAGAGAACTTTGTGCTTCTTTTCCTATCTACTAAGCTCTTCCCTTTTGGATGTGTAAGGGGAGTCATTTTGATCTTGTTGCATCTATCATTTTATTCATCTTCGCAGCATATTAATTGTTTAGTATATTTCATTTCTTGTCTTATCATTTTATCTACAATTTATCTACTTGGTTATCTATGGAGGTGAAAACACCAAAAATGGGGGTCTACCTTTAGCAGACCTCTAAAACCGAACCCCAACATTTTTCTTTCTATTTTGTGTGTAGGTTGTTGATAAGACCAATCGTTGCTAGAGGCTTCATTTGTGGATCGATTGTGAGATTATTTAGTTCCTTTATTTTATCTTTTTATTTAGTATTTATAGTTGTTTTATATTCTATCATACATTCATCTCATTTAAATATATTAAAAACATATAAATTGTCACTCTGCATTTTCTAGTATAGAACTCAGTATTTTGTCTGTACAGGATGCTAGCACGTCACATTATCGTCCACAACTCACACATCCATCCTTGGATAAAGTGTTGTGGAGGTCACCAAAAGATCTCTGTGATACTCTCTTTTGGATTCTATAATCAAATTGTGAAATCTAGTGGCATTTGACTGCTCCTACACTTTGTGCTTATCTTGAGTGAAGAGGTTGACTGAGTCCCCAAGAGGTCAACTAGCACCTTTCATAGTGGTTTACTTTTTCCCTTCTATTGGATGGAAAATTAGAGTTTCACAAGTTCAATCTTGTAAACTACGAAATAACCTATTTTTTCAAACAATACATTGAAGGAAGGGAGAACTCAATTAATCCAATGCAAAAGGATTCAATGCAGATCAAGTTCTTTTTCCTTTGTTTATTTGAAATTGATTTGAATTTATTTTAATGCTATATCTAGGTTGAATGATAAAGGATTGACATAAATAGCATGAATAGAAAGTTATAGACACAAATGCAAATGCAAAGCTAAATGTGAGCAGAAGAAACAGAAGAGCACCTGTGACAGCAAGTTTGGCTCGAAAGTGTGGGACCGTGTGGCAATTAGCAACCTAGTCCATGATAACATATGTAAATAGATAGGAATCTTCCAGAATGAACATGTCACTCAGAATTTGTTTCTAGAAGATCACCAAAAGTTCTTTGAACCATGTGGGAATTAGTAACCTAGTCCTCTAATTTTTGCCTCTACAAAAGTTAGAACTTATCGTCATTGTCTCCTCTACAAAAATATTCATTCATGGCTCTTGGTCTGTCACCTACACACAGAAAGAAGGAACATGGTTTTTTCGATTGGGGGTTTGCCCTATGTGAAACTGCAAGTTTGGAATTAACCCTTGAGTTGAATCAAAATTAAACTTGGAATGTTGAAGTAAATTTTGAATGATATACCTAAAATTTGCTACAACTGATAATGGATGATGATGCAATGCTCTTTAGATATGATCACAAGTGTTGATGCAATGACTTAAAATAACATGAACATGAATTACCTAATCCAACACGCATGCTTTTATGAAGATTGATAGAGATTTACTTGGAATGTTGAAGTAAATTTTGAATGATATACCTAAAATTTGCTACAACTGATAATGGATGATGATGCAATGCTCTTTATATATGATCACAAGTGTTGATGCAATGACTTAAAATAACATGAACATGAATTACCTAATCCAACACGCATGCTTTTATGAAGATTGATATAGATTTTTTGCTCCATGACACTTTAAGGATATAATGGGATGAAATGCTAACTTGAATGATTGAGAATGTTTGATGACAAATGCTTATAATATGGGTGAATTGAGGATGAAGTTAGATAAAATGTATAGGAAGAATGCTCATATATAGGGTTCCTAAGGTAATTCACTGATTAGGTCAGCCTCCAACAATCAAATTGAGACATCGAGAACTGAAATCATTGAGGTGGGGAAGTGCACCAACCCATTCAAATTAGGTCTTATTTAAGGAGGAACGAGATGCCTTGAGCGTCATGGTCAACCAAAAATAGGGAAAACAAGAGAGAGATGAAAGTGCATAGCGTGAGACACATGTTCAATTCTTTGTGTAAACAAATGATATCAAAATTGATGAAAAGGTCAAAAGTGGACCTAGGAGAGAGCTAAGCTAGAACACACTAAAGTAAGGGAACAAAAGGTGGTGTAAATTGTGTAGGGTTATAATATGTAATGCTACATATAGCCCCCACTTTAGGAGTATGAGCCTACACACATACTCATGGTAAATTAGCAAAAAGAGAGATAAAGATGAGCAACTAGGAGCAAGATCACAAAAAGGTAAGACATCCCTAAATTTGATGGAACAAGCCCCGAAGCTTAGGATCTTAACTCATAAAATCATATGCAAGGACACACAAGATAAAGGCAAATAAAAGAAACACACCCAAAATACAAAAAACACAAAGGGGTTAGTACTAAAAACAAAGGCTCCAATTCAACTAATTGAAGAGACATTGATAGTCAAAATGTCTCAATCGCTAACATCATTCTTAAAATGATATTACAAGAGCACAAGTGGTCACATATAAAGAGAAATAGTATGCATCAAGTGATGAACCATGATCCAAAAATTTGCAAGGTATGTTATACTTATGGTTTCATGGGAGAGAGAAAAGGGAAAGCATGGATTCCACAAGCTAGCAAGTTGTTGCAAATGCGATGTTGATGATGCTGACATGTTTGTCATGATTGTCATTGATGTCAACATGTGGTTTTTTGAGTTGGTGATCTGGAATATGTTTCTCGAACTGTTTTGGTGCTCAGGAAGTTGTGCTCTGGATGATATTCAGTGCTGACCTGTAATTGATAGTGTTGGTTATGATTCAGATTTCTTCATTTTCTAGATATGGTACTGATTGCTTAGATTCATGTTTATCTTGGTTCCATTCTTATTTTGCTAAGTTGAGAAGTGCTATTTTGGGTTCGATCTAATTCGGAATTGGAGATTATGTAACGACATTTGTGTATTGTATGAATCTTGTTTTTGCTCCAATATTTGTGATGGATGTAACGTGTTGATCTGACCAATGAAGCGTGTTATGGTGAGGTCCACTTCTCATTCCTTTCCACCATGGGAATGTTTAGTGCAGAACTATTTCAAATTATTTTTGGCCAACTTGGAAGGTTATGTAGTCAAGAGGATGGTATAAGTAAAGGATGATCAGATTGATTGAGGTATGGAAGATATGTGAGATTGAAAAGATAAATCTAACCAATGATTAATGTATGAAGTTGTGTGAAGGTGTGTAGTATGTTTTTAGGCACTAGAGGTTGTTCTGGCATTGTTGTTTGTGGCAGTTGTATTGCAGTGGTGTATTTTCCTTTTTTTTCTCTCTTCCGACAATGAGCCTTCCTGGGCAGTGAGCCCTCCTGCAATCACCATTTTGGCAGTGAGCCACCTTTGTAAAAAATCACCTTAATCGGTGTCACACTAATAGGTGTTATATATTAAGAACTAACATTCCCTGTGGTTTCTCCCTTCTTGGGTTTTCCATGTCATATCTGGTGTTCATTGTGTATGTATGTGTATGCTTTCATGATTATATTTGTTCAAGTCAAATAACTAATGTTAGTTATTCCTGATCTGTGAAAGAATTAAAAAGTTTAACTGACAACTGATTCACCCCCCCTCTCAATTGGTTGGGCACTCGACAAGTGCTATACTAGGAGAGGAAAATGAAAGAGGGGACGTGAATACCATAGGATAACAAGTTATGTTATGCTAGGTGATCCACAGAAACATGGATGCTCATGGGAAAACAAGTTGAGTTATGTTGTGTGATCCATGTAGGAAGGAAGAGTCAAGTAGCAAGTTGTGTTATGCTAGTTCCACTCATCCTAAAAATACAAAACAAGGAGGGTTGAAAGGTCTAGCAAGTTGTGTTATGCTATCAACCAACCTTAAAGAAGTGTAAAAAGGAGGACTTGAAAGGTCTAGAAAGTTGTGTTGTGTTGGTCAACTCATCCTGCTAAATTGTTGTTTGGTTTCAATAATTAAGCATCTCATCTAAGACATTGGTCTAGTTTCAAGCATGCAACAACCTAGATAAGACATATAATAGAAAATGTCAATTTCAGGAATGAAATATCTCATCTAAAACTTTCATCTGATTTTGAACATCTCATCTCATCTAATTCATAAGTAAATCCACAAACTTGAAAGAGGATAACTGAGCAAACTATTGTATGCAAGGAAATCCACAACTTCAATCGAACAAATGCTACAAGTATGCCACATGTATGCCCCTCCTTAAGATGTCAACATGGCCCTATGTGGATGTCTTAAGGAAAAGATAGAAACAAGGATACACACCACCATCTCCAAAAAGATGTCCTTTAGGCAACAATGTACATAACTCAAAGTAAAAGAAGCATAACTCATATGAGCAAGGAAAGATAGCTATAAAAGAGATATCTTGCAAAAAGTGTAAAGGGATTTTTTTTGAGGGATGCATTGAGGAATAAATCTTTTTATAAAGATATCTACCTCCAAAATAGAGATATTTAATAAGGATAACATCTTTGGAAGGAGAACGAGACTGCGAATACACACCTTCCAAATTGCTAGAAAAAGTGGATTCCTAGTGAAGGATTGCACGCATTCACTAATGAGAGATCGTGTAGTGTCCACCCTTGATTTGACTAATTTTGACTAGAGTTGACTTTTATATTGTGCTTGATAGACTTATCTGGACTATATTTTGATGATTTGGATGATGATCACTCATGTGCTTCAGTGACTTATGATTGATGTTAGACACTATTGGAAATATGCTATTTTTATTATCTATATGGATGTTGGTACTATCATGATTAATCATGTGATTTGATGATATATGTACTCGATGGATTTTATATGATCATTATGTGATGGATTATTGATATAGTAGATTTTTCATGGTTTTTTATGATGATTATGATTATGCTAACCCTACTTCATGATTACATGTGATGAGATGTTTATGAGATGTGTTTGACTATTGTTTGACTGTCTTCGTGATAGAGACGAATCCACATCACTCATTGCGAGCGGGATGTGTCGTCGCGATTCTCTATCACTTGCTTGTTCTATGCGTGTATATGTATATGTGGTATTGTAGTTTTGTGCTTGTAGGATTTTGCAGGTACCAGACACTGACTCCACCTGGCTTCACAGGTCTGAGCATGTCTTTAGTTCCAATGGCTTATGTGGTTCGGAGATGGCATGAGTTCCCATCACATACTCTAGGTCTAAATTGTTCACCGTGAGTAGTCAGTGTCTTGGCATAATTCGCCATGTCAGTTAGTAAGCTTGGTTCCTTGGCATTGTGAGTTCTGTTTATATCGGTTGATTTACTTGATTATGTTAGAGTAATTATGTTGCTCTTGATGTGTAGTATTATATTTGGTAATGTTCATTTTAATGTATTTAATTTATAAGTTCTGAATATTTAATTATTTGGTATTTATATTTATTTGATAATTAACGTTTATTGATTTTATGATTATTTAATAATTGATGAGCTTTATTATTGTTTAATATTTATTTAATATTTGTGAATTAATCTTTAATGGTATTTGATTATTTAATTATTTATTTGACCTTCTATGATTTGATATTTATTTGATATCTTATATTTATTTGGCTCTTTAATTTATTTTTTAAGCTTTTGGTTTATTTGATTTTAATCCCCATTTGGATTATTTATTTACAGCTTATATTTATTTAATAGTTTGACTTTTATTCCTAAGTGGGGTGTATGAACACATTAAACTAAATAAAGAAATAAAACAATCCCAATTAGCTGCATAAGTATATTTTATTTACTTTACCTACCCTTCACTCTCATTGGTTAAATTTAAAATGGGTGAATAAATTATATTATATGGTGGGTTGGTAAAATATACTCCAAAATGAAATATTTTGATTGGTCGAGAGGGTTTTTGGATTATTGTTGCTTTTTATTTTCTTTCCCGTGAAGTTTTTCGGGTTGGTTGGGTCTTCTCTGGAAAATTTCTCCAACAAGTTTTCTTCTTGGTTTTGGATTTCTTCTCTCTTGGATTTGGCTGGAGCTTGGATTGGATTTGGTTTGGCATGTGGGAGCTCTTCTTCAGCTTCAAACCATTACTTCAAGTTGCAGGTTGGAGTTCTTCACTTTGCATTTTGGTTTTCAATGGCTTCTTTGTGTATGCATTGTGTCTGCATTGTTTTTGGGTTTTGGCTTGAAATATTATTTATTCTATAGTTTTTAATATTGTTGAAGGTTAATATTTGGGGAGGAAACTTTATATTATTTGGGTTTTGTATAGTTGCTAGAAAATATATGAGTTTGGTATTACCTATGTATGTAGTTGCTGGTTCTGTGGAAACTCTTGTGAAGACATTTGATTTAATCTTGGTTTTTAGTCTGAGTTGATTTATTTCGTTTATACCTATGTATTCCTTGTTTCTGGGCGTCTCTTTCCATATGTTTTTCGAGCCCTTTCATTGAGTCTGGATTTTATATTTTTACCTGAAAGTTTTCTAAGTTTTCTTTAAGTTCAGTGCAAAAGCATTCTTTCTGCAAAATCATTGTTCTATATTGCATTTGTGTTGTTCTGTATTGCATTTGCGTTGTTCTGTATTGCATTTGCACTACTCTGTGCAACATAAGCGTTGTTTTTAGGATGCATAAGCGTGAATCTGGAAACATAAGCGTTGTTTTGGGATGCATATGCGCAATTCTAGAATGCATAAGCATTGTTCTTTTTGGCAAAAGCGTTGTCCTGTGGGGCAAAAGCACTAACCTGTCTGTGTATTGTATTTTCTCAATTTTGATCATTTTTTATTCATTTTTCCGAATTCATTTTTGTACCAGAGGCTTTATTGAGGTTTCTTAATATTTCCCAGTTTTGGGCTTGATCAGTTTCGATGCATTTTGATGATTTTGAGTATATTTGTTTCTCTATGCATTGTGAATATTTTAGACTCTCTTCCATGTGGATAGGTCATGGATGATTGAGATGATTACTATGTTGTTTTGGACCAGCAAGTGAGTAAGCCTTGCTGTGATGTTATCTTTTATTTTATGGCAGTATTTGATGGCTTGATATGTATTTGTTTATTGCTAGCCAAGAGGCGCATTTTTCTATATTGATGTTGTTATAGCCTTGTTTATGTTGTAAGAGTATGTGTGGAAGTTGTTGGTTGCATTGAGTATTATTTTTATGTAATTATGTTGGTAGAGCCTCTTGTGATTTATTGTTGGGCCATGTTAGGAGGAGTGGGCTTCCTTGTAATGACCGAGGTCATGAGAGATAGGCTTGCATGAGGTTCCTTGTAAGGATGCATGGAGTCTAGACCACCAGGGCACATTAGAGTTTTTTGTGATTTGTAAATAAGTGATAACCTAATAATTGATGGGTTGGGTAGTTAGATTAATTAACAAGATGATAAATTGATTTGTGTCTCATGACTTAGTCCTAGAGAGGATGTTTTAGGATAAGCATGAGAATGTTGTGAAGACGATAAGCTAATCTCCCTTAGTCCCTCATAGGTTGAGATGGCTCCACATGTCCATCAAGCTAGTGCCTTGTGTTATTATATTATTATGTTATGAGAATGGTATATGATAACACTCCACTTCTAAATGTGTTTTCCCTTTATGATTTATGATTATGCTTATTGGATGCATTTATGTCTTGATGATTTTTATGCCTTTGGGAGTTCATTCTTGTTGTATGTGTGAGTTCTTGCTTGAGAGTCCTTGTTTGGTTAGTCTCCTTGGTTATAGGTGTCATCTTAGGTTTAGAGTATGTGTTGGGACCTTGTGTCATCTCCTAGCACGGGGGGTGGTTCCTTTGGTTCCACATGGTCGGGAGGTTGGTGTTTTTTAGCCATTGGGATGTTCTCTTGGATTCTTCTTGTGTGGATGTGGATTCTTCTTCATGATGTACTATGGATGTACCTTGTAGAAGATTTATGTAATGGATAAGATGGAATGTATGTAATGTAATATTTTTGTATATAGTAGATCGAATCCTGTAGTAGAAAGAGCTATACTCATAATGTATTTAATGTACGTTTATTTGTAAGATGAATTGTAGTTGGAAACTGGAATTAAGGCATATTTGTATTTTTACTATTGTAGAGATGTGATTTAATGAATCGTGGAAATAAAGTGGATTATAGTTAGAATAGAATGGAATTTTCTTTATGGATTAGTTGTATTATTTCATGGAATGTTTAGAGGCTAGTAGAATGTTAAATAATCTTGAAGAAGGAATAATTGTAGATTAATAAGTGAATATGTTAGAAGATGTTAATTGGATATAGTAAAGATGGATGTTTCACATAGATGCATTGATAGAAAAGAAATTATGCATATCATGAGGAATAAGTAATGTTGTAGGTTGCATATCGCATGGCTAAAGAATTAGAATATGAAGCATTAATGAAGGTGAAATATACCTATCATGTGTGTAGTATGTTATTGTGGAAATAGATTAAGTAATGATGTTAAAGTAACCTAGAGAAAGTTTATCGATATTGTGTTAATTCCACTTGCGTTAATTCATGAAATGAGCAATGATGTATATTCATATTGGTTAATTGGTTAATGAATGTAAATAGATGGAGATGTTATTAGTTGCATTAGCTGTTATTAGATGTTAATTAAGAAAAAAATTATCTCCATTATATTATTGTTTAGTTTCTTTAGGGTATTTTGGTGGGCATTACAACTTTGTATCAGAGCCCATGTTCAACACTAGGTACTCTGGTTTCGATTGAGCCCATTGTGCATTTTAGCATTTGGCATGGGGTAGCCCTACGGTTTTATCCCTGCTATTTATTTTTCCTTGTTATAGTTCCCTTACATGTTTAGCTTATAGTTTCCTTTGCATTTGCTTAGATAAGATGCATGTTAGGTGTAGAGATCTTCATCGTGTTGGTCGCATGGGTACTCGTAGGAACCCTCGCCCTGAGGTTTCTGAAGAGTCACACCATGAGGAATAGGAGCAGGAGCAGCCTAGAGATGATTTGATTCCACAATTGGTGAATGTGCTTCAAGAGCTTCTTAGTCACCTAGGACCGTGACAAGAAGAGAACCAATAGGAGGGATCTTGTCATTCAAAGCATCAGGAGAGAGAGAATTCACGTTCTCCTAGGAGAAGAATGGAGGTGGATCAGGAGGCGCTTGCAACTAGTCACATCAGATATCTAAATAGGACTCATCCTCCTACCTTTGATGGCTTAGGTAGTGGCATGGAGGCAGAGACATGGTTATTGGACTTAGGTAGGTGTTTTGCTATGTATCAGTGTAGCAATAACACCAAGGCGAGATGTCCGATTTTGCATCTTCGCGATTTTGTGATGACATGGTGGCACATGGAGGAACAGAAGTTGCATTTAGACACAGCGATGATATCTTGGGAGTTATTCTTGGAGCGGTTTCATGCTAGATTTCTTTCAGATCATTGGAGGTAGAGGAAGGTCAATGAGTTCCACGATTTGAGACAACAGAGGATGATTGTGGAGCAGTATGAGCGCAGATTCTTTGAGCTTAGACAGTATGTTGGATATGCAAATGATGAGCCGATGTTGATTCAACACTTTGTGAGAGGTCTTAATGATCGTATTGGTGGAGAGGTTCGGATGCACGGACCTAAGACCTTAGAGGCAGCTGTGGAGAAGGTGACACTAGCAGAGGAGAATCTTTCATTAGCATCAGGAGGAGTGACTGGAGGACAAACAGTTAGTGCACCTGTTTCAGGATCTATGGTGAGAGGACCACAACCGCAGTCTTCAGGATATGCCAGGAGCCATCCTTCTTCTTTCTATAGTGGTCAGCAGTTTAACAAGAGGTTTTCTTAGGGGCAGAGCTTTGCTTGAGGTGTTAGATTTCAAGTTGATAGGAGTCACAATTGCCAGCGTGATAGGAGACCTACTCCTTCTCAACCAACGTAGAGTTCGCAACCAGCTTCTAGTAGAGGCACTATTCAGCAGTCGAGTACAACACCAGGTAGCAGAGTGTTTGTCAAGAGAGATTGCTTCGCATGTGGACAACCAGGTCACATTGTCGTTCATTATCCTCAACGTACTTCTCAGATGTCAGGGCAACAGAAGCCAGCTACTTTTGAGCCTACAGTTGGAGATGCAGGTAGGTCTCATCGCGTTTTTGCAATGGTTGATAACCGTTAGGCTGAGCATCAGGCCACTATTGTAGAGACATCAAGTGTGATAGGTGGTATCTCTTGTTCAGTGTTATTTGATTCTAGAGTGTCAGACTCTTTTATTTCTCCTTTTCTAGTAGAGCGATGTGGGCTTGCTACGGCAAAGCAAGACAATAGGTGCCAGGTAGAGTTAGCTATGGGGTCCAAAGTGGTAGTGGATTCCCTTGTGCTCAATTGTCCTTTAGTTTTAGGAGATTTCCATACTTCTGTGGATCTTCATGTTATGTCTTTGGGGTCTTATAGTGTGGTTCTTGGTATGGATTGCCTTGGATCTCACCAAGCACAGATAGATTATAGAGGTAAGAAAGTGCAGTGGAAGGATGATAGTGGGAAGAGTGTGGAGATGGTAGGTATTCAGAGACCTATCTCTCTTTGCATGATTTTTGCTATGCAGATGAAGAGGTGTGCACGTAAGGGTTGCCAGTTGTTTGCAGTTAGAGTGAAGGATGTGGATGAGGGAGTTAGCTCAAAGGATTTATTGCAGCAGCATCCCATTCTTCAAGAGTTTGCAGATTTTTTTCCTAGTGAGATTCTAGGTATGCCCCCTTGGCGAGATATAGATTTCAGGATTGATTCGGTGCCAGGAGTTGAGCCTATTTATAAAGCTCCCTATCGGATGACCACGCAGGAGTTGAATGAGTTGAGGGTTCAGTTCGAGGATTTTTTGGCGAAGGGATTTATTCGTCCTAGTGTGTCCCCTTGGGGTGCACCTATGTTATTTGTGAAGAAGGAGGACGGATCTCTTCGACTATGCATTGATTATAGGCAGCTTAATAAGGTGACGGTGAAGAACCGATATCCCTTGCCTCGGATAGATGATTTATTTGACCAGATTAAGGATGCCAAAATCTTCTCTAAGATTGACCTTCAGTCCGGGTATCACCAGTTGAGGATTCAGGAGGTGGACATTCATCGCATTGCTTTTCACACTAGATATGGTCATTATGAGTTCACAGTGGTATCTTTTGGTCTCACAAATGCACCTTCAGTTTTCATGAGCTTGATGAATGGTGTACTCAAGTTGTATTTGGACAGATTTGTATTAGTATTTCTGGATGATATTTTGATTTATTCAAGATTGATTGAGGAGCATGAGGATCATGTGAGGCAGGTTTTACAATGTCTTAGGGAGAATCAGCTATACGCCAATTTGGTGAAGCGTGAGTTCTTCCAAACAGAAGTGAGATATCTTGGTCATGTGATTTCTGGAGAGGGTACCGCAATTGATCCTTCAAAGTTTCAAGAGATTGTCGATTGGCCAGCACCCACTAATGTGGGAGAGGTGCGTAGTTTCATGGGTTTAGCAAGATATTATTGCATATATGTTCAGGATTTCTCCAGGATAGCTCATCCTATCACTTCTCTTCAGAGAAAAGGAAAGAAGTTTGTTTGGACAGAGCAGTGTGAGATAGCATTTCAGATCCTTAAGGAGCGTTTGACTAGTGCACCTATTTTAGCAGTACCAAATCCTTTGGGTAATTTTGTGGTGTGCATAGATGCTTCTTTGGAGGGTCTAGGAGCAGTGTTGATGCAAGATGGTCGTGTGATTTCATATGAGTCACATAAACTTAAGAATCATGAGCAAAATTATCCCACCCATGATCTTGAGTTAGCAGCAATGGTTCATGCTTTGGTTAGATGGAGGCACTTCCTTCTTGGACAAAGATTCGAGTTACATAGTGATCATCGCAGTTTGCAGTATATCTTCATGCAGCCAAATTTGAATGCTAGGAAGAAGCGTTGGATGGAGTTCTTATGTGAGTATGACTTTGAGGTGAGATATATTCAGGGTAAGGAGAATGTGGTAGCAGATGCATTGAGTCGCAGGAGGCATGAGATTTCAGCAATGTCTCTTAGTGTGGATTTGAGGAGTTGTATTCTTAGTGCCCTTCCTTCAAACATATGGTATCAGGAGATTATTGCAGAAGTTGCCATAGGTAGAGCTCTTGCGGGAAGATATGCAGGTTACTTGGTAGAATCAGATGGACTTCTTAGGCATTTGGGACGTATATATGTTCCACCATGAGACGGTCTTCAAGATTTGATCGTGTCGGAGGCACATCGTGCACCTTACTCGGCACATCTAGGTGTCAAGAAGATGCATGCGGATTTGAGACAGATATATCATTGGTCTGGTATGAGGAGAGATATTGTAGATTTTTTGGCATGTTGCCTAGAGTGTCAGGGAGTGAAGGCAGAGCATCAGCATCTCGCAGGGTTATTACAGTCACATTTGTTTCTACGATGGAAATGAGATATTTTATCTATGGATTTTATAGTTGGATTGCCCATGTCTTCACGTCGTCATGATGCTATTATGGTCACTGTAGACAGATTGACCAAAGTAGCGCACTTTTCTCCGATCGGGTCTTCGTATACAATAGCGACAGTAACTCGGGTTTTCTTGGAGGGAGTTGTGAGGTTGCATGGTATTCCTCAGCGGATCATATAATATCGTGATCCAGTGTTCACATCAGTATTTTGGATAACTCTTCAGCATGATTTGGGTACGCAGTTGAACTTTAGTTTAGCTTATCACCCCGAGACAGATGGACAGACAAAGAGGGTGAACCACATTTTGGAGGATATGTTGAGGATGTACGTGATGGATCAGCAATCTCATTGGGAGGACTATCTCTATTTGGTTGAGTTTACGTACAATAATGGTTACCATAGCTCTATTGGTATGTCTCCTTATCAGGCAATATATGATAGACCATGTTGCACTCCCTTGAGTTGGGACCATTTAGAGGATAGAGTGTGTATTGGATCGGAGATGTTGCAGGATATGGAGGAGCATGTGGCTCGCATTAGAGAGCATTTGTTGGCCGCTTAGGATAGACAGAAGAAATATGTGGATGCTCATCAAGTGGACAGGCAGTTTTCTGTTGGTGACAGTGTATTTCTGAGAGTTCACCCACGAAAGAGTCTGATCCATTACGGAAAAGGCTCTAAGTTGGCACCTCGATTTGTTGGATCTTTCAATATTTTGGAGCAGATTAGTCCTATGGGTTATCGCTTTGCCTTGCCGCCTAGCTTGTCCCGCATCCACGATGTCTTTCATGTTTCAGTTTTGAGGTTATATCATCCTGATATTTCGCATGTGTTGGATTGGAATTCTTTACAGGTCGAGGATGAGCAGCTTTCTATGGATCCCGTGTGCATTCTTCAATATAGAAAGATGTCCCTCAAAGGTCAGAGTATAGAGCAGGTAAGGGTCTAGTGGGACCCGATTGATGATTCTTCAACTACTTAGGAGGATGCAATTTGGATGAGAGAGCTATATCCCTATTTGTTCTCAGGCTTCCAAGAGTAAGCCTAGGCAAAGGGGGGGAGGATGTAGTGTCCACCCTTGATTTGACTTATTTTGACTAGAGCTGACTTTTATATTATGCTTGATAGACTTATCTAGACTATATTTTGATGATTTGGATGATGATCACTCATGTGCTTCGGTGACTTATGATTGATGTTACACACTATTGGACATATGCTATTTTGATTATCTATATGGATGTTGGTACTATCATGATTGATCATGTGATTTGATGATATATGTACTCGATGGATTTTATATGCTCATTATGTGATGGATTATTGATAGAGTAGATTTATCATGGTTTTTGATGATGATTATGATTACGCTAACCATACTTCATGATTACATGTGATGAGATGTTTATGAGATGTGTTTGACTAATGTTTGATTGTCTTTGTGATAGAGACAATTCCACATCACTCATTGCGAGTGGGATGTGTCGTCGTGATTCTCTATCACTTGCTTGTTCTATATGTGTATATGTATATGTGGTATTGTCGTTTTGTGGTTGCGGGATTTTGCAGGTACCAAACATCGACTCCACCTGGCTTCACAGGTCTGAGCATGTCTTTAGTTCCAATGGCTTATGTGGTTCGGAGATGGCATGAGTTCCCCTCACATACTCTAGGTCTAAGTTGTTCACCGTGAGTAATCAATGTCTTGGCATAATTCGCCATGTCAGTTAGTAAGCTTGGTTCCTTAGCATTGTGAGTTCGGTTTATGTCGGTTGATTTACTTGGTTATGTTAGAGTAATTATGTAGCTCTTGATGTGTAGTATTATATTTGGTAATGTTCATTTTAATGTATTTAATTTATAAGTTTTGAATATTTAATTATTTGGTATTTATATTTATTTGATAATTAAAGTTTATTGATTTTATGATTATTTAATAATTGATGAGCTTTATTGTTGTTTAATTTATTTAATATTTGTGATTTAATCTTTTTTTTTTAATAAGTAAATAGCTGTAGAGGGGCAACACCCTTGTATTAATCAAAATAGGAGAATACAAGGCCTGGTTCAGTGAGAGTGGGGGGAAAGAACCAGGAAGAAAACTCCTTACCCTAGCTCTATTCCTCATACAAGATGAAACCAACAATGGAGGTTGGACAAGTACAAAACACCAGATAACAAAACCAACCAGAGGCTCAAACAAAAAAAATAACCAGAAAACAGAGAAATATGAGAAAGGTGGCACAACCAAAATCATTGGGAGTCTTCGGAGTCATCGTCCACAGGAGCACGAGCCACATCCAGGATTATTGGGCATTCAGTGCCACAGGTCGATTGAGTCACCGATTCAGCCTTCTCCCTAGGGAGTCGGTAGTCATTTGGGAACCACTCCTCGCCAAACCCAAACCCCCACTCATTGCCATCAACCAAATCTCCATTCTCCATAATGCCAAATCCTTCTGCACCTGCTAACCCTTCATCTCGAAGGTATTTTTCCCTCCATTCCGACGTGAAGCCATTTTGAATGCCTGTCACCTTAAACAGAAATTCAATATTCCTAGTAATGGCAGGCCAAGTTTCTTGAAGAGCATCATAGTCCAGAGAGTTCACAATCAAAAACTTTCTCACCTCCACCCCATTGCCCAAGGACATATAGCAATTTTGGGGGAGCGGTATTCTCAGGTTGCCATCAATATTGTCCAACGCGGCATCAATTTCCCCCAGTAGGTCATGTTTAAACACCATTAGAGTTAAAAGCTTTGCTCTTTGCTTGCTAGTCCCCATGTATATCACCATTGCAAGGAAAAAGGCCAAGATATCCGTAATGGCCCTATACCTGCGATAAGAAATAAGGAATTCCTTCCTGAGTATCATTTTAATGTTGTGGAGAATAAGTGGGTGTCGAGAGTAGAGGACCTCCTGCAAACGTTTGTCAGTGATTTCGCCCAGGAAGGCCATCTGTCAACAAGTAGCTTCAAGGAGATTTGGGGATTCCATAGCAATTCACCGAGCGAAGAATGCAAATGTTTAATGGGGAAATGAGGGCATTCCTTTGTTAAGTAGCAAGACATCAAACCAGGGGATATGGGCGCCTAGCAAGTAGTTCATGCCTATTGAATACACACACGCGTGAAGTGATAGTGTCTAATCAACTTTTGAGACAAAATTTGTCAAATTAATGTCGACTGTCTTTATCCATCAAGTAATTATATGCATATCCTGACAGGACCTAGTCATAACTAGACATCAATTAAATTTCACACATGTCCAATTGCCACGGGGCTCATACCGGCACAGACCAATATTGACGGCAGAGAGCCACGTCTCGGTGGCAAGAAGAAACCTTAACTGGTGAACCAAATCAATCGGTCGGTCAATCCACCGGGACAACCATTAGGTTAAGTAAAAAATATAGAGGCCCAACCAGGGAGGCAATACAACCGGTTTGTGTCACAATCAGTAGGTCAATCGGAGAAACATCTCAACCGAAGGGACAAATGGAGAACGCAACCGGCAAGTTACTCAACCAGTGAGCACCACCACCGGTAAGATAGTCGGGAGTCCATATCAACCGGTGGAGGCAATACAACCAGTTAGCACCATCACTGGTAGATCAATCAGAGAAACAAATCAGCTGGAAGGAGAAGACAATCAGTTGAGACCACAACCGACAAACTCAACTAGAAAGCACCATTACCAGCAAGATAATTGGACCATATCAACCGATGGAAGATCATCTGGGATAACAAAATAGTCAGAAAGACCCAATCAGCGTGCCTAGGGTGGGTCACCAACGACAATCGTCATTTTAGAGAGTTTGTCAGCCTCTCCATTGCCTTCCCTATAGATATGGCTAATCTGAAATTCATCAAAGGTGGCTAGCAGCACCAGAATCGGTTGAAGCCACTAGTTAAGGTGCCAACTACAGGTGTTGTTACAGCAGATAGCATTGACCACATTTAGTGAGTCTCCCTTTAGATGAATTCTCTGCACCCCAAGCTCCGTCCCTAGTTGCAGTCCTCTTAAAGCCGCTCTGAATTCAACTTTGTTGTTAGTAGCAACTCCAATCTTTTCAAAGATTTCTTTTATACAAATACCATCGGAATTCCTCATTATACACCCAATATTGTTTTGACCCGGGTTACCAGCAGAAGCACCATCAAAGTTTACCTTGAACCACCTAGGCTCTGGCACTTCCCATTTAACACCCAATCTTGGATTGACATGATCCACCGGGGATCCCTTGCCAAAAAGCGGTGGAATGAGCAGATTTGGAAGTGCCACCTCAATCTTCCAATCCCAGTCTGTTATATATTTTTCTTCAATGATTTGGATTGAGAAGCCTCATTCAGGAGCTCAGTCAGATGGTTCTCAATTTTCCCACATAGAGTCATTAAGCTCATCTCTTTACCCTAGAAAATTATGTGATTCCTTTCTTTCCAAATTTCCCAAATCAGAAGAGATGGTAAAATAAAAAGTAAATTAGCAAATATAGTATTTCCTTCCGGTTTAGGCCATTGCAAAAACCACTCATCCGACCCTGATGGAAAGGGGCCAAAGATTCTCAATTTTCCCATGAAATGCCACCAACAGTGACTGGAGAACTTGCAGTGGAGATGTAGATGATCCGCAGTCTCTTCTTGTTGTTGACATAAAATGCATCTACTAGGTCCATTGATGCCCATTGAATGGAGTCGTTCTTTAGTTAGAATCTTTCTTTGACAAGTCAGTCATGCAAATGAACCTGCTTTGGGTAGGAGATGTTGATGCCAAAAAAGATTAATAGGCCAATCGTTTTTGTCTATAGCTACTTCTTTCAATTTGTAACCAAAACATACCTTGTATTTACCATCAGAGGAACCGCACCACCTAATAATGTCCTTATTAGGGGAAGGGAAAATAACCCTTTTATTGAGAATGTTGGCAAACAAGTCTTTTTGGTGTTGATCCAAGTCCAAGGGATCCAAGGAGTTCCATTTCCACTTAGCAATGCCGTTTTCTTGAATAGGGTAACCATAATCGCAAATATTGTGACCCCAGAGGCGATAAGTTTTTATCATAATAGGTTGCAAAGAAGGGTTGAGACATAAGGCAGCTTCACCAGCCCAAGAATCAATCCAAAAGGAGGCATCCCTTCCATTCCTGACATCCCAGGTAACTTGATCACTTATGATTTCCCTACTTTCCACAATAAAATTCCAAATGGCCAAACCTCTAGGGGGGTTGTTTATAGTGCGAATATTTTTTGGCTCCAGGGAGTCCAAATATTTATGTTTTATAATCCTTGCCCATTTTTGTTTACCACCACTGCAAATTTTCCAAACCAATTTAGCGCCCATAGCTAAATTCATAATCGAAATTTGTCGAATGCCAGCACCCCCTGCCTTTTTTGGTTAGCGGATCTTTTTCCAAGCTATTAGAGGAAATTTCCCTTTGTCATCCGAGCCATTCCATAGGAAATTTCTCATTATAGAGATGAATTCATCTTCAATTGCCATCGGTAGTCTTAGACACGCCATGGAAAAAACTGGTAGCGCATAGAGGACCGATTTTATCATAGTGAGTTTCCCAATAGAGGATAACCACTTGCCTTTCCAATTTGCAAGCTTGGATTTGCACTTATCAATAAGATGCTTCCAATAGCAAGTTTTGTTACTGCCAATGAAGAGGGGGGTTCCAAGAAATTTCCCTGGGAAGTTTGCAACTTTGAGATTAAGAATTCTTGATAAGACACCTTGCAAGTTAATCAAAGTGTTGACAAAAAACACTTCAGATTTGTTCCAATTGATTTTTTGCCCAAAAGCCATACAGTAATCATCGAGGCATGATTGTATTGTCCTTGCCTCTCTCCTACAGGCTGAGCCAAACATAATGGTATCATCAGCAAACTGCAAGTCATTTTTTCAACCCCTGTTGCCACATTGACTCCAAGTCATTGATCATCTTGTTGAAGAGCTCTTATTGATCGACCTAAGGCTTCATCCATTATGATAAACAAAAATGGTGACATTGGATCACCTTGTCATATTCCTCTTGACATGGAAAAGAAGCCATGAGATGAGCCATTAACCAAAATGGAGAATTTGGGGGATGATAAACAACTCGTGAACCATGTGATCCATTCCTTGCAAAAACCAAATTTATTTAATATTTCAATTAAGAAACCCTTGTCCACCATATCATAAGCTTTCAGAATATCCAGTTTTAAAATCATGCAGGAATCCTTGGTTTTCCTAGCCATGTGAAGCGTTTCATGGGAAATGATAATGCCTTCCACAATGGATCTTCCAGGGGCAAATCCACTTTGTTCATCCGATATGATGTGTTTAAGGAGGGGCTTCAATCTGTTGGCAATGATCTTTGTTACAATCTTATAGACCATGTTGCATAAAGCAATGGGCCTAAAATCACTCATTTGTTGAGGGTTTTTCTTTTTCGATATTAAAGCCAAAAAGTTATGATTAATAGCACCTAACATAGTCATTTTCTTTCTTTATTCTTCTACTGCTAGGTGTAGATCTCGAGAAATGATATCCCAGAATTGTTGTGAGAAAGCCGCAGGGAAGCCATCAGGGCCAGGATTCTTATCAGGATTCAGCTGGAAGGTAATTTTCCTTACTTCATCAATTGTAATAGGATTAAAGACAACTGCATTTTGATTATCAAATATTATGGATGGGATTGAGTTAAGAAGTTTGACTCTTGCTTCATGATCATTCTGGCAACCACCATTCATTAAATATTCAAAGAATCTTACAGCTTCCTGCGCAATGTCCTCATAGTTTTTGACAATTTTTCCATCCGGTCTCTTAATCTCCGAGATTATGTTCCTATTGTGAATAGCAATGGCCAATCTATGGAAGAATTTGGTGTTTCGGTCACCTTCCTTAAGCCATAACTCCCTTGCTTTTTGTCGCCAATGGATTTCCTCACACCAAAGGATTTCATTTAGATCAGATTTGAGGGATTTTTCTTTGTTAAACAAATCCTCATTCATTCCTGAAGTAATAACAGAATTGGTTATTTCTTCCAACTCAACCTTAATTCTTAATTTCTCCATATGAATATTCTTGAAATGGCTCATATTCCATTCTTTGATCTTAACCTTAATATGCTTGAGCTTCTTATTGAGTATGAATAATCTTGAATTATTCCCTAGAACTGGTTCATTCCACCAAACAGATATAAGATCATATAGCTCAGGCACTCTGAGCCACATTTTCTCAAACCAAAAAGCGGTACCTCCCTCCGATTGTCTCTTGGCGACCTCCAGACAGATTGGGTAGTGATCTGATCCAATAAGCGGGAGAATCGATGACTCTAATACAAGATTTTGTCCTAGCCAATCACCAGTAACAAGAAACCAGTCTAGCCGTTCAGCAATATTAGTAAAACCCGATCTCCTGTTCGTCCATGTGAAAATTCCAGTTTTAGGAACAATGTCTATAAAGTGATTCTTCTCAACAAATTCCAAAAAATCCTTCTGGGACGTACCAGTCCTCTGAATGCCCCCACTTTTTTTATTGCCAGAAAGGATCACATTGAAGTCCCTAGCAACCATGCAAATGCCTTCGGTAATACTGCAAAGTCTGATAGCTAAAAGATCCTAGAGAACACGTTTATCACCAACAGAAGATGGTCTCTAGACATTAAAAAGATTGAAATTCTCATTCCATCCAAGGATAGTTACCAAACAATGTTGCCAATACTTGTCTTCCCCAACAAGAGAGATCCTAACATTCATGGGATTCCAGATGATTCCCAAGCCACCAGAGGCTCCATCTGATTGCCTAAACAGACCATTCCACTGTTTCCAAACTCTCATTTTTACATCAATCTTAGACTTACTCCATTTAGTCTCTAAATATCTCCTTTGGTGTCATCAATATGGTGCTTAATCAAGTGCCATTTGTCAGGGGAATTGATGCCCCTGACATTCCAAGATAAGAGCTTCATTGCTCCTGGGGAAGGGCGTTTCCCTTCCCTAAATTAAGTTTGGTTTGACCACTAGCTACACCAACAATTGCTAGCATTATTTGTTTTTACTTGCGCCCCCGCATTCCTTTTGGCTTGAAGTTTGGTTTGTCAATGGTTGAATCCAACTTCCCAAAACCTTTTGTGGAATCCTCCAATATAAGATCAGAGTCAGGCTCAAAGTCTTCTTCCCACTCCGAAGAGGAAGACTCAATTTCTCCATCTTCCAATTCAATGCCCATCGAAGAGAAAATCTTATCTCCCATCTCCCCCTGATTTCTAGAAGCATCCTTTTCCTGAGTGTGAATTTTGCAGTCTTCAATTACCAGCTGACTCCCAGTCTCAAGAGGAGAGGATGGTAGCAAAACCACTAGTTTAGTTTCAATATCCGCCTGTAAGGTTTTAGTCTTTTCCAGAAGCATGAGTAGATCTTGTTGGCTCTCACTTTGATCAGAGGAGGGAGGAGCTATGTTCAAAGGAGTTGCCTCGGTCAAGGGAATATTCTCATTTTCATGAATTTTGTTTCTCAAATCCTCCCCGGTATCAGTGGAAATAGGAGGTTCCGATTGCAGATTTTCTTCAATAGGAAATTGCATACAGGAATAACTTTTTTGAATCGAGCCAAAACATCACAACCTAAGCCGGTGTGATCCAAGGAGAAGCATTTAGGGCAAATATGCAACTGATCTTCTCTATCAATTTTTTGGATCCAGAACTTCCCTGCACCAATAATTTTAACTTCTTCGGGGATCTTGGTGATTTGATCTGTGCAAATGCATATTCTGAGGAAGCTTCCCCATATTTTATCCTCCAAAATGTCATCAACCGATACAAATGTGCCAATATCTTTGCATATATCCTTAATGATATCAATATGCCCGTAATCTGAGGGACAGTTATAGAGTCTTATCCATACCGTACTGTACAGTAATACATGAGTCCGAGGATTGAAATTGGGCTGCCATTCAATGATGTGAACTTCAATACCATCCAAGATATATGGACCTTTGTTTTTAGCTTGCCATTTCTCGTCATTACTCATAAATTCGATCATATAGAAGTCATTTGGGAGAATATTGTTGTTAATATCCTTTCCCCATTGTGCTCTACACCAGGATTCAAAGTTTCTCTTAGCCTATTTTCCACCTACCCACTTGATGAAAAAGAAAAACTCAAGCAAATTCGACCTAGCAGAATTAATTTTATTTTCATCCAAAATGATAGTAGGTCTTGAAGTTTTTCTTACCGGTTTAGGATGACGGGGATGGTGAGGGGGAAAGGTTTGTCCTCGAAAATCAGTATTTCCCACTTGATCCGAACAAGGGTTCTGATTTTTAGGATGAAAATTGGATCTCCAAAACTTGGCATGGTCCGCCCTAGAGCGATCTTTCCCAAAACGCCCATTCCGTATTTGGATATTACCATGAGATTTCGAAGGGACCAGATTGGGTTCAGAATGTGGATTGCCTCGCTCGATTGCCACACCAAGGATGCTAGATTCAGGCAATGGTTGCCAGTTTCAGGGAAATTCGGAAGCAGGATGCTTGGCCTTGTGAAACCAACCTTTGTTATTCCAGATGAAACCATTTTCCTTCCATTTTAGCGGATCAATAGTGCACTGGTTGCAACTCAAATACGGAATTCTATAATTCATCCGCGGTCTGGAATATCTGTCTCCATGGAAAATATCTTTTCTCCTAGAATTAGTTGGTTTCCGAGAGGGTTGAGACCTACCTGCTTCAATGGGAAAGGAAATATCTCCTTGATCGCTCCATGAACCGATCTTTGGAGTGACTTTGTTTTGATTTAGAATCTTTGCAGCTCGAACGCCCAAACCTCGCATATCGGCATCCCTACTCCTGTTGTCGTTGTCGCTCCTACTGCCATCAAACATCGTCATTCGCTCCTCCAGCGAAAAAACAACAACACTATATGAATTAAATTAATTAATAGAAAGACATGAAATGAATTAAATATTTTTGAATTAATCTTTAATGGTATTTGATTATTTAATTATTTATTTGACCTTCTATGGTTTGATATTTATTTGATATCTTATATTTATTTGGCTCTTTCATTTATTTTATTAGCTTATGGTTTATTTGATTTTAATCCTCATTTGGATTATTTATTTACAGCTTATATTTATTTAATAGTTTGACTTTTATTCCTAAGTGGGGTGTATGAACACATTAAATTAAATAAAGAAATAAAACAATCCCACTTAGCTGGATAAGTATATTTTATTTACTTTACCTACCCTTCACTCTCATTGGTTAAATTCAAAATGGGTGAATAAATTATATTATATGGTGGGTTCGTAAAATATACTCTAAAATAGAATATTTTGATTGGTCGAGATTGAGGCTAGCATTTTTGGATTATTGTTGCTTTTTATTTTCTTTCTCGTGAAGTTTTTTGGGTTGGTTGGCTCTTCTCTGGAAAATTTCTCCAGCAAGTTTTCTTCTTGGTTTTGGATTTCTCTCTCTTGGATTTGGCTGGAGCTTGGATTGGATTTGGTTTGGCTTGTGGGAGCTCTTCTTCAGCTTCAAACCATTACTTCAACTTGCAGGTTGGAGTTCTTCACTTTGCATTTTGGTTTTCAATGGCTTCTCTGTGTATGCATTGTGTCTGCATTGTTTTTGGGTATTGGTTTGAAATATTATTTATTCTATAGTTTTTAATATTGTTGAAGATTAATATTTGGGGAGGAAACTTTATATTATTTGGGTTTTGTATAGTTGCTGGAAAATATATGAGTTTGGTATTACCTGTGTATGTTGTTCCTGGTTCTGTGGAAACTCTTGTGAAGACATTTGATTTAATCTTGGTTTTTAGTCTGAGTTGATTTATTTCGTTTATACCTATGTATTCCTTGTTTCTGGGCGTCTCTTTCCATATGTTTTTCGAGCCCTTTCGTTGAGTCTAGATTTTATTATTTTACCCGAAAGTTTTCTAAGTTTTCTGTAAGTTCAATGCAAAAGCGTTGTTTCTGCAAAAGCGTTGTTTTGTATTGCAAAAGCGTTGTTCTGTATTGCATTTGCCTTGTTCTGTATTGCATTTGCGCTACTCTGCGCAACATAAGCGTTGTTTTAGGATGCATAAGCATGAATCTGGAAACATAAGCGTTGTTTTGGGATGCATATGCGTGATTCTGTAATGCATAAGCGTTGTTCTTTTTGGCAAAAGCATTGTCCTGTGGGGCAAAAGTGCTCACCTGTTTGTGTTTTGTATTTTCTCAGTTTTGGTCATTTTTTAGGTATTTTTCCAAATTGATTTTTATACCAAAGGCTTTATTGAGGTCTGTTAATATTTCCCACTTTTGGGCTTGATCAGTTTCAATGCATTTTGATGGTTTTGAGTATATTTGTTTCTCTATGCATTGTGAATATTTTAGACTCTCTTCCATGTGGATAGGCCATGGATGATTGAGATGATTACTATGTTGTTTTGGACTAGCAAGTGAGTAGGCCTTGTTGTGATGTTATCTTTTATTTTATGGCAGCATTTGATGGCTTGATATGTATTTGTTTATTGCTATCCAAGAGGCTCATTTTACTATATTGATGTTGTTGTAGCCTTGTTTATGTTGTAAGAGTATGTGTGGAAGTTGTTGGTTGCATTGAGTATTATTTTTATGTAATTATGTTGGTAGAGTCTCTTGTGATTTATTGTTGGGCCATGTTAGGAGGAGTGGGCTTCCTTGTGATGACCGGAGTCACGAGAGATAGGCTTGCATGAGGTTCCTTGTAAGGATGCATGGAGTCTAGACCACCAAGGCACATTGGAGTTTTTCGTGATTTGTAAATAAGTGATAACCTAATAATTGATGGGTTGGGTAGTTAGATTGATTAATAAGATGATAAATTGATTTGTGCCTCATGACTTAGTCTTAGGGAGGATGTTTTAGGATAAGCATGAGAAGGTCATGAAGACGGTAAGCTAATCTCCCTTAGTCTCTCATAGGTTGAGATGGCTCCACATGTCCATCAGGCTAGTGCCTTGTGTTATTATGTTGTTATGTTATGAGGATGGCATGTGATGACACTCCACTCCTACATGAGTTTTCCCTTTATGATTTATGATTATGCTTATTGGATGCATTTATGTCTTGATGATTTTTATGCCTTTGGGAGCTCATTCTTGTTGTACGTGTGAGTTCTTGCTTGAGAGTCTTTGTGTGGTTAGTCTCCTTGGTTATAGGTGTCAGCTTAGGTTTAGAGTATGTGTTGGGACCTTGTGTCATCTCCTAGCACAGGGGGTGGTTCCTTTGGTTCCACATGGTAGGGAGGTTGGTATTTTTTAGCCATTGGGATGTTCTCTTGGATTCTTCTTGCGTGGATGTGGATTCTTCTTCATGATGTACTATGGATGTACCTTGTAGCAGATTTATGTAATGGATAAGATGGAATGTATGTAATGTAATATTTTTGTATATAGTAGATGGAATCTTGTAGTAGAAAGAGCTATGCTCATAATGCATTTAATATACTTTTATTTGTAAGATAAATTGTAGTTGGAAACTGGAATTAAGGCATATTTGTATTTGTACTATTGTAGAGATGTGATTTAATGAATCGTGGAAATAAAGAGGATTATAGTTAGAATAGAATGGAATTTGCTTTATGGATTAGTTGTATTATTTCATGGAATGTTTAGAGGCTAGTATAATGTTAAATAATCTTGAAGAAGGAATAATTGTAGATTAATAAGTGAATATGTTAGAAGATGTTAATTGGATCTAGTAAAGATGGATGTTTCACATAGATGCATTGATAGAAAAGAAATTATGCATATCATGAGGAATAAGTAATGTTGTAGGCTGCATATCTCATGGCTAAAGAATTAGAATATGAAGCATTAATGAAGGTGAAATATACCTATCATGTGTGTAGTATGTTATTGTGGAAATGAATTAAGTAATGATGTTAAAGTACCCTAGAGAAAGTTTATCGATGTTGTGTTATTTTTGCTTGCGTTAATTGATGAAATGAGCAACGATGTATATCCATATTGGTTAATTGGTTAATGAATGTAAATAGATGGAGATGTTATATGTTGCACTAGTTGTTATTAGATGTTAATTAAGAAAAAAATTATCTCCATTTGTATATTATTGTTTAGTTTCTTTAGGGTATTTTGGTGGGCATTACGGATCGTTCATAAGAAGATATACCATCTCAGACAAAGAAAAAGTTCAACCAAGGGACATATATGTACTCGCATGGAAGATAAATCTTTGTAAGAAAGGACCTCAAGTTATGAAAAATGCAACATAGCAAAGGAAAAGGCAATGTTTGGAAAGAAAAAAAAAGGATTCAAATTCTATTCTTACCCCACAAGCATGGAAACAAGGAAGAAAGGCTATTATGTCATTGCCCAAGTATGATTTTAATTTAATTTGTACCACCACACACGACAAAGAGCCCCCGTGTAAGGTAAATTATCAATGTCACATGGGAAGAAGCAGCATAATAAGGTGAAGGGAGTGCTAGTGTACCACCTTCAAATTTGGATAATGTGATATGAATAAGAGCTCTTTCACATAAATCTTGAACAAATTCCTTAAAAGCTAAACAATTACCAATATAATGAGAATATTTATGATGAAAGAGGCAATGCACACTACCATTTTTGTTCCTATAATTATTGATATATCTCACAAAAGGAAATACAATATTTTTATCATATTTCAGTCTCCAAAATATCCTTGTGGCTAGTTTTTCTTGATTGTTAATATGGATAGGTCTTGTCCCTTTAGGTGTAGTACAAGGTATACTAGTGAAGGAAGAAGGATTTTTTTCTTATGGTAAAAGGATTGGAAAGAAAGGAGGAAGATTATTTGATGTAAGAGGATTTTTGTATGGACAAAATTTTCTCTTTTTTGTAAAATACTCTTTACGAATTTGAACCTTAAGGAAATCATCTATAGAAGTTTGAGTTGATGAATGTGGGTATCCCAGACCTTCTCTAGTGGATTTTGAAGGAGGATCTATAGGGACCTTGATTCCTTGCTTTTTTTTTCCAACTCCTTCTCCACTATAGACATGTTTTGAAATAATATCATATTAAATCTCATAAGGTGTTTTTAGTTGTGAAGGATAATAGATTTCATTATGAATTTCTTCAAAATTTGTTGTGTAAGGACAAGTAGAAGGACCAAAAGGATGTATAGAAGAAGAAGGAATATCCGTTTTAGGGAAATTCTCTTTTTCATCACTACTCTTCATATCCACTTTGTTAGGTTGAGAAGGAGAATCTTCATCATCTAAGGCTTCATCTTTTCTAAAAGTTATATTAGGAGATAGTTCATGGATAAAATGCATAACATCGTATTGCTTCAACTTATGTTGATGATTGAGATAAGCTCTAGGAGAATAAAACAGATCTAGAGAGATCGATATACCAACATGTTTACCTTGCCCCACTTGCTCTAAAGTATCTTTAGAAGAGGATGGTTCAATGTTTCTTTTTAATGTTATTTCTCTATTAGAGAGATCATTGATAGGAGTATTGACTCTTACCTCATTAACATAAGATACCCTAGGAGAGGTATAAGTACTAGTCTTTTCAATGTCATCTCTAGGATTGTCAAGGGTATTATCCACCAAAGCTTTTATGAAATTCACATAATCCATTCATTTCCTTCAAAATGTTATTATATAACAACATGAAACATGCATAAAAGATTTGAAAAATGCTTTATGAGTAGAAAGTATTATTGAAACCCTTATATGCAATATGTGCAAGTATTATGAAGAAATGCAAGCAATATAAAATGGAAGAAGCTACTATCCAACGCATGATTGCGATAAAAATAGCTAACAAATAATGTAATCACATGTCAAATAGAAAACCAATCAGATTTTGTGAATTCCATTATGAATAATCAGATCTGAAAACACCAAATCAAAAATATGTACAAGCATTGGTTTCACCATAATGTATTGGATGAAAAATTAGAGTTTCAAAAGTTAAGTCTTGTAAATGAGGAAATGAACTCAATTGATCCAATGCAAAAGTATTGAATTCAAATCAAGTTTTTTTCCCTTTGTCTAGTTGAAATTGATTTGAATGTCTTCAATTTTAGATCTAGGGTGAATGATAGAGAATTGACATAAAACAACACGAATAGCAAGTTATAGACACAAAATACAAACATGAAGTTGTAGACGTATAAAAATGACCATATTCCTAAATGAATATCTTATGTTCATTTCTCTATTTAATTAAATCCAATTTAATTGAATTACTCACATTCCTCTATTTAATTAAGTAAATTACTCCATTTATTTAATTAAATTCACTAGACCTCTTTTACCATTCAATAGGATAAATCATTTTATTCAATTAAATCCCCTATCCACTTTTTAATTAAATTCAAATTTAATTAAATAGTTTATCCTAAATTGAATAAATCTAATTTATTTAATTTCCCCAATTGCAACCAAATTGAATTAAATTCATTTTATTCAATTAAATCCTATTATCCCTCCATCCACTTGCAAAATCTTACATATCTCACTTGCTTCCTAACCCCTTCTAGACTCTTCTAATCACTTCTAAATTAACCTACTCATCTTCTAAATATTGTCACATCCCTAAGCAAGGGGAAGTCACTTCTCAAACCCTCAAAGTCTTTGAAAACCCTTAAAGGCTTCAACCACTTAACTTTGAAAGTCTCCCAAACCATTAATGGTTAACTCAACCCTCTAGCATGATTAAAGAATTTCCCTAAACTCAACCTCCATGTAACCCAAGGGTCTCATCAAGCATTTATTGCTTTGACCATGGTTATCATTAATCCTTTGCACAAGATTTTATCCTTTGGATAAAACCTTTATCCATTGGATAACTCTAACCTAACCTTAACCTAACCTTAACCCTTACCTCCTAAGGTAACCATGAGGTCTTCTCAGGCATTTAATGTCTCCAACCCCTTCTCTCAACCAGTCTTATGTTGACATTTGTCACCATTTCATTGGTGCCAATTGCAAACATGGATTCCCAACTTTCAAACTCAACCCTTGATTACCTCGTTCAATCTTGGCCTTTCATTGCCCTATTTTTGCTATAAATAGAGCTCTCCATCCTCCATTTTAAGGATCCAAGTCTTTAGCATCATACTTATACTAAAATCCATCCAAGCTTTAATATATCATTTGTACTCATCATTTAGCCTCTCTTTTCAATAGGAATTAATCTAAATATGCATGTTTAGAGTATTTTCCTTATCATTTATCTTAATCATAGACTAGTATATCATGCTAGGATAGTCTTGCTACTAATCTTGTCATCTTATAATCTAGTTTATTGCATTTATAGGATCATGCATAGTTTAGGATGCATTTCATCTTAAAATCAACCAAAGCATCCCTCGTTCTTGCATTTGTCATCCCTAAACCACTTTACTCAGTGATCTGAGAGCAAAGACATTGGTTTGAGGGACCTTGTGAGATAGAGAACCATGGAACCAACCTTGGGAAGCTAAGTCATACTTCATGACTCCATAGCTTGCACCAAGAAGTCCTGTGGGTGTGTGAGCAAGGCTCCTTAGGCTTCATTTTCACATTTTAAGTTCTATCGACCCGCTTTTGCCGCATACAGAAGCTAAATTTAAGGAGAAACAAAAGAGCACCTATGATAGAAAGTTCAACCTAAAAGTGTGGGACCATGTGACAATTAGCAACCTAGTCTCTGATGCCAAATGCAAAAAGACAAGAATCTTTCAAAATCAAGATGTAACACAAAATTTGTTCTCAAAATATCATCAAAATTTATCATGACCATGTGGTAATCAGTGACCTAAACTGATTTTTGCCTCTACAAAAGTCAAAATTGATTGTTGTCATCTCCTCAATCGAAATCTCCATTCATGGCTCTTAGATCTATCACCTACACACAGAAAGAAGGAAAAAGGTGTTGATGATGGGTGTTTTCCTTAGGTTAAACCTTGAGTTTGGAATTAACCCTTGAGCTGAATTGAAATTGAAATTGACATGTTGAAGTAATTGTTGAATGATATACCTTAGATTGATAATGGATGATGATGCAATGCTCTTTAGATGTGATCACAAGTGTTGATGCAATGACTTGACATTACATGAATATGATTGATCTAATCAAACACACATGCTTGCATGAAGATAGATGTAGATTTGTTGCTCCATGATACTTGAAGGATATGGTAGGATGAAATGTTGCCTTGAATTCTTGAGAATGCTTGATGATGAATGCTTACAATATGAGTGAATTGTGGGTGAAGTTAGATGAAAATGAATAGTTAGAATTATCTTATATAGGTTTCCCAAAGTGATTCACTGATTAGGACAACCTTCAATGGTCAAATTGAGACATTGAGAACCAAAATCACCAAGGCAGGGAAGTGCATTGGCCCATTTAAATTATGTGTTGCACCATATATCACATATTCGGTATGTGATATACCCAATCAAGTCCTACCTCCTAGAGAAACATTCATCCCTCTTGAACAAGCTCTCTACTATGACTATGAAGATATGTGTAATTGGGGTCGCATGCATGCTCTCACATCGAGGGAAGCACCTACTAACATAACAATCTAACAACTTATATCATCATTTATGGCATCAAATCATTTCTCTCATCACATCATGGTGTTAACCACCATGTGCCTCATGGTTCTCATTGTGGGTCCATGGCGCCCATGTGGGGCTATGGTACCCAGATCGAGGGAGGGTCCACATGACAACCTAGGGTTACATGCAACAAATCTTGAAATTAACAAAATTATTTGCAAATCAAAGTTCGGTGTCCTTACCTTGTGTGTCTAGCCACTCTCCTCAACTATTCACCTTAGGATCTCCAATCTTGTTGATTGATGTGTTTATCTCCTCAACATCTTGACCTTGGTAGACCCATCTACACTAGAGACAAATATGAATAAGACAAGTTAATAGTGGATTTTTCGATATTTAAAGATAAGTTTTTCTCTAAAACCCCTAGTTTTGCATAAATCATTAATCCTTTCATATCTCAATATAGAGGATTTTGATTTGCATGTCATTGATTGCATTGGAATCGTGATTCAATCATCTTTCTTCGCAAATGCTCTTCATGTAGTTTGGAACTTATTTTGAACCTCATTGAAAGCAGTTGTCATCACCTATCTTTCATTGATCGAAGTGGTAAACATGATACCCTATGTCTACATCCTAATTAGCAAGCAAAAATAGGAAGCATTTACCTACCCTCGAATTTCATCACTCCTAGTAAGCATTCTAGGTGATTTTGATTTTGAATTAAAAAGTTGTTTTGTAAAATGTGGTTAATAACATTGTATTGCAGGTACAGCTATGTTGTGAGCTTTGTTCGACACCTTTGGGAATATCCTTTTCTAAATGTAGCTTCATAAATTTCACTCTCCAAACACTGATTTTAGTGTGCCTCATTCTACTATGCATTATAAGACGTTTCTATGCATTTGATTTGTGATTAATTCAAGAATATGAGTCCTCCCATAATTTGAATCTCATCAGACTCTTATTTGGGCCCTTAATTTTAGGTGTGCCCTTTATCTCTCATTATTTTAATTCATTGTAAGTCCTACCCTATCTCAAACTTCAAAACAAATTTTTCCCCAATTAAACTATAAATTTTCATATAAGGTATAGTTTTGGAATCATGACCCTATTATCTCATGTCCCTAAAAATTCAAGCCTAAAGTGTTCAGATGATTTCAATCAAAGTGAAATGGTCTAATGCTTTTTGGCTCAAATTTTGAGATATTTAAGAGTCGGTCTTGTCATTTCCAAAACTATTCCTGACGCGAAAAAATGATAATCCTAAGTCAACCTTTTATCAATTCAAAGTTAGAATTACATATATAAGCAAGTTATTTCCTCGTTTGTAATATACATCAATCAAACAAAGATGTTAACCTTATGATGTAAACTTATTGCCCTGTGTAAAGTTCTAGTTCTACAAATTCAAGGACAAAACCAGCAAATATCAAATTTTCATTCAAATTCGTTCACCATGATGGAAGCTTCAAGAGGTGTTGGAGAATGATAGGGCATCACCAACTGATGATTGGCTTGTACCTCTCACTAAAGGGTTGAGTATGATTTCATATTCTTCTCATTTTCCACAATTAAGCTTCATATCTAAGTTTTATCATTTCAAGTTATATGAATTCTTTAATTAGTTTACTATTTACATTCAATCATATCATTTAGAGTTTTCTCTAACACATTTGAGTAGGACTCTAGTTTACATTTTATGCACTTTAGCTCATAGCAATCTTAGACACACTTAAGATTCAAGAGAACACAAATTATTCTAATTTCAATATCGACTATTCGTGGAGGTGGAAAACAAAAAAATAAGGAGTTGACTAAGGCAAACCCCTATATAAGCCACAACCACACCTTCTTTCTATCTTGCAGATTCAGCTACAAGTCACAAATAGATACGAAAGATCAAAAATGCTTGGAAAAGGGTATTCGGGACATCTTTGTCCTGGACAAAGATGTTTAGGGAGCCATTGTCCTGGACAAGGGCATTTGAGATGGCATTGTCCTCAACAAGGGTATTTGGGGTGCCATTGTCTTGGACAAGGGCATTTGGGACACCATTGTCCTAGACAAGGGCATTTTGGTCATCATTGTCCCCTCAAATCAGTCTAAAATTTGGTAGTGTCAGTGCAGTGTATCAGAGACACAAATCCATATCAGTATGCAAAAATTCATCAAAAGGACAAGGGCAATATAATGTATGCACTGGGGAATTTTTTTTCATTACCATTTAAAGCTAAATGATTATACTAATTTGAGAGTCTCCCTCAAGATGACAAGTGGATTATTCATTCATACTTTAGGTTGTAACATTTGGACTTAAAGAAATCTAATTCTTAGCCACTTAAATTTGGACTTAAAGAAATCTAATTCTTAGCCCTTTCATTCTTGCTTTGAATATTTGATGGACCATGGTTGTAACATTTGCGAGCAATACCTTCTATTGTACATCAATTACTAAATTTTGTTCATGAAGTAAAAGTTTTTAAGATTTTTTGAGATTCACATGACCCTACTATGAAGTTTCATTTCACTTAGGATACTTACATAAAGAATCTAAAGGACCCTATACAAGGTTGGCATGGATCTTCATGATGCATATCAGGGACATTTAATTCCACAACAAGAACATGGAATGCAAAAAAAAGATGCAAAGAAAAAGTGCCCCACAATATATATATATATATATATATATATATATATATATATATATATATATATATATATATATATATATATATATATATATATATATATATATATATATATATATATATATATATATTCAATTATGAACAAATGAAAGAAGCAAACATAGAAAACGAAGTGATGCAAAAACTAGAGTTCCATGTACAAACTGTCGTGGTGCATCAAATGCCAATTATTCCTCTATAAATACAACGAAACATGAAGAGGGGGTTAGAAAGGGCATAACTCTCATGAAATATGTGAATGTCCCCAGTATAAATGATTATCAAGAAGAAACACATGTAAAAATTCAAGAAGAAAAGGAAGCAAAGATTAATGAATAAAAATGTGATCTTTTGTTGAGATGGTGATACTCTTAGGGATCCTCGCTTTTTTTTTGATGATTCATGAGCATCCATAACCTATATACTTATATTTCTAGTTTACATTTTTCCTTTTGCTATTGCTTTGTACCATTTGGCCTTTTTTTATTGATCCTTCTTTATTTTTCTTTCCATGCTTATATCACCTTAAATATCTTGTTTCATAATTTAAAATCCCCAACTTGGGAGTTTTTGGCATTTCTTTTTGACTTGTCTAACTTGTGTGTGTCTTCTTTATTGGCCTTGTATATCACCTTATATATCTTGTTTTGTATTTTAAAATCTCCCACTTAAGGGTGTCTCACTTTTATTTTTGACTTGTCTTACTTGTTTGCATCTTCTCTATTGTTATTGTATACCTTATCTTTATGTTTACATATTTTTTACCACATTGATTTTTTTATCTTCCCATGTTTCATGCTTTCATAATTATTTTTATTAAAGAAGCAGTGAGAACAAGGGCACTGACCCTTTACATAGAAAAACTATTAACGGGACCACAGTGCAGAAAACAACTCTATAACAGCATTAATAGTAACAGAACTATAACAGTATTAATGAGACCAAGTCTTTGAAAATAAAAAATAGCAAGCAGAAAACACAAAAAAACAAACTGCGGGGTTGCCTTTCGCACCCCAATGGCATCAATGACATTGTTACATTCAATAAACAGGGACTTATACAGGTCCTTAGCATCTCGCTTATCCTCCTCTATGTTCGCAGTTCGTTCCCTCAGCAAAGAGAGGGTGAGCGTCGAGCTATGTAAGATCTGCAGATAAAATATGTTAAGGCCCGCAATTTGGGCATCCTTGGCCTCCACCTTGCTCTTGAGCCGACTGACATCATCCATGATAGCCTGCAGTTCAAAGCATAGAGCCCAAGTTCTCAATCTTCTACACAATGTCCAACACGTCTGTGCGCACCATTCCACTTGCTCCAGGGTAGGGACACCCTGGGGGTTCACAGTAGCCTTGTCATCCATAGTCTTATCCATCGCCTCGGCCATGTCTTCAGCAGGGGAACAGTCGATATTAGTGCCCAGGCCCATCAGAGGAATAGAGTTCATCACATGTTCCGCCATCTTTAAATCCAAGTCCAAGTCACTATAGTCCAAGGCTTTAGTATCAGAATTTTTCTCACCCATGACAACTGTGGGATGTAAAATTCATTCTTCTATTAACAAAGTAATCAATTAGAAATAAGGGAAATCACGAATCCCTTCTAATCAAAGAATTTAACAAACAATACAATGAAATGATGCCAGATCAAATAAAATAGGAATTATAAATCAATTCAAATAAAACTCCCTATTCCAAAATTTGCATATTGCTTCCATTGCTCTTCTCCTCTTCATGGTATGATGGCTCTCAGATATTGCGCTGGTAACCTGCAAGTGACACAAAGATTCAAAGTTCGTGATTGTTGAAAATGGAGATTGGATGCTCAATTTATAGAAAATTGGAGAAGATTGATTGAAAGGTGGAACAGAATGATCAAGAGGTGTGAACTCAGGTAAGCTCAAATGCAAGTTGATAGTTGAACTGTTGATTGTAGGAGTGAAACTCAATAGATTGAATAGATTAATTGAGTCAACTGATTGAGAAAAAGCTGACTGAGGGAAGAAAAAGAATGATTGGTGGAAATAAAGAGGATGACAAAGAAAGCTTAATTTAGAAAAAGCTAACTGAAAGATGGAAATAGAAGTTGAAGAGATAAATGATTTAATTAATTAATTGATTAAATTAATTAATTGATTAAATTAATTAATTTAGCATGTGCTTGCATTTAGATTTAGATTATTAATTTAATCTTTGCATGAGATATTATTCAAATAATTGAATTTATTAATTCAATTTAGTATTTGAATATATTTAGAACTTGACTTTGATTTTCAATTTGGTTTTTGAAATCATGCACATGTATTTGAATTTGGAAGAAATTAGAAGAATATGAAATTAAACGAAATTAGAATTTGAGGATTTGGAAATGGAAGAATTAATTAGTTAATTAAATAATTTAAAGAAACTATTTAATTATTTAGAAATGGAATTTAATTAAATAATAAAGATTATTTAAATTAAAAGATTAAATCACAATTAATTAAATAATAAATATTTAATTAATATTTAGAAGAGAGTTGAATGATTAAATGATTAGAGATAGAAATTGAATAATTAGCAATTTATTTAAATAATAAAGATTATTTAAATTGGGGAATTAATTATAATTAATTAAATAATAAATATTTAATTAACATTAGAAAATGATTAAAATGATTAAATGATGATAGAATAGGAAAATAGAATAATTAGTAAGATGATGAAGAAATATGAAATTAGAAGAATTTAGAAGAATAAGTTTAATTGACTTAATTAAATAATTATTTAATTATTTAATCAATTAGAGGAATAATTAGTACATGATCAATGAGACATTTTTAGGTGTCTACATTTGCCCATTTTTGAGACAAAGTCGGAATGACATTGTTTCAAAGAAAATGAAAAATTCTGCCCCAGTATGCCTTGGTATTGCTGTATAGTATAAATATGCCCCCTCCAAAAAGGTGGTCAAAAAATTCAAAAATTGAGACCATGTTTTTTATACCAGTTTAAAGAGCAAGCGTGTGAAATTTTGTCATTTTGAGATCGTTTGAGTAGGCTACAAGTTGTTTGAAGCTAGCGGGGACCACGGGCGTCAAGGTGTCTTAAAACCCTAATTTTGAGCTATAAGTAGAGAATTCTAGCTTTTCATTTGCTCATTTGTGATTTGGTAGTTTCGTGGTTTCTTTGCAATTTCTGTGTCTGTTTCTGAGTATTTGATCATCATGGTGGGTTATAGAGCTCGATTGCACTTGTCGGACCGAGTACGTTCATTTCAGAGACCTCCTGGGCTGGCGGCATGGTATTTTTCATTGTTTTTTCCTAATTTTTGCCTGTTTTTATGCATGTTTTTCAAAAATTGTCCTTGATCATTTTTTGCTCTGCGTTAATCGCTTGTCGATTTTCACGCATTAGTGTTTAGTGTACCGCAAATGCTTTAAATGTTACACATGCGTCGTAAGTGTCACGCATTAGCTTTAACATGCCGCATTCGTGTATATCATTACGCATAAGTGATTTTTGTCACGCATGCACACATTTTGTCACGAATTAGCTTTAATCATCACGCAAGAGTCTTATTTGTACCGCATAAGTCATAACTGCTACGCATTCGTTGTATATGTTATTTGTTGTCATGCGTTTGAAAATATTTTAAGTTTATCTAGATCTGACATCTGATATTTTGATCATTTTCTCGTTGCAGGAGAACATTGGAGTGTTATACTGTCGACAGAGCAGACCTAGTGGACTTGATCTTCGAGCTGACCTATCGAATGATGAGATTGAGCATATTCGTCAGCTTGGTCTTTACCATGTATTGCATTTGTCAGAGGTTACGGCCAACAGGGCCATGATTACAGCTTTGATAGAGCGGTGGCACTCAGAGACGTATTCGTTTCATCTTCCGACTGGTGAGGCATCCATTACCTTAGAGGATGTATGGCGTATACTGTGTATTCCCATTCATGGTGAGAGAGTTATATATGACCATGATGATGGCATTGATGGACTATGTGCACTTTTTGAGTGTGAGATTCAGGATTTGCAGATCAGTGGTCGTTATGAGATCCCTTGGGCCCGATTAGACTATGATGACTTGACCATTATATTATGCGGTATTGTCGGTGGTTTACTAATACCTGATCAATGAGGTCATGGGTTTCCAGTTGGATGGGGCAGAGTGCTTCATGATATGATTGTGCATCGTTGACTATATGCTTGGGGTCCTTGTCTACTTGCCATGTTGTACTATTAGATGCATGGTATTGTGTATCTGGGATACTGTTCTATTAGTTGTGGTGTTACTTTGCTACAGACATGGGCATCGGAGCAAATTTCTATTTCTAGGCTTGTCGTTCATGTAGATTTGTAGCCTGGTGAGCCTTATGCCTTCAGGTATACAGCAGGTATCAGACACAGGGGTTCGGAGAACACCTTGTACTGGAGACATCAGTTGGATACATTGCAGCATTTCATTTGGAAACCTTACTTAGATTGCCTCGGTTAGCCTGATGATGTAGTGCACTTGTCTTTCTGCCGACAACAGAGATATCTTATTGGGAGGACCTTTGAGACTCAGCGGATCATAGAGATGTATCTTCCTGGGCGGGTTCTCAGACAGTTTGGTGAGGTACAGGTGACACCTGTGGTTACTGCATATTTTTTTCGTGTATCGCGGGAGGTATCTGATTGGGGTGTGAGTATTCAGCCACATGTTGCTTCTGCTGAGTTCGATTCTTTGCAACCATTACTCTGGGGTTGGGGTAGAGGTGGAGCAGATCCGGGGACGACAGTGGAGTATGATGCATGGTTTGCTAGGCACGGGCCAGTGCCTTTGACTGATCCTGTTGTTCCAATTACAGCACAACAAATTCACCATCCTAGATAGCGGTTGAGGATAGACGCAGGGGAGAGAGTCGGAGGAGATGGTGGAGATGGGGGAGGAGGTGGTGGAGATGGGGGAGATGGTGGTGAAGGAGAGGGAGATGAGGATATAGACATTGGTGGAGACACTGAGTCTATTAGTAGTGAGGACATCGATGATTCTTCGGAGTCATCGAGTAGCGAGGGTGGGGATGATGATGATATGCTAGAGTTGGAGGATGTGTCTGGTGCTAAGGATGGGAGAGGACAGGTTGATGATGAGCTGGAGACTCTTAGAGCGCGGGTTCAGAGTTTGGAGGACGAGGTCGCCAGACGAGATATCGAGCGAGATCGTCTCTAGAGGGAGAGAGATGAGGCAGTGCGGAGATGTCAGATTACTATGGATGCCTTTGATCAGCTTTTTAGAGCAGGTACAGATGCACGCGACCAGGCATATAGGTATTTCACTGCTGGGCAAGAGTCTATTTATTATCGACAGGCATATGAGAGAGTTGTCCCTGAGGGTCAGAGAGAGCCTAGCTTTAGTGCATACATGAGGAGGAGATCAAGTAGATCTACTTCACGACGGACTAGCAGTGGTGGTGTTATGGGACCACCTTGACATCCTGGGGCAGGATCTAGTGAACAAGATCCACCTGGTGATAGAGGCAGTGTTGGTTGATCATGTTATCTGAGACTTCGGGCTTATTTATTGTATTCACACACATTATCATTTTTGAGCTATATATATGGCATGCGGGTTTTTGGAAATGATCTATGTATATTATTTTCCATATATGCTTTATATGATGTTATGAGTTGTATGATGCATATCTACTTGAATTCTATATGATTCTAAATGCAATGGTAATACATGTATGTAGTAATGATGTAAATGAAATCTACAATGAATGCTAATAAACTCTATAATGAAATGCAAATAAACGCTATAATGAATGCAAATGAACTCTATAATGAATGCTTTTTTTTTTTTGTATGATAATGGTTGAATTAATTTTAACTTAGATACTCCTTGAAGAAATGTTAATCAGATGGTAGAGAGAAAAAATGATGATAGAAAGAATGGTAGAAAGAATGTGACTTAGACAGAAAATGAGAAACCAACAAACTATCAATAAGCAAATGAGATGAAAATAAGAATGAAATTGAATGAATCACAAACCTATGTCACATATTTTATTGCGTCAATATATATTCATCACTGAGCCTTATTATTAAGCAATGAAACTTTAGCACATCAGGGTATAAGGAACCAAGATGCAAAGATATCTCATTGTAGAAACAAACACGTAGCAAACAAGGAGTGAACCCTCCATTCTGGGAATTGCGTTAGGGGTCAAGGTATGTGTGGTGATTTCACCTTGATGTGAAGGCTCTTATCATAGACACCCGCTAGACCAATTTCCCTAGAATTTCATCGATTCACACCACAAATAGAAAACAAAGAAAAAGATAATGTTCATCATAGCTCCTCTAGTCACTTGTGGACATCCTTGAGTAGCATAGAAACAATATCTATCGCCAAATGATAAAAAGATAAAGACTAACTCAGACAAAATTCAGCAGCTATACTGACTTTGTGTCTTCGTTCTCAATTCTTTGATGTGATGGTTGATAATGTCTGATCTTAGAAAGTTGCGGACCCTGTTTAAGACTAACCTGTCTGATTTCGAGTGTATCCTCTTCTATTTAAGACAAGATAATGATCACGTTGATATGGATATGATACAATTGATAAGACAGTTTGATCAGTTGATTGCAGATGTTTGACTGGATAGTCGTATCCTTTGTTAACTTCGTGCGAAGTGTTTGTTGGATATCTGCTAGGGTATTTGTTTCTCACAAGACATCTTATTGCAAGTGTTTTGATTGATTGATTTTCGATTTTTAGTTCTTTTCCAAGAGCTTTTTCGATGTTTTTGGATTATGTAGGTAGATTTTTTAATGTTTTTGTTTGATTTTCTCAGGATTGTATTCCAATGTTTTTGGTATATTTTTTCAACACATTATATGGATGTTTTTGGATTTTAAGTTTTTTCAGGATCGTATATGGATGTTTTTGGTTGATCTTTTCAAGACATTATATGAATGTTTTTGATATTTTTTTAGGATCATTTATCTGATTTTTTTTGGATTTTTTCAGGACTTTATCTGATTTTTTTTTTGGATTTTTTTTCAGGACTTTATCTGATTTTTTCGATTTTTTTCAAGACTTTATCTGATTTTTTGGATTTTTTCAGGACTTTATCTGATTTTTTTGGATTTGTTTTCAGGACTTTATCTGATTTTTTGGATTTTTTCAGTTATGCCCCCAGTGTGCAGACCTGTATGACATGATGATCTGCAGAATGTGTGTGGAGACAAATAATTTTCGACATGACCTATGTGAATGCAATATGCAGGATGAAGATGCACTTCCTATTCGAACAAGGTTGACTGTCTTTGTATTTAGCATTTGTAATACACCAATTGAAAATGAAGGTGCAAAATATTTCGTAGATAAGCGGTCAATGGATCTCTAAGGTCCTTCAGAACATTCATCTCAACACACTTAGTGACTAGGTTTTACAAATGGAGACGCGGAAAACTTCCCCATTGGTTCTTGAAACTTTGATCTTCTTTTGCCCATGTGTGTGCAGATGAGTTAATTCTCGCTCTTGTGTTCACTAAAGATCCTTAGCATCCTATACGGCTAGCTACATGGATTATTCTAACTTCAAAAGCATCCCGAATAGAGCCTCGCTGCCAGCAAGCCTCGAGAGCTTTGACAAGGTTATAGACTGTAATTTCTCAAATATTGCTCCATTGTCAATAGGCGTTCATAGCCCTGATGGAGTTACTTGCATGTTCCCATAGTTAGGCTTTTTTATCGCATTTGTATACATGATATTTCAGTTATATATCATTGTTCTTTTTGCCTTTAGATGGATATTTGGCACAGCTCTTTTTATTTTTATTTTCTTGCCTTGACTTGTAAGTAATGAAACCTACTTGGGTGTGACAATTACAACGGCGCTGAAGTAGAATTTCAGATTTTTCACTAGTCATATGATCAACTAGGTGTCTAGAATGAATTAGAGATCTTGTTAAGGTGTGAGATATATCAATTGATAGATTATGGGTTAACAAGTCTCAAATAGTGAAACCACTACACAACCATAAGTAAAGCGTCGTCACAGGGTAATGTTGAGAATGAATGACTTTAGAACCTCAAAGACTTCATGTCCGAATATCTAAGAAAGGCGATGACCCTTGTTTTCTTTAGGTGCAAACGAATGATAAACTCGAACAGTTGTCTTGTTTTATTTGATGCTTCTATATAAGAATGCAATGCGTCTAAAAAGGAAACTACATGTTATGCAGTGTTTTAAATGATACGATATGCAATGTGGAAAGAAAAACCTAAACTACACAGCCCTTAGGTATAATATCGCTTAAGGTGCATGTTGTTCATAGGGTCAGAGATTGGATCTCCCTCCATGGTAGCCAAATTATAGGCTCCATTGCCTATGACCCTTGTTATAATGAAAGGACCTAGCCAATTAGGTTCAAATTTTCCTAGCCTTTCTCGTTCTGCTAAGTTCCTTTGATTCTCTTTAAGTACTAGATCTCCCACTTGAAAGGTTCATGGGCGGACCCTTTTATTATAACTTTGTCTCAATCTATTTTGATATCCTTGTAAATGATTGAATGTTGTTTGTCGTTTTTCATCAAGGGTCTCTAGTTCTTGCAACCTTGCTACCCTGTAGTCTTCTTCTAATATAATGTTCTATAAGGATACTTTTAGAGATGGTATTTCTATTTCAATGGGGAGTATCGCTTCTGTACCATAGACCAAGGAATATGGTGTTGCTCCTGTAGGTGTGTGTACTCCTATTCTGTAAGCCTAGAGAGCGGGATTTAATTGGAGATGTCAGTCCCGTCCCGTGTCAGTGACTACTTTCTTAAGAATTTTCAATATTGCTTTATTTGTAGCCTCTGCTTGTCCATTACTTTGTGGATAATATGGCGTGGCAAATCTTTGTTGTAAGTGAAATTTGTCACACAATTCTTTCACTTCCTGGTTTTTAAATGGACACCTGTTATTTGTAACAAAGCACATTGGAACTTCGTACCTACATATAATGTAGTTGAGCATAAATTTTGATATTTGCTTTCCAGTAGTGTATGTTAAATGAATTGCCTCAACCCACTTAGTAAAGTATTCAGTGGTTGTCAAGATAAACTTGTGCCCATTAGAAGAAGTAGGGTTAATTTTACCTACTAGATCTAATCCCCATTGTGAAAATGGTCATGGTGATATGATGGGTTGAAGATCTTGTGTTGGTGCATGAATAAGGTCTCCATGCATTTGGCATTGTTTACACTTCTGTACATACTTGTAAGCATCTTTTTCCATGGTTGGCCAGTAATACCCTAATCTTAGCAGTTTCTTTGATAATGGCGAGCCGCTTTGGTGAGCCCCACAAATTCCATCATGGACTTCTTTTAAAGCAAGGTGTGCTTCATTCTCATCCAGACATCGGAGAAGAGTTCCATCGAAACCCTTTCTATATAGAGTATCATCTATAATGGTGTATCTAGATGCCTAGCGAATAAAGGTCTTCTTTTGATTTCTGGACAGATCTAGTGACATGTATTGGGTATGCAGATATGTATATATTTCATTGTACCCAGGTGATTCTAGACCCACAATTGCACATACATAGTCTGATAGGGGAGTCTCATATGCAGGTAGCATTAACTATTCTATGATAAACTCAAACTGAGTTTCATTAGCAGGCATATTCAAAAGAGATCCTATGGTTGCCATTGCATCTATTGCCTTATTTTGTATTCTTGGGATTTGTTCAAAGGTAATTTTGTTGAAGTGCTCCTTGTAATCTTCGACCAACTTCTTATAAGGCATGAGTTTGCCATCCTTCGTGTTGTAATCATCATTGACCTGGTTTACAATCAACTGTGAATCACCATAGACCTGTAACTCTTGTATTTTCCATTGTACAGTTGTACGAAGCCCTATGAGAAGAGCTTCATATTCAGCCATATTGTTGGTGCATGGGAAATTGATCCTAAATGACTTAGGTATAACATCCCCTTGAGGAGTAATGAAGAGAATACCTACTCCAGATCCGTGATTTGTATATGATCCATCAAAGTATAACTTCCACATTACTGAGGCAGTTAGTGTAAACACGGATTCGTCTGGAAAGTCTATCAGCAATGGGTGATTGTCTTGTATAGGAGCCTCTGCTAATTGATCTGCTATGATTGGTCCTTTGATATATTTTCTGTCTATGTATTCTATATCAAACTCGCTCAAGATCATAACCCACTTGGCCAATCGCCCGGTCAATGTTCCTCTGCTCAATAGGTATTTGAGTGGGTCAAACCGTGCAATGAGTTGTACCTTATGACTCAACATGTAGTGTCTGATCTTTTGGGATGCAAAGATTACTGCTAAGCATGCTCTCTCTATGGGGGTATAATTAAGCTCATAGCCAATCAGTCCTCCTTATATAATAAATGGCTCTTTCTTTTCCATTTTTGTCATGTTGTGCCAATAGAACTCCCAGAGCTGAGTTCATTGCTGATATGTATAACAATAGAGGTTGTCCTGGAGTAGGAGATATTAACACTGGTGTGTTCAAAAGATAATCTTTTAGAGCTTGGAAAGCTTCCTGGCATTGTTCTGTCCATTTAAAAGTAACTCCTTTCCTGAGTAAATGTTGGAATGGGTGACACTTATCTGCCAACTATGCTATGAATCTCCTTATGGATCGCAATCTTCCTTGTAACCCTCTGAGTTGTTTAAGTGTTGATGGAGGTTGCATATCAATGATTGCCTTGACCTTGGCAGGGTCTATTTCAATTCCTCTGTTTGATACTATAAACCCTAATAGTTTACATGTTGTTACGCCAAACACACATTTCTTCGGATTTAATCTGACATTATACTATTCCAACCGATCAAATATCTGTGTAAGAACTGCAAGGTGACTTTCTCTAGTTTGTGATTTAGCCAATATGTCATCCACGTAATCTTCCATTATGTTATGGATCATGTCATGAAATAATGTTGTCATGGCTCTCTGGTATGTTGCCCCGGTATTTTTAAGACCAAATGGCATCACATTCCAGCAGTACGTTCCCCATGGGCATGTAAAGGTCATTTTATGTTGATCTTCTAGTTTAATTTTGATCTGGTTGTATCCTGAAAAACCATCCAATAAGGATAGCATCTCATTTCCAGTTGTTAGGTCAACTATCATGTCGATATTAGGTAGCAGGAAGTCATCCTTAGGGCAAGCTTTATTTAGATCTCGAAAATCGATATAGATTCTGATGCCTCCCGTGGGCTTAGTCACAGGTACCAGGTTTGATATCCATTTTGCGTAGTCAATAGGTCTGATAAAACCTACATCCAACAACTTTTGTAATTCTATTTTAACCAGTAATGCGATACTTGGATGCATTTTTCTCAATTTTTGCTTGTAAGGTTTAACTCCTGGTATCAATGGTAAGTGATGCAACACTAATTCAGAATCTAAGCCCGGCAAGTCTGAGTAGGACCAAGCAAAGTTGATAGGTCTTTGTTTGAAAAAATGAATGAATCTGTCTTTTTCTTCTTTGCTCAGTGATTTTGCTAGATGGATGTTATGTACAACTTCCCCTTCTACTATATTTACTTCTTTTGTTTCCTCTGTAAGTAATGCTGAACTTTCTCTTTCCATAGGAAGATTACCCAAGTCATTATGGGTAGTTTGATCCTTATCTTCTGTTTGAGAAGTACTTTCTTCTCCAAAGTATGTCGTTCTATTTAGGTCTATAGCAAACCCTGCTTTATGATCACCTTGCGGAAATCCCTCTTTGACTCATAGAAATTCTGAAATCGCTTCGTTGTTTTCAAACCAATCCAGCGTTGGTTTTCCTTCTTACCCCCAATCAATCAAGTGTGAATATACTAGGGGTAAATCAGTATTCCCTTTTGTAGTAGTCTGATAACATGAAGACTTGATTGTTTGATATTACACTGTCTGGTGGGGTAGAATCATAGAGTGATAAGAATTCGTAGTCATGAGAATTTGTCTCACTGTCAATATATGTTTCATCATATGGGCTATCATCACTTATTTCTTCTTGTTCATGTCCCTGATTCCGTTGTAGATTGATTGTTCTTCTTTGTACATTAGTGACTCTTCTTAAGCCAAGTATAAGCCTTTGTAATCTTTCTTCATCTATTTCGTTAGGTTGAGCCTGAATTGCCTCTCGTGGTAGAAGTAGTGACAATAATCATGGGTGGGATTCAGGTGGTGGGGGTAATCCTACATCTGTTGCCACATTAGCTTGTACTGTTGTGTCAATAACTGCATCATTTTGTAACTCTGCGGTGGGTTCTTGCAAGAGTTGTCTCATGTCTTCCCCATCTGATTCTGCGCTTGGTGATGTAGGTACCTGATTGCTTGTTTGAGATGAAGATGGAAGAGCTTGTGTGGACCAATTCCTTTGTGATATGTAATCTGATGGTTTGCTTGGTCGATTTAATATATCAAGGGTACGTTGTCTGGCTTGTGTGATATGTTGTACATGCTTGTATCCCAATTCTTGATTTCCTGGATTATCATTAAGAACAACAGGTTCTAGTCTTCCTTGCTTTTGTAACCTCGGCCCTGTGGTACCATCATATCCATGTCTTTGGAGTATTTTGAATCTATTGCCATACTGATCTGTGTGTATTCTGGGTGTTGTCATATGATCTTCTTCTCTATATATCCAATGGTTAACATCTTCGTTCAAGGATTCTTCCTCTAAGTCTTCCCATCTAATGAAAGAGCATGAGTCTGAGTATCTGGCAATTTCTTTTCCTTTGTCTTTCTTTTGTACTGTAGTGTGAGGTTTCCCAAAGGACTTAGGAGAAAGAGACAATTATTTCCCATTTAAAGTATTTGCAATAGAGTACTCTCCACAACCCATATCCTTTATTTGTAAGGAGGATGTCGTAGGCATATCTTTTTGTGTTTTTGTGATCTTTAACGTTTCCAACTGTGTAGTGAGAGGTGCAGCCTGATTGATAGGTATCTGATTATCGACACTGTCTTTTAGATAATTACAATGTTGAAATGGATTTGGATCACCCTTTATGGTGATTTCAATACCATTGTATGGGAATTTGACACACTGATGAAATATGGATGGTACTGCTTGCATGGTGTGGATCCATGGGCGGCCCAATAACATGTTATATCCCAGCTCTCTGTCCAAGACTTGAAAAGCGACCTCTGTCGTTATTGGTCCTACTTGTACAGGTAATGTTACAATTCCTTTAGATGGACGTTCTTCATCATCGTAAGCCTTGATGTTTATCCTTTTGGAAGAATCAATGTGAAGTTCAGAATATCCCAGTGCTTTGACCAGCTTTAAGATACAAATGTTCAGACCGGCTCCCCCATCTATAAGTACTCTTCTAATTATTTTCTTGTGAATGTAAGCTTCCAGATGTAGTGGGTCATTATGAAGCAATTTATCACTAGGAATATCTTGTTCTGTAAATCCAATATGTGTACCTTGTGTCAGATTTCCTACCATAGACTGGAAGGCACGTTCATCTATATCTCTATCCACTACTGAATCTTGAAGTGCTTTGTCCAGTATAGCTCTATGATTGGGTGAAATATGCAGTAGTTCGAATAAGGATATATGTGTCGGAGTTTTCTTAAGTTGCTCAACTACATTGTAAGTCCCTACTGCTGGTGGTTGATTTTGTGGTATCCCTTGCAAGGTTACCTTTGACCTGCGAGTAACCACTGCACAGTCTCTGTCTCTGGGAGTAATTGTGATTGTAGCAATTGTATCATTTGTATCATAGGCTGTCTTATCTAGATTTATATTAAATCCTTCTTCATAGTCCCAATGTGTATGTTTGACATTCATAATATGTTCAATGAGTTCATCTTCAAACCAATCTGAGTGAAATGGTTGATCCTGCCCCTAGTCTTGGAGACAAAGATTCGTATCATCATCGTACTTTGGTCCTTCAGATATCATGAAATTTGGTTGTCATCTTTATGAGTGTCTTGATATTGGTCCTCCTGATCAGGTGTTTCTTGTGAATCATTGTTTGTTGTATCTCCTGAGCTAATGGCATGAATAGTGTAGTCGTATGAGACCTTCGTGTAGTTAGCCATATTGTCTTGGGTACCTGATGTGGTAGCTTTTCCCTTGTCATGCTTAACAAAAGGATCTTTAAAAATCGTATGATTCGTGTTTGTTGAGGTCTTATCCGTATCAATTGTGATGTCCCCTTGGTCTATCATATCTTGGACCAAGTTTTTCAATTTGTAACAACTTGTCATTTTGTGACCTTTAGTCCTATGATAATCGCAGAAATCATTGTCATTCCACCATGTGGGTTTGAAAGGACCTGGTTCATATACTCTTACTTTAGGTAGAGTGATCATGTTTGTCTGTATTAACTTTTTGAGCGCTGACTCAATAGTTCTCCTAAAGGTGTGTAATTTCTTCTTGGAGTGTTTACCCTGGGGTATCTTGTGTTTGTATTTTGTGTAGCATTTACATTGGTTGATGTTGTGTTATTCCCAGTGATAAAACGGGTTGAGTTCCCAGTGATAAAACGAGTTGAGTTCTGTTTATTGTTCTGGCGTCTACAATACCATCATTGGTCACATTTTTGTTTTTTGACCAAAACTTAGATTTGTCATTGTTGTTGGTATTGCCATACTTAATAAGACCTTGTTCTACCAAGCCCTTCTCACATTTGAGAGCCTTTTCTATGATTTGTTTGAATGTGGTAAGACATTGCATTTGTATCGGATATTTTATCTTAGGAATCAAATTTTCTGTAAACATATCCACTTGCTCTATTTCTGGGATAACTGTCTTGCATCTCCTGTAGAGAGCCCTCCATTGTTGTATGAAGGATGCAAATGTTTCATTCTCGTATTGCTTAGCGGCACATAAATCCATCAAAGTAACCGGGGTGTCAATGTTGTGCGAGAAGTTTGCAATAAATTGTTCAACTAATTCCCCCCATGACGTGATGGTTGGTGGTAGATGTGAAAACCACTCTAAAGTCGGACCTCCCAGACTTTTAAGGAATAGTTTCATTAGGTAAGTATCTTCTAAGGCAACTTCTATACATGCCGTAAAAAATTCTCTGATATGATCTCTAGGATCACCCTTCTCTCGATATCTATCAAATTTGGGCGTTTCAAAATGTTGTGGGAAAGGTGGCATGTGTAATGTGTGATCAAATGGATAATCGTAGGATTTTTGGCAACTAATTTGGTTCCTAGTATTAGGTTTCGAGGGATCCCGATCCAACGACGGATTCTCAGAGCAAGCCACTTAAGGCTTTAGTTGAGCTTATCGGTGCAAGGAAAGCCCCCACATACGTCGAATTCACTCAACACTCTAGCCACCTGGCCAGTATATTTATATAGCAGTTCGAAAAACCCGCTCGAGAGTACGCTAGGAGAGACGATATCCCCAACGCATCCCAATTCGAAGTACCTCTGTGGGGTGATGAAATCCCCAATCAAAGATACCCTTCACTACGTAGAACAAAAAGAAAATTTGGATGTCGTTGTCACCTTCCTTCTTTCTCCCATGGGCCCGTTGGCGGGTAGAAAGTCAATTAGTGCAACAGTAGGTCCACCCCAGACACAATGAAAAGTTATTTTCCCTTAAGAAAATGAAAAATGATTTAATCTAATGCAGTCTGATTCACGTTCGTTTTATAGCCCAAATTTAGGTGTTAGATCCGCATGTGCATGTCAATTTTAAACACCAAATCCAAGAATGAAGGCATACATGTCAATTTTAACCATTTGTTTGATTTTTAAGCACCAAAAACCAAGTGCAAGATGCATGCATGTCAATTTTAGCCTATGTTCATTTTAAGCACCAACAACGAAGTGTGAGATTATCCATGCATGTCAATTTTAACTGTTGTTGATTTTAAGCACTAAAAATTGAAGTGTGAGATTATCCATGCATGTCAATTTTAACTGTTGTTGATTTTAAGCACTAAAAATTGAAGTGTGAGATGTGCATGCAAAATTACTAATCTAATCCTCTCTGTGAATCCGCCACAGGCTGTAAACAGAAGATTAGTAGCAAAATAAACCAACAGAAAACATAAATTCAAAACTTGACAGAGGCAATTGCGTAATACTACCTTGCGATTGTGTGATACTTACTGAGCGAATGCGTAAATCTGACAAAGCGAATGTGTGACGTTATCTGCTCGATTGCGTAGCACTAACAGGTCGATTGCATGACAAAATGCAGACAACAAAAAAATTAGAAAAATACAAGAAAACTAAACCCAATCAAGAACCTGCGAAACCAGTTGTGAAGCCCTAGCCAAATCCCTCATCATCCATTCAATATTGATTAGATCATATTTAACTATATAAGAAAGAACTAGGCTATTATATCTGTCTAAGGCCAGTTGTTCTTCTGAATCCTGTATCAATTTTTCTATCTGGAGAACTTTTTGATATCATTTGGCTTCTCTCCTTTGTTGTTTCGTCCTTCTTGCACCTGAAATCTTGAACTGGACTTTTCTTGCCATAAACTGTCTTAATCAAATCCTGAAATAAAAAAGTAATTTTGATCCCGGATTAACCAAATTTAAGACAGAATTATACAAAAGCAATAACAGACAGAAGAAAAATAAAATAGCAATTAACCCTGCGGATGCGTGACCCAAAAAGTGTGATTGCGTGATCTAGACAGGGCGATTGCATAATTCTATCTATGCGATTGCCTGACGATGTAAGCTCGATTGCGTGACGGAAAATCTTTTCTCGAAATTCGTGCAACCTGCAAAAAAAATGAACAATTCGTACAATCTGCAAAAATCACACAAAATACAGAAAAAAAGGTTAAATTGTTGTTAGTTCACGTCGGGTTCACCAAAATGTGGGATGCAAAATTCATTCTTCTATTAACAAAGTAATCAATTAGAAATAAGGGAAATCATGAATCCCTTCTAATCAAAGAATTTAACAAACAATACAATGAAATGATGCAAGATCAAATAAAACTCCCTATTCCAAGATTTGCATATTGCTTCCATTGCTCTTCTCCTCTTCGTGGTATGATGGCTCTCAGATATTGCACTGGTAACCTGCAAGACAAAGATTCAAAGTTCGTGATTGTTGAAAATGGAGATTGGATGCTCAATTTATAGAAAATTAGAGAAGATTGATTGAAAGGTGGAACAGAATGATCAAGAGGTGTGAACTCAAGTGAGCTCAAATGCAAGTTGATAGTTGAACTGTTGATTGTAGGAGTGAAACTCAATAGATTGAATAGATTAATTGAGTCAACTGATTGAGAAAAAGCTGACAGGGGGAAGAAAAAGAATGATTGGTGGAAATAAAGAGGATGACAAAGAAAGCTTAATTTAGAAAAAGCTAATTGAAAGATGGAAATAGAAGTTGAAAAGATAAATGATTTAATTAATTAATTGATTGAATTAATTAATTTAGCATGTGCTTGCATTTAGATTTAGATTATTAATTTAATCTTTGCATGAGATATTATTCAAATAATTGAATTTATTAATTCAATTTAGCATTTGAATATATTTAGAACTTCACTTTGATTTTCAATTTGCTTTTTGAAATCATGCACATGTATTTGAATTTGGAAGAAATTAGAAGAATATGAAATTAAACGAAATTAGAATTTGGGGATTTGGAAATGGAAGAATTAATTAGTTAATTAAATAATTTAAAGAAACTATTTAATTATTTAGAAATGGAATTTAATTAAATAATAAAGATTATTTAAATTAAAGGATTAAATCACAATTAATTAAATAATAAATATTTAATTAATATTTAAAAGAGGGTTGAATGATTAAATGATTAGAGATGGAAATTGAATAATTAGCAATTTATTTAAATAATAAAGATTATTTAAATTGGGGAATTAATTATAATTAATTAAATAATAAATATTTAATTAACATTAGAAAATGATTAAAATGATTAAATGATCATAGAATAGGAAAATAGAATAATTAGTAAGATGATGATGAAATATGAAATTAGAAGAATTTAGAAGAATAAGTTCAATTGACTTAATTAAATAATTAAAGAATTATTTAATCAATTAGAGGAATAATTAGTACATGATCAATGAGACATTTTTAGGTATCTACAACAACCACAGTGCCCATGTTCATAGGGGCCCTATCCTTAACATCAATAGAGTCTTGAGCTTGCATCTCAGAATTGCCCTTACCAGCGGCACCAACAGTGCCCAAATCCATGGGGTCCCTAATCATATCCGCTTCAGCAGCATCCTCACTAGGGGGCCCCATAGTGGTTTTAGGGTCCTCTCCCTCCTTGTCCTCAATGGGGTCCTCCTCCGAGTCCATAGTTTCAATCACAGGGGTCTTGTTTTTATGCAAGCTTTTGAAAGCCAATCTAGAGGATCTTATTTTTACCTCAAAATCAGGGGAAGGGTTGTCATTCTCGGCATCCTCAAAAGACGAATTGTCTTCAAAGACAAATACGTTTGCATTTAACAGGGGTTTTGCCTTTACCCTTGGACAAGGAGTGGGAAGCGTCCAAAGAGGCGGACAGAGTCAAGCTGGGAGTGACCGCAAACCCACCCTGGAGTTTGACAGGTTCCTCACGATTGCGAAAGAAGCGTTTCAAGCCTTCGTTGTTGGCAACATGGTTGGTGCGCTTCCAGCATCGTCCGCCAAGGGCCAACTTCGTGGCCTGGGCAATTATTTCCTCAGAGACTTCGAAAGAAATGTCGCCCACCGAAACACGCCTCCCAGACCAGGAGGAGGAAAAAGCAGCCGAGAGCTACTCATCATGGCGCTGCAGACATTCCAAAAAATCGGTGACCCCTCCTTTAACGCAAAAATTCCAGACCAATGGGTCATTCTTGAAGTCATCCGATTTGTCTGGTTCATATCTGACTCTTTCACCCCCCATATCCTCCGCCAACAGAACTTCTTTAAACATGAAAATATTTTCGCCGAGAAAATTGCAGAGACCCTTCGAGAAGCAAGCCGAGAAAAGACAATGGAAGTGTGCGAGCTCGACGTCATTAAGTGAGACATGAAGTTGGGCGCATGGGAAAAATTGAATTCACTTTTGAAAATGATTTCCTGGTTACGAGGCATGAAAAGCCAACAAATACTGACGGCAACCAACATGTTACCTTTCTAATCGTACCTCATCATAACGCGGTAAGCCCAAAGGATTTGCCAACAAAGCATCATGTCCTTCACTGCCAGCCTAGCCGAACGAGTCACCGCCACATCGGCATAAATCAAAGGAATATTCTCATAATTTGAATTATGAAACCAACACCTCCAAATGACCCCAAGGGAAGAGAGGAGTAAGGAAAAAACTTGGCAACAACTCAATCATTGATAGGAATTTTAGATTTCTCTTCTTGAAGAAGGAAGTTAACATGGTTCGGGAGGGAATTATGGCTCCTCCAGCATCTCAAACCAGAAAGATTTAGGCCAAGTGGCACCAAGGCATCCGCCACCCTATTGCCTTCCCTGTAGACATGCATAATTTTGAACGAATCGAGCCCAGAGATGAGCCTCTTTCATAATTGTTATGCATCCGTATGCTTTCTTTTTACAATGACAATTTACTTATGTTTATCATGACTATATTCTTACAATCCCATACCTTACAACGTCTTTATGTCACATTGATTAATTGATATCCCTACATATGTCCTCTTACCATACATAGATCACATGCTTATGTCATTTGCCTATTTAAAAACCCTATCATTCATTGCCTAGTTCCTACATTACTCTTAGGTGCTCATGCTTATTGCTTGCCTTATGTACCCATATCTTGCTTACATTGTCATATCAATATGTTACATTGAGGAGCAACATGCCCATATGTTCATGTGCTTAAAGTCGCTCTTGAGACACCATAACTTGCTCACACTAAGTGTTGTCACACATCTAGATCTATCTTAGCTCTAGGGACATATAACCAGTGTGTGATTGTGCTCTTAGATGCTAAAATGGGGCATATGTCTAACCTAGTGTTTTATGTACTTACAAGGTTTTTTGGCATTAAGAGTCATGACATCATATTAAATTTCCATACTAGAGATATATCATTTAAGATCCCTTTTATATTTGTCAATCATTGAATTTATGGAATTGCTTCACTTTACATGAATTAAATGCTTATATGCTTAGATTGCATTTACATTTCAAGTATTTTTTTCCCTCTTCAATTTCAATGGATGCAACTAATTGAAAGGGGTCATATCTTGATACTAACACTCCATTAAACTTGTAAACAATTACAATTCTAATACAAGATTCACCAATGTCCAAAAATATTGTGATCAAACATATCATGTCACCCTTTACTCACCACTAGGTGGACTATTAACATTACCACTTTCTATACAAAACAATTCCTAAACCTACTCACTTTTCTTTTTTCTAGTTAGCCAAGCAAATTTCTGATTTATGTTTACTCCACTTCAAAGTTAAATGCTACTCATTGCACACTTTTTTTTGTTTTGCAAATTCCTATTGAGCACACGCCGAGAATAAACACATGAATGACATCCAATAAGTACACTACTTAAAATGGACCTCAATATTCTTTTTATGATTGGTTATTTACTTTTGTGTATGTTTACAAGTACTTGTTTACTATGAACATGCACTCCAAAGTGGGGCCAAAATCTAATGATAAATTTGCACTCTATCAATTTCCATTGAATTTTAGATCCATTTTGAGAGAATTTTTTAATACGATATCCACTTTTGTCTAAATTCGGCTCCTTCATTGAGCCGCAACTACCCTCATTAGTCTCTTACACACATTCCTATACACCCATCATTATCCTTATCTTATATCCACATTTATTTTCACATTTTTTCATTTATTAACCACAAATTTCAATGTTTGCCCTCAATCTTCAAAATCCACATTCCTTATCCAAAATCATTTCCATGATGCAAAACCCAACCGCTAAACAATACAAATCAACCCACACATTATTTTTTAAAACATTTAAATTGTCAACTAACCTTTTATTCAAAGTCGGTGGAAGCTGACTAGATACGTGTTAGTGCAACAATTTGTTCTATCTTGGTATTTAAAAACAATCAATTGGGTAATCAATCGTCCAATCATCATTCAAAATCTTACGCACTTAGTAGGAATACTTCAAATTAGTTTCAGAAGGAAACATTATTGCATCAAAATCATCACATATATCACTTGCACACTGCTCAATTCTTCGTTGACTATTTTACAACAATAAGACTTACCTTTCGAGTGGGTTGAACTAGGAAGACTTAACTCTGGTGATCCAACATTCTTTTAAGACATTTTTAAATGCCAGAGTCCTAGACAATCAATGCAAAACACAAAATTTAGTGAATCAGAATAGAATTGTATAATGTTCCAAATCAAACATGCATGCTATTGAATCAAACCAAAGTTGCAAGTTTGAAGAATTGTACAATTCACTAGATCACATCAATAGGTCACAAATCAATATACATGGTCCATAATTGAGCTATATAGTAATAGTAATGGGATTTATCCACGCAGGTTACTAGTTCTGCACAGAGTTCAAGGACAGTTTCCACTCCATGGTTATCATTTCCCAGACCAAGACAATTCATTTGATTATCTCATCAACGAGTTAAGACAAAATTTGTACATATTTAATTAGCCTAGTTTTTAACCAATAGCAAATTACATTATCCTTTACAAACATTTATAAAATTAATTCAATAATGAATCATCAACTTGTGTGCATGCATTCCATGATGAATCAACATTCCTAAAGAGTATCTTAGCAACATGCTCAAAAATGCACAGTCAATTGAATCAGTCCCTCTCAAATCAAATAATGCTAAAAAGATCCTTGTTTTTTATGAAATCTTCTAATTTCTGCAATTACTTGATAAAGCTTGCAAGCTCCTAGGATAGTTGAACATCTGTGCTCTTCATCCATTATGTTGGATAACCGCCCTTTGAAAAGAATATTGTAATTCATATTATTTGCTTGAATAATGTCTTAACACATAATTAAACGCTTTTAAAGTCGCGTGTCAAGTCAAATTTTGGCAAAGAACTTTTTTGTATCATCCCATCAGCTGAGGCCTTTTTCTTCGATAAGCATTTATTGCCTCAAAATTGACCAGACACATCCAAAAAAATGCTTGCAATCCCAACGACCATGCTGCTGATCTCGAGAGTAATCATAATATATCACAAAAAAGAGCACTGGATGGAAAAAGGTTCCTCATTCCTCAAGGCACCAATTTTTAGAACCCCAACTTCCTCGATCGAACACATTAATCAATGTAAAGAATAAATGAAGACGACTAACGACAAATGTAGAACAGTTCCTTCCGTGTGAAGTATGTTGTATTAATTTAAAATAACAAGGCGTGTTTACCCCAAATTTTCGGTTGTTCAAAATTAGTAGAGCTTGCATATCCCAGACTTTTAATTTTCCTGGAAAATAGTTCATGATAGACGATGTCATATATAAAAGAACCTTTGTTAATATAACCTTTTTTATGCAAGTTTATTTATCAGCAAAGGTTCCAAATACAGTCTTATGGTTGAAGGACTCCAACAAATGTAAATAAGCCTTATTATTTTGCATCTCTTTAGCATAACTTGCATTTTTCCACAAATAAGATGTACAACAGATATTAAGCGTTTTATTTCCCAAAACAGGACAAAATTGTTTAAGAGAGCCACTCGCCATAGCTGCCTTAAGTGTCATATGTAGCTCATTAGTCCTGCAATGATTTATGGCTGTATAAAACAACTGTAGTTTTATTGAGATATATAATTGGCATCTCCACTTCACAATGTGATCAGGCTACATTCACATTTCATATATTCTAAATTTTACAATGGAGCCTGATATAATTTCCAATCAGTTTACAAATGTCGTGAGCTTGAATCTTCTTAGCTGTAGAATGAAATTATAAACAATTCAAAATTGTACAACCCCAACGCAATCAACTGTCATGGTAACAGGTTTTTGTTCACCATATTGTAACTTTTCAAGGCCAGGTGATAGCTAGTATGCTCTTCGGATATTAGACCCCTCCTCTGCTAAGAAGAGCCTTTATTTCACAATTTGTTTTCAGGTTTCAACATCCTGACCAAACTCCTCTATAAACTGTGCCACCCAAGCCATCCACACCAATAATGTGTGAATGCAGAATCAGTTAATAAAGTGTGAATAAGACCAACTATGTGGTCTTGTGATGAGTTCTTGTATGTATTTATCTAGTAACCTTAGGGTATGACCAGCATCCTTAAAAATAACATGACATAATTAAAATCGCGTACATATAAAATTGTCCTCACTTGTAAGAATCGTGACTAGACAGCATATTAGTATAGATAGAAAGCGAGTGTCAAAAGCTCTAAGCCCCATTAAATACTAACAATAAAAACACGAATGTCCTTGAGATGGCGACGACAATGCTAATATTTCTAAAAACCTACAATAAATTGCATTTGTACTCGAAAGGGTGAATGCACCACTTAAAACTATTAAGATTTACTAATTTCTAATCTCGTTTTATCAACTAAACTTGGAACATCTTCCAACTGCTGCAGTATAATCCTCGTGAAATTTAAGCCTACATAGCATCCCACATAGACATTACCTTCCTGTTGTACAAAAATTCATTGTGTGACATTTTGTTGATCTTCTGCACCACGCACTCCTAGATTCTCTTACCATATGGAAATGGAGCGTAATTCAAAACCTGTGCTTTCTCAACCTCTTGTAATCACCACCAAAGAAATATTAATACAAAATTTCAATAGCAAACTCTTTAAATTTAACTAACTTAAAAAATATATTACTCAATAAACAAAAGAAAAAGCAGATACATTTCATCACAAATCCACCATATATGGATCAAAATTAACGTGGAAGAGAGCATTTAATAGGCAGATACAAAGATAATAAATGCATTGTTTATCCATCTAATAAGGGTTATTACATTTATTTTGGTGCCTTAAATATAGTGACCACTGCTTCCTTTGATGTCTTCAAAGCGCAGCAATGCAATGTTTATTTTGATGTCTTTGCAATTAAGACTCGAGGGCAACTAATAGACCAAGAGTAGCATTTGACAGGATTGCCAAAAAAATGGACAATAACCAGGGAAAGAGCTGGACCAGGAAGAGTATTGCAACTTTGCTTACAGTATATTGATTTAAAGAATCTCTCCTGATATGTCATGCCCTAAGAACCCAGAAGATAAGAGAATGCTCGCCAACTTGCATAAAAAGTAGATGTTTAAAACATTGGAACATAATTTATCAGAAAAGATCATCCACAATCATCACCAGTGGTTTCAGGCATTCAATGTGAATAGTTGAATAACATTAGCCATCCATACCTCTGCCAAGATGTGTACCCAAAGTTGTCAAAACCTCAACGTAAAATTCAATAAATATTAGAAAATGTCTGTATTCTGTCACTCCTTTTGTCCCCATGCTTTCCTGGTATGCACTACATATCTCCACATTCAAAGCCATTCATGTACTTGGAAACCTCTCAATAGATCAGTGGTAAAAAGATTATATCATGGAATATACCCCACATCTATGTAACAATAAAAGTGCAACAATAAAATTCTATTGATTCTCAAAAAATGACTTTACAGGAGCTGCAATTTTCTCAAAGCAGTTATTTTAAATAAGATATTAAGAAATGCATCTAATATACAAAATTACAATCAGGTTTAAAAATTACGTTCTTGGCCTTTTTTTACTTTGAGAAATAAGTCGAACAGTCTGTTTGCCAAGTTCAATTATTTCTGTTCTACCATCATCTAAGTGTACACGGAATGTTGATTGTTGTTCTCCCATTCCAGTTACAGATCCCTTATGCCTGGAAAAGAAAGTTAAAATCAGGGGGGTCTTGATTTAAAAAATGCAGGCAAAAATCCAAATGTTGCATGCATACATAAAAGGGAAAGAGAAAGAAACAATAATATTTAATCCAGCACACATTGAAGACCACTAGCGATCAAGAAAATTTAAATAATAATATATTAAAATGCATCGGTTCTTTCCAACTTGAACTATCCCAACAAAATAAGAATCTAGCAGTCAAGGAGATGATTCCAAAATGCATAATGACATTAAAAGATGGGAAAGCTTTGAAGGCAAGCCTATGACACCTTTTGGCAATAAATAATAATCCAGAAAATTTAAATTGCAAATCTTCTACATATCTTCCCAGATATGACATGGACTTGTTTTACAGGCAGCAAAAGAGAAAAACATATCTAAAACATTTGAGCAGCCCTAGGAAACAAATATGAGAAAAAATGTCATTTTAGTTTTTTATTCGGTACTATTAGCAGATTATGCACATAAAAGTTCTGTGAGATACAGGGCAGACTGCATGTATTCATAATTTCTCTCTAGTTGAGGATCGCATAATATTATGGGTTAGAATTTTCATTTGACCGTTGATTTGCCAGCAGTGAATACAGCACTATTATCCAAAAGTGAATAAAAAATTGAAAACATACAACATAGAAAACAAAAAGTACAAGATAAGAAACATACAACAATAGAAAACAAAAAGCGAAAGGAAAATCAAAATTTAGAATCTCACATTCTAAATGTGCAGCCTTTATGCAGCTCATGTTTGAAACATCTAAAGACCAATCCATTCAAGCATCAACTCATCCATGAGAGGGTATGTCCACAGTTTTACTTCTTGCAAATTAAACATCTATGGACAAAACAAAGTCCACAAAATTTGAGACTTACCAAGTATTGTCTGATGGTTCATGAACTTCTACTCTCTTTCCTATGGCATCCTTACCAAGCTTCATCAAGATCCAGTTGTAGTCTAAGAATGAATTAACTGTATCCTCCTTTGGATTGAAGGTACCCTCTCTGTCTTCCTTATCCTGCTTTTCTGTTTCCAGGATATGTGGTCTCTTTCTCTTTGATCTCTGCCCTTTAATTAAACTTCCATCATCTTCATCTCGCCGTTGTACCCAAGGAGTTGTGTTTTCATAAGAAGGTTTCTTAAATTTCACTTTCAAAGAACGCTTTGACATTGAATCATCAAGAGCAGACACCTCAGTCCCATCATTTCTACTTTCACTACCTATACTTGTTACTTTAAACCTTTTCCTCGTTAACTCTGACGAATCTTCATCTTGACTCACATTAGCTGGCAAGTCCTCAAGATTGCCATCAGTAATCCTCTGATGTCTGGAACTGACAGAAGGAGTGCTGCTTGGTAAAATACCTTCTGCTTCCTGTCGATGATCATCAGATTCAATTTCATCAGTTATCAGAGGCCTGCCTGCCCTAAATGACATCAACCTGCCAGGCTCCTTTGAACTAGTTTTTCGATCTTTCTCTGGCATTCTCAATTTTTCCCCATTGAGATCATTACGTAGGTATTTTGACTTCTCTTGCATTGTACTGCCGTGATGAATTCCTGCAGAACGAATTGGAGGGAACCCTGTTGCAATCAAAATGCCAATACTCAGATCAAGAAACCTACTTTTAGGCAAAGGCCTTATTATTTCAACAAGTGATTCTAAATTATATACTTCAGTAAATAAAAATATACATTACAGTCTGATATTTGCATACTTCAAAATTGAAACAGAAAAGAAACAAATAAAAATTCAACCATCTCCTACTAGCCAGAAAAATCTCAACTGAGGCATACTAACATTAATATCTTAAATACATCTATTTAAAAGACACCGAGATATATTAGTCTCAAGGTGCTAGCTTGTTTTATCTGCAATAGTACAGATGTTAAAACAATAGCTATTTCCAAAATTTTCAAAAAATTAATTAAAAAAATCATCTCAATAGTTTTACTAACTATTTTATTTACTGTAGTACATAGCTATTTCAATTGGCTGGCTTATTATTTTATATACGGTTTCAATAAGCTTGCTTACTATTTTTTGTTTCTTTTTCTTCTTTATGTTATGCTCTGTATGCTTCAGTAATATTTGTTTATTTTGCTTTGAAAAGTGTAGTAAATCTTCTCTAATTATGTGTAAATTTCAATTTGACTTTTCTAAAAACCACCATTCATTATTACGAATTCTACTCATCGCTAGCAAAGGTTCCATATTTGTTTTGTTAAAATAAATTACAGTTAGAGAAAAAAAGATATAGAGCTATTTTTTTTATATACTTTAGAGCTACTTATTTATTACATATTTAAAAAATTTAGTGTCTTTCATTACATCTTTTGTACGATTAGGTATGCTAATATAGATCACCTGTGTTTGGGTGAAACATATGACAGCATGGACTCTATGGTTGAAAAAATAAGGACCATATGTATGCATATTCTAGTACAGAAATGGATATGGGTATGCCAGTATGGCAACTTTTTTTCCTAGGTATAGTGTGTTTGGGTACGGTGTGTTGGTGTGTGTGTATAGAATTGTAAATACATTTGATAGTACGATACTTCATCATTGATCAATGCCAAATGCCAAAAAGGTAGTGATGGAGATAAATATTAAATCAGAAAGAAATGATTGAAGAGAGAAAAATGATGTTTGATGTGGGAGAAATTAGGCATTTGAAGTCATTTTAGGGGTTGCTTTACTAATTTGCATGTTTAAAAAAGTTTTCTTTTGTTTTTGGCACTGAGTGCTGCTGGGAGCACGCAGGCAAACACAAGCACCCTGGAATGCCCAGGGAACACCTCAGATGAACCCAGGGCATCCGGGTTGCTCCCTTGGTGTTCCCAGGCACTCCTGCACGTGTAACCATGCACGTGTTTCCAGAGAACCCATTAGCTTACAATACGTACATAGATATATCCATCCATTCATAAATACATAAATAGATGTATATAAGTATATATTAAGATATATACAAACCTGTACCCATACCCAAAGGGAAAAAATGTCATATCAGTGCGCCTGAACCCATACCAAGACTAGCAACTTAGGTTCAAACAACAAATAGAGCAAGGTATTTTCGAAAAAAAATATAAAATTGTCGTTAATATTATAATCAAGATAACACAAGATTAAATTAAAGCTCTAACAATCAAGAGAGCAAGATAGTTTGAAAAACATATTTAAATTTGTCATTAACATTCCAAGAGAACAAAATTGTAATTAAGCAATGAAGAGAGCAAGCTAGTTAGGAAAAGATTTTTAAATTGTCATTAACATTCTAACTAAGAGAACACACAATTAATTAAAGTGGATACTTCAATGCCATTAATTTGCAAGTGAGATTATAAAATTGCCAAGGTCAGCTGAGAGGATGAGATAATTCCATAAATATGCCAGTACACTTATCAAGGAAAAATACTTATACTAATTCTAAAACCTGTTATAAATAAACATTTTTACCACCCTAGTACCTAATTTGTACATAAAGATTTGCATTTTCCTTCTAAAAGACATTAACAAATGGATACAAATTAAGACACGCATTGAGAAAACATGCATTTGTATGATGTCCTATCAAATTAGTGTGCCCAGTTATGAAAATACCTTGCGAGCCTGCCGAGCCATCTTCCCTGTGACTACTCGATGTCTCTGATGCTGGAATGCGGTATGATTTCCCTTTTGGAAGATGTATAACAATTTTTGTTCCTCTTCCGCTCTCAGCCTTGCTGACAAGCTTTTCAGTTTCAGTTTTTTCTTCACCATAAATTTGACTGTCAGACAGCTTAGAACTGTTTTTGCTTTTATGGCGCTTGCTTTTCTTTTTGTCACTAGGTGACCCACTTTCAACAAGGCTGTCCTTAAACATCTTGTTGTCAATCTGGCCCATCAATAAGCCAGATTTGATTGAACTTGTTTTGTTGGGATGAGAAAACAAGTTAACCCCATTAGACTTTTGCGAAGCTTCCTCTTCTATCTCTTCATATTTCAAACTATCTTGATCTTTATTTGGTATTGTATCCTCATTTTCTTTCATTTCTGACTGAAACCAATGAAAGCTGTTCTTCACTGCTCCCAAATTACCATTGGATTGAATCTGTGGTCCTTTCCTCTTGACATGTTTTTTATTTATTACTGCATTTTTTGAGGATTTTTTTCCAAACTCCTTTTGTCTTGGCACTTGTTCTTTTCCATTTTTATATGCCTTCTCAGCTGCCCCCTTGTGTACTACTTTACCTTTTTTTGCTGACTCATTTTCTGGCTCAATGGAAGGGAAATCGTTGTCATCGTCTGAAGAAGGACAAAGGTGTAACATTTCCTTCTGTGAAAGGAGTCCAGCTGAGGCCTTTAATGTGGTCACCAGTTCAAGTTCAAATTTATCCCTTCTCCTCCAAAGCTCTTGAACAGCATCATCAAGGTCCTTAACCTGTTCAACAGCAACACAAAAAAGGGGCATAAAATAAGCACAGAAATAACTAAGAAAAAGTTTTTTTCAATGCTCAAATCAGAACAAAACAGAAATGCCTGTTAATAATTTGCAAACCATGGGACCAATCAAACCTGATAACAGTCCCCACGACATGCAGCACATCTGTAATACAAATTTCCATCAGCTTGGAACTGCTGATACTTTTCTTCGCTGCATGATTATCCCACAAATCCCATCATTAAGGTCCACAACAACAGCAATAATCCTAAAATCCTAAAACAATCAATTGAAGAAAATGTGTATCCATAGTATGGAGGCATCAATTCCTAAACAGAAAAAAGGACCATAACATAAGAAGCCTTGAACACTACCAAATCTGAGAATTGATCCCACCCTCACTCAATATCAGTCACTGAAAAATTTTAAAAAGTTGAGTGCTTGACCCTTCAACGGCATACATATACAAAACTCTACCTACGAAATTACAAATTCGAATTTTATTTCACCCCATTGAATAGATAAGCATGCTTCAGGCACCCACCAGTTTGTAAAACTATGCTGACGCTAAATAAATTATAGGTCACAGACAACACAATTCATTTGAGAATGCTTCCGGTAATAACCATATAGAAGTTTTTTGCACCTACATTTAGGAACACACTTCGTAATCCAACATTGGGATAAGGAAAAAATGTAAAAACTTCAAAAGAAGTGTGTGGAACAATCTCTTAATTAAAATTACAGGCAAATGTGACAAGAGCTATTATGCTTAAGGAATCAACTCTAATGTCTTCTTGATTACAATACAGCTGAACACTTACAAAATTGGAAAGATTTAAATACTATAATTGATTGAAAAAAGACCCTAACTAAATTTAACTAATCCTAAAAATTGACACCGAAGTTAACTATCATTTTGATTTATCTTTGATTTGACAATTAGCATTGAATTAAACCCATCAAGATTTCCATAGTCCCACAATGTCTATTGCAAATAGTTTCTAAATTCAATTGTGTAGAATTGTTTTGCATCAATGCTTCGGATCACACTCTGTTATCCATCATCAGGATGAAAGAGAGCAGCTGTAGGAGAAAAATGATTGTTTGCAGACTTAGAGTAGATAAAATAAGGCAAGGGCTGCAATTTTCTCTGATAGTTTCATTCTCAAGAGCTCCGATTACTTGAATTTGTAACATAATTCCCTCCCATGAAGAGTATCAATTGAACTCATCAGATTTCAACAGTCCATACTGTACATAGCATATATTTTCTGAGTTCAGATGTGTAGAATTGTTTTACATCAACATTTTGGATCACATTATGTGATCCATAATCAGGATGAAAGAGAGCAGCCGAAGAAGAAAAATGATTGTTTGCAGACTAAGACCAGATAAAAAAGACAAGGTCTGCAATTTTATTTGATAGTTTGATCCTCGGCAGCTCTAATTGCTTGGATTTGAATTATCAATCATCAGCTGTGACAAAATATACAAAAGGAAATGTTAAAATATATCAATATGGCTCTTTTAATATTTGGTGATGTAGGGTGAGCAGGTGGCTGTTTTCTTCCTAAGCTTCGCCGGTTTTACCCCTTAGGCTTATAAATATCAGCTGATAATTAATAATCATTATTCAATGTCAATGTCAAATATTAAAGTTAAACCAAAATATTTATTTAATAATAAATCATTTTTCAGGGTTGGTTAGGGTTTGTATCCTTTTGCTTTTTTAATACCAAAAAAGAAATTTCTATGTTTGGGGAAGTGGGTTCTTCGGAAGTTCACCCAGGGTCCAGTAAGTGTTAGGGTTTAGGTAGACGGAAGCAATAAACAACATTAAATGATAAATCTAATGCAGAATAAAAGAGGAAAATATAACAAATCACAATAATACAAAGATGTAACGTGGTTCACCCAATGTGGTCTACATCCAAAGAGAAACAGCCTTCCACATTTCTATTATCCAGTGAAGAGCAAATTATAATATGATGATTTCACATTACACGGCCACTTATTCATCAAGCCCTTTTGACAGTTTACGAAGGTCAGTCTACATGCCAAAACAATAGCCGACTACTTTATTAAAAAATGGAAAATTTAATAAAGGAGTCAGGTATTATTGATTTGGGGGGAAAACACGGCAGGCAAAGTCACCAAAATTTAATCCCAGCAGCATGATCAGTCGCCACATACCAACAGTAAGGGCTTGTGAATTCATCCCAGGTATGTGTACCCAAGGTCAACTCACAGACCTGGTCAGAACCCTGGGCAAACCCAGCTCACATCCAGTTCAAACCAGTCAGAGAACAGACAGTTCTGAGAAAAACCAGTAAGTGGTAACACAAGGTAGCCAAATCAAACAGAGGAAAGAAATGGTGTGCTAGACTAAAAAGACCCTTAGTTATGAAAAGTAACTAAAATGAAAGTTAAAATCAATCGGAGAATAAACTGAGTTCTGAGCGGCCCTAGAAACACACGGAGGATGATTATTTAAAAGATTGTAACAAGCTCAGGCTTTCTAAAAGTTGCTCTAAAAAAACTTCTCTTAGAACAACTATAAGTTATAATTCACTTGGTACTATATTTGGAAACAAAATCAGAAATGGACTCTAATATCAGTCTGTGGATACAAACAACTGCTAAACTGAGCAAGAGCAAGTATACATGAAACAAATAGATATACAGCACTATCTCAAACCAGAAAGTAATTGGGCTTCCTATATCATTTTATCAAAAAGAACCACCAATTAATTTTCTTGTTCTTGACACTTGAACAGTAATGGAGCTTGCTTATAATAGCTTTGGACTTGTAAGAAAATGACTCAAATGAACTGTCTACAAAACTTCAAGCATTGACGAGCTAAAGAATATATAATATACCATAGCATTGAGAATACATAACAGATAGAGCTAACATGTTGCAAGTAAAAATGTTAAACCAAACCTGATGCCATCACAAACACAATGAACCCATCGTTGGCAAGCATCACAGCACACCATGGGTGTTGACTCTGAATCCCTATATACCTGCCACAGCCAAATTTCTTGAAAATTATCCTCTTTCCTGACATCCAATGCGTTCTTCCAAAAATCAAAATCTAATATGCAAAGCTATTGATCTACACAATTAGCTCAAGGAAAATGACAAAAAGTCATACACATTAACATAAAATAGACTACGTAAGCCTAGGATCAGGATAATTCCAATCCTTAACAAGATGAATATTAGTATAAAAACTATTTTTTGCTTCTCTCCCATAAGTGATGGGCTTCCTTAGGAATCCAACACCTATGCAGCTATAAGAAAAGGCTTCAGTTTATAACAAATATAGCTATAAACAGCAAACTTCAACAACTAACCATGTACTATAAATTATAAAAGCACAAGTTTAATTAACTGTTTAAATGTTTAGAAAAGGGCCAGAATAACAAAGACTAAGGGCCAGCTGCCAGAGTAACAAAGACTAAGGGCAATACAATCTGAAATTGTGTGCTGAACATTTATATGCAAGGAAAAAGCAAATAAAAAATAGCCATCTTCTGGGTTACCTTTAAACAGACTGGACAGTATTTCCCTTTAATAAAAAGTCTGCCACAAGCATCACATGAAGTATGTCCAATAAACCACCTGCATAAATGAATGATATTTTGTTAAAAAAACAGGACACTTGAAATGCACCAGAAGTTAGAAATGATAACCAACTCAGTTTACTACACAAAGCTACAGTAGTAAAATTGGAAACCTTCAGGTAGTCAGAGCATTATCAAAAATAAAACAACTGACTGCAACAAGAAATGGCAATATCATGAAACCCTCTTGCAAATCATTGCTTATCAATTTATAGAAAAGTCCAATAGATTCTGAATAAGGAGGCAATCATTTACTGAGTTATAATGGGAGAGAATCAACTGTTCGGAAACAAGCTGTCTCATGTTCTGTACAATAACATTCCTGAGCATATAATTGTTTGCCTCAAATTTAGAGATCATCAAGGAATAACTAAATTTACACTATGATATGATAAGAAACTTGGGAATTTTGGCTCGTAAAGTATGAATGCTACTCTGAATAACAAGCAATGTGAATATTAAGATTTAATGGACTCTGACATCAAAAACTATAAAAATGTTTATTCAAAATAGTAAGCAATCACTGGCCCAGATATACCATTAATTATGAATATAGCTGTCAATGCAAAAGCCTAAAAATGAATACAGTTGATGACTGTTCAGTGGAAACAATCTCTCCCATCCTTACCCAACACCAATCCACAAACTACAACCCTCTTAACTTCATCTAAGTGCTTATAAAAGACACAGTTGTAGCATAAGTATCGAATTCATCGCTTTTATGATTGTGTTTTGGTGGAATTTCCTAGCATATAACCATTATTTAGATTAACTAGAAAACCTTACTATTAATCAATTACATTAGTTCCTTAAATCCTTCCGTTGTTTTTTGTTGCTTTTCTAACTTATTAGTATATTACCATTACTTATATCACTCTTTGCAAGAAAAAATTTCCTACTTGTCGCTAGAAGTCAATTTATTGGGTAATTCACATTTCACTTGCTGCAATTAACAGTAAATTAACTTTTCCTGTAATTCAAAAATACTGCAAATTTCTACACTTCTAGATGTTAAATAATTTAAATAAAATGTGTGTTAAAGACTCTTAACAATGTCATACTGAATACTTGAAAAAAAAATAAAAACACTCTTACGCACTGAATTTTACTTCCAAATAATTTTGCAACAGGGAAAGGCATGTTAGCAAAAGTATTAATCATCAACCATTTGCATTCTGCCGCAGGAATAACACCGTCTCTAGTAAGCATACTACTCTCATCCAAAAGTCCAGTGTCTAATTAAAGTAATGGGAAAGTTTTAAAACTTAAAATTAAAACAAAACAAAAAAAGCAAGAAACCGAAAGTCCTCCAAACAGAATTTTGGAGAAAAAAGTGACAATCAAAGGTTTTCTCCATAAAGGGGTGGGGTGGCAGTTTTACTCCATTTCAAAAGGTAAACTAAATTTTTCTGAACACAAGGAAGCCAAAAACTGATTTAAAACCTTAAAAACTACAGGCTATGATGATTTCTTCTTTTTTAACCTTTTTCATTATTTAAAACAATTTCAAGATAAATTTAAATAGTGACTTGATATTTGAAACACAATTCAAAATTAGAAATTTCAGAATTCCTCAAAACATTGTTTTCCCTAATTGCATTCAGTGAAATTAAAAAATTTAAGGATATTAATAATTAAATCAAATCTTATTAGTCAAACCTCTGGATGAAACTCCACCACTCACTCTGTTACGTGTAAGGCTTCAATTTAAGGATTTAATGTCAGATAAACCAATATACATAGATCTGGACCTACAGACATAACTACCAGCTGCAATCAAATTGCAACTCATGGAATAGCTCTGGAAAGGCCACTAGCTGCCATGGCCAATAAAAAAAAATTGCAATTGGGACCACATCAAACATTTTAAAACCTAAAGGGAAGGCAAGGAGAAATATGGGAAACATCCCTTAACATTCTCAAGATGTCAAATATAACCTACAGACATTTGGGGGGCATTAGTCCACAGCTGAAGACCTTAAACCCGTGTGTGCTTTCAAGGCATCGATCAATCCATCAGTGAAGACATTAGAAATAAAACTCATAAACATATACAAGGAGAAGAAATGCTAACAGAATCTTAATGCAGCAGACGGAAAAAATGACAAACTTAACCTACAAAACCCTTTTCGGAAAAACCCAGAAAAAACAGCATACACTCTATTTAAAAAATTATATAGAGTATTTCTTATGTGCTTAACCCTAATCCATTTGCAAGTATTTGTAGGCACATCACCATACGAAACCGCTGAGGCATATTACAATACAATGCATATAAAACCCTGGGCTTAAAAAATCACCTATAATGGTCAAAAAAATTGGATGATCGCCATAACCTCCTACCCAGGGGACAGCCCTTGGCTTCACTAGGTATGAAGGGTGTACATAAGGGGTTTACAAAATGCAAATTATACAGTACAGTTCGGCAATCAAGAGAATACAAATGTTACATCATATCTACTGAAGAAAAGAAAATATTTTGTTCTCTTAAATTTAATTCTAGTTAAGATCCATGTATGTTTTTTTTCTATGAATCCTAACCCACTGTTTTTTTTTATTTGAGAACCATATCCCCTGTACCATCCCCTGCACTTTGGGGCAATCCTCTAACTCGCCCCAGAGCACTCCCTACATCCTCAATCCCAGAAATTAGTTTAAAATCAATCCTGGGTATATGCGAAATAATAAAAATTATTCCAAGTTGATGTAATACCTACACATACTATATAATAATATATCAAAATTAAAAAAGCCCAGAATGCTTCCCAACAATTTCCTCAATCAGACACTCCATGCCCTAACAGAACTCCCTTCCAAATTTCTTGTGCAGTCGAGTACGAGCATGCTTCAACAAATGTGGGAGGGACTCTATAGCTTCTTCGCTTGAAATAGAGATTTTAGACTCATCAACAACCAGCACAAGATGGAAAGAGATTTTCTTCAGGTTGTGAAATCTGTATAGAACCTAATCTTAGTCTTCTCCAGCAGTTATCAATAGATATTTTTCCTAGATATATCGAATCTCTCCTAAGACTTTAGATGACAGCAAAGTGATAAGGTCAAGCAACCCTGCACAAAGCAACAATATTCTAGGCATGATTTACTTTTCATCATTTTGAAGATCTTTTTTTATCCCAGAAATTACTACAGATGTTGCAGTGGTAAGCACAATGAGCATTTGGTAGAGCATGCATTTTTGTGCAAATTCACAAAATTGTGGCCCAATTTATCCAAACTACATGTGTGGATCTCAAAGCAATAGAATTAGCATCTGAAGGATGAAACATACATCAACCCATGTGCTAGGGTAATTTTTTTTCTTAAATTTAAACCTTAAGGTGATAAGGAGCTTGATTTTAAATTTGGACTCTTAGATTTTAAGAATGCATTTCTCTGTATCAAACCTTCATCTCTAACATTCAATCCACAGATTCCTTTTCAGCTGCTTGTATTTGGATAATATTGCCTTGTGTGCCTTTACAATATTGGGAGCCCAACAAACTTGTGGCAATTGAGAATGTACTTGGTAAGTTTTTTGTGTTTCAGATGCAACTGCTTGCAAAACCTGCACCACTTATTCTTATCTTTAAGTGGAGATGGATGTCAACAAGGACTTATCTGCTGAAGTTTCTTTGAAGGTAGGTGATAGAAATTGAAGACAAGCAGTTGATAATAGGAAAATTGCCTTCAAGAGTAGAGATTCTTTTTTCCTATGAGCATCACGCCACTAAATGCCATAAAAAGAATTTCAAACTGGTGTTCCTGAGCAGGGAAAACAAATTTTGTTTGTGCCCTTGAAAGTTCATAACCCACCTAGTGGGCAGTTGCTAAATCTCATCACCATTTGATTGTTTCTGATGAATTGCAAGTAGATGAGTTTTAATCAGCTCATCAGAAGGGGTATGTCTCCCTCATTGTGCCCACTCTTTCCCAAGAAGAGAATGAAGATTTTTCTGTAGATTCAGTTGCAGAAATGGTCCCTTCAGTTTCCATGACAAAGAGAAAGGTCCTAGGAGATATCACAGTTCCAGCCCCTGAAATAAAAAGGCAAGATTCTTCAGTTAAAAACAATGTTTTGAAGTATCTAACCTCTTCAGCTTCAGAGGTAGAGCAGGATAATTTAGAGACTCTTGGAAGGGCAGATCTTGATTTGGGATTGCAGTTTGCATCCTCCTCTAAAAATGACTGGATCGAACTAAAAAATTGTAAGAAGGAACTTGCAAAGAATAAGACTCCATCGCTGATGACTCTTAGAGCCTCTAAGGACATGAAGAAAGTACCCCTGTACATTAAGGAGTTAAATCTTGACAATGGAGGTGTTTATAGTTTTTGTGAATTTCACAAAGGAAAAGGTCATAGAATGAAAAATTGTCACCGCTTGAAGAACATCATCCAAGATCTTATTGATCGAGGAGAGGTATGATAGTAGGTGGAGAGTACTGCTTGCATGGCATGTATCCAGGGTCTCCCTAGAAGAAGGTTATATGGGAGGGGTAGATCTAGGACTTGGCAAACCATATCCTTCACCACAGGTCCTACCCTGACTGATAGAGTGACACAGTTTTCATTCAAGACTTTTTTTCCTTTTTTTAAGCAGGGAAGTTGACATTTAGAAAGTATATGCGTATTAGTTCTTTTCTTTTTGTCACCATTAAATAGTTACTTCACACTTGAAATGTGTTGAACATTTATATTAAAGCGAGACGACTTCAAATCCTTTAATTCACATATCAAAAAAATAGGTCTATCCTAAATTTCAAAAATGTGACCATATATCTACCAATTTGAGTCCAAACTCAACATTGCAAATTGATTTAAAACAACACATTAAAAGTGGTGGATAAATATAAAAAATTAAAATAATTATGAATTTAGGTGAATAAAAACATAGATGTGAAAGTTGAAATATTTGGGTGAAAAAAACCTCACTCCATTTTTCAAATTTTGAGTGAATTAAGACCTCACTCCTTTTTCTCGGGCTCTCATTCAAACAAAATGAAGACACGGGTCCTACACTACAAATAAGGACTGCAAATTGATCTCAACACAACACATACTGAAGAATATATAATGGTTGGAAGGCACATTTAACACAGATAATTGACAATGTAGAAGGGCATATTACTGCAAAAAATGAACAATAGGGGCAGATTTAAAACCATCTTTTCAGCACAGACATATCAAACATTATCAATAAATAAATTTTTCCATAAAAAATTATTTAATTAAAACGAATATCATTGGCAAACGTACAATAAGTTTCTGGAGAAATAGAAAACATCATATTTCAATCTTCTTGTATTATATTTGTCAAAGTTAGCACCTTAGGTTGATATCATAAATTACCAATTTTAGTGCATTATCAGAGACTTGATTGAACACCAAAATTTAGTGTCAGCCAAATCTGTTCAAACTAAAGTTGACTGTATCTCGGAGGACAATAAAAAATTAAAGAATCATTAAAAAGGAACTATGAAAGAAAAGGTGGAAAGGCCTCGCCGGTTCTCCCACATCATTAGTAAAGAACAAAAAAAAATGGATAGTATTGCCACCATTGGCCAACAAAAGAAAAAATTTATTCATCAACTTACCAGTATGCAAGTTTCTCTTTTCAGCATCTATGTAATTATCTTGTTCCATAAAGTATCATTTTATAATTATTAAATCACGCAATACATATTCTTTAATATATTCCTTACATTTCAAAATTCTAATTATTGCTAAAAACGCAAACTTTAGCAAACCTCCCTCCATCTTATAGCCTATTAAATGTCAAATCCACAACAAATCATACTTTACTTAGTGTTCACATATTCTCAACCAGATTAGTATGATTCTGTCAATTGTACGCTATCTGAAATTTTCAAAATATTGGGATAACTCACAATATAAGCATGTTCCTAATTTCTTCAACAAGTTAATAACTAATATTTCTTAACAAACTCTTCAAAAAAATGATATAAAATTTAAAAGTGATCAACAATCAAGTTTCAGAAGAATGTATAGCAAAAATGAGACAAATTTAATGAAGTGATATGAAGTAGTATCTAGATAAAAGAAGAGTAATTACCTGGTACTAATCCCACTACCAGGGACAGTCGATCCACAACTATGACACCATGTGTGCTTTGAACACAGATATGGCCCAGGTGTTACATTCTGTTCACAAGTATAAATTGTGTTAAGTGCGTACCCAGAGAATCATTTTAAAAATACATGAAGTATTAGAGATCTCTACAAAGAAAAGACTAAAGCAAGTCTGTTCAGATGCTTACCTTATGAGGGGGTTGTTGGCAATAAGAATGACAAGCTGCATCACATCTTTTACAAAACATAAGCTTGCTAGGGTCCCCAGTTCGCTTGCATACCTGGAAACCAGTCACCTCAATCTATTATTCAATATAAATGATAGTTCATGTAAGAATTTTCAAAAGAACAACATCGGCATCTTAATTAATTACTAATTAGACAACTACATTGCATGCTACATGTATCAAGATTGTGACTGCTATGCAGCGAGTTGCCAACTAAATGGGGATGCATATAGATAGCAAGAAGACCATGTTTAACTCATTAATGTAAATTTAAATACATATCCCACACTATCACTAATTACATGACCACAATGGTTATTGTTACATCAACGTATCGCAATTGTGGATGCTAATATCATGATTGTGAGTGCCACACAAGAAGTTGCCGGCTAAATGGGGATGCAAATGAATATTTCAATGGCCATGCCTACCTTGTAAAAGAGTTTTATATGCATTTCCGCAAATTGTAGCCATTCAATGAGTATGAAAATGAGTAAGCTAATCTAGCAAACCAATTACAAGTTCCTTCATTAATACAACAATTCTATGTAGATCCAAAGGAATACTATAAATTTGGAAAACCATCTTGTCCGGTCCCTTTAAATTAATGCTATTTGTAGTGTACCGCAGGGTTATGTGTACCTTGTGGTGTAACTTGCCCTTGAATGCGTAATCTGCACTCATTTGTATTGGGTTAATTTTTTATTGGGTCAGCCTACCATTCTGTAAAATATTGAAACGTGTATAAATAGAGTCAATCTCTCCTGCCTTTTCGGTCATTTTTGTAGCATTTCATTCTATATCGTATGGTGAGATTTTCATTATGGTGCCTCTTGACACTGCCCACATTGGTGTTCTTTCTATGCTTGGGAAGTTTTTTATGTTTCAAAATCTAAGTGTCATGGACCAACAACATGATTAACTGATTATCAGAATTTCAACAAAAGGATGAAAATCAATTACCAAGCATAAATTACTCATAACACTAAGAGAATTTAATTTTTGAATATCGTTTCTTTCGCCTATACCTCAAGAACATTAAGACATTAAAAATTGGCAAACAAAGATGCATATGGAACAGAGAGAATCTTCAAACACAGGAATCAAGCAATGCAAGATTGCAGTTATCACTGGTGGCCATTGTTGACTTAAATCCATCTCTAATTGACATTCTGAATCATCATGGATCAGCAAATAAATATTTTGCTGCTTCAGATACATTGAATCGTTATAAGAAATAGAAGATTCAGTTTTAATTGAGGCTAAAATGCGAGCACTATCCATTGCAATGTACCATGCAAAATGGAAAGGCCAAAAAAGAATGCAAAGAGACACAATGTAGTGTAGGAAAGACTACAGGAAAGGCAATGAAGGAACTGAAACAAGAAGGTACAGACAACTAGATATCTGCAGTTGACTGTGTATGCAGATGTGATCATCATTCCCAACTTTGAGACCGTAAATTGTGGACACACAATAATAGATATGCTCAATAACAGGAAAGGCAAAAAATGAATTGAAGCAAGAAAAAGTAAAACAGTAAGTGCAGAGAACTAAATTTCTGCTGCTCGCTATGCATGCAACTGTGATCAAAGTCTACTAAACATAGTGTCTATATTTATAATTTCTGTGCTGTAATTTGTGGGTTCACAATAATAGATACACAAAATTTTGGCTACCCTTGTTCTTGCAATTAGAATAATCATTAGAGCAGCTGACATTTTTTTGGTGAGGGAGGGTGGGGAGGAGAAAGTGTTGTTTTGCAACTGAGATATCCAGCAATCACAACACCTAAGTTGCAAAATCAACATACTTACCTGCCGATTCCAGAAACAAAACATCCCAGATTCAGAATCCATCCAAAAATGATTGCAGATTTGGTTAGCGTTTGGCATTTTCACGTCGAAACAATTCTGCCAAAAGTTTGCCATACCCGTCCGATTCTATCAATAACTTAGCTTCCCAGACGATTCCATACAAGAAAAAAAAACCTAAAACAACACATTTCACAGACGCATTTGACAGTTTCCTTATTTTCATGCTGCAACGCCACATACAAGGAATTTTTTAGAGTTTTCTATATTGCAGACAGTCAAATTGAGTTCGTTTGATGTGATGGAGCTCTTTTGATGTCCAATCACTTGTTCCCTGTGACTCTCCCTCACGATTATTGAACAAATTCCATCAACAGTCGGGTCATAAATAATATTAAATATACTATAATATTTATATAGTAGTGAAGCCCTATTCTACAATATTCATTAAATACTAGAGTTTGTTGTATAATTTAAAAAGTAGTATAATTTAATATTATATAGCTTTAAATTTCTATTTGATATTTATTTGTAATTTTGTATGATTAAATTAAAATAGTAAAGTTGAAGTCTAATACAATATATTATATTTTATTAAATATGATGAATGTATATAGTCTATATGTAATATGTATCGTACAGATGCACCCAAACTTACCCAGCTCCCCCCAAAAAATCCACTGTACCTCAGTATAATACCTACGTAACAGTACCTGTACCCATATCCGATTTGGCAACTTACACAAAAACATATACCATGAAAGTTTAATAGCAACAACTGCCAGCTGACCTGGAATAGCAATCCTTGAGAGGTTACATGTCATTAAGGCATTAAAAGAGCTATAAACTTATAATTGATAGAAACAATAATCAGTAACAAGGTATTTCCTTGTTTTGGCAACAACAAAACATCTTGAGTACATATACCAAGACTTACTAGTAATTAGCAGAAGGAAAAGATTACTTTAACCAAAAGTGTATACTGCTAGCCAAGAGTTGAAGTTGCACTAACCTCACAGCTCATACATGAGGGGCAAACCCAAGAAGCCCAGTTAAATAGATCTGCCAGAAAAGCATACAAAAATGTTATACATATCATTGACAAGCATATTTGCTACTGCTGAATAGAATGTAACATTTATTGCCATTTTCAGAAAAATGAGCTGCATACAATATTACAAAAAACCATGTAAAATTAAATTGTGCTCAGGTATAAATATGTTTTGTTAATTAACCACCTCTGTTTTCAGCCCAACGTTTTAAACAGCTCCTGTGATATTTCTTATTGCAGCTTCTGCATGAGAGCATTCTCTCAACCTTTTGGGTACCTTCGTCTTCTCCAGAAAAGCATATCCTACACATTATTTTTGGCACTATTGATCCTTTCTCTTCTAAAAAACTGTCACTTTTAATTGCTTCCTCGGCTAGATGGGTGCCCTTGTGTCTTCCCAGTCGCAAAACAGCTTCCGCTTCTGATTGCTGCAAAATATATGCAAATATAAAAAGAAACCAATTAGAATGGCATTTAATGTATGCTATTGAGAATCTTTATATAATATAAATTAAAAAACAAATAGAAAGTAGCCAAGATGAATGGGTAATTTCTACTAGAGTGAAAGATAACAAATTAAACCCATTGCATGTTCACATGTGTACCATTATTTGATAGATATTATCTTCAATCTATATTTTCACAAACACCAACATACAAAAACAATATGATAATATAGACCAAGTCGGAATTCAGGAAACCATAACAAGCGTTTGATTCAAGTACTGGAGTAGATTTGATTTCCTTCAAGAAAAAAATATTCAGAAACATAAGGCAATTGAGGATAACCGAAAATGAAAAGGAAACAGAAACAAGCAATTGATGTAGAATTGCCCCACAACATGTAAAGGTGCTCCTAGGAAGGGTTCCGTTGCCTTCAAATACTGGACCAAATGTCATTTCCTTCTAAACAAACTCATCAGAAACATCAGGTTTTGGGAATAACTGAAAGGAAAATATAAGAAAAGATTCCAGGGAAAGTATCCTGCTTCCTCTTAGGATTGTCCAGTTAGGCCCCTCTTAGCTCACGACATTCACCCATCAATATTATCAAATCCTGTGTTGTCCTAAGATGATGGTGTATGATGAAACTAGCAGTTCCCCCTGATCTCTGCTATGGGCATTAACAGGGGCTAAGACACAGAGTTCTGACAAAATTCATAAAGGTTGAATTTTTTTAATCTAATTGTTAACTCTAAAAATTATTGAAAATTGTGCAACAAAATAGGTCAAAAAATGTTGACCAAACAATAATATTTAACATAAAACCCCACATCCATCTGCTAGGGTTTTACCAGTGCACTTTTTAATTCTTTCCTAATAGAAAAATTGTGTAGTTTGTTGTCATTTGTTTCTTTCCTCTACACCAAAAATAGTTTACAAATAATGCATTCAGTTGCCTTGTGTTCACTGAAAACTATGCATCACAGTATTAAACCTCTTTGTCCGTTGCACACAACTCTGCCTTCAGAGCAGCATTTATGAAAACCAGATAGCGTTAAGGGATAACAAAAGATTAATCTTCTGTGCTCCAATAATAACAAAAGAAATGCAACCCCTTTATTCTGAGATTTGATCTCTGCGCATAGAGTTTAAGCAACAGCATTTTTTGGGTCCATGGGAAGAGCTTTCAACAGGCATTGCCCCAATTTTGGTAAATATTTATGTTTTGGGTGTGTTTATTAGATTTTATTTGAACCTTTGACTTTAATTTTTAACAATTACTGTTTCTACCTGCAGTTTTATATTTCTAGTTTATACTTAGTTTTATATTTCTTTTACTTACTATTTTTATTGTTTCAGTAATTTTATTTTTAATTTTCGTTAAAAAAAATTATGTTTTAAGTTTTTTATTCAATTTTATTTTGGTTTTTAACTGTACTGTAACAATTATTAATATAATGATTGGGTCAGTCCCACGTGTAGAACAGATGTTTGAACCATTAAAAGACATGGAGAAATGGTCAAGGTTTGAAACCTGATTGAAATGCCGTGCCAAGGCATGGGACCTCTCCAGGCATGGCCAAGGAGTTAGAAGGGGCTCACCCTGCCTTCAGCACCTTCTAAGTGGGCAGCACCTCACTGGGCTCCAATTCTTCTTGTATCAGAAACAAATAAAAAAATTAAAAATTAAAACTGACAGGAACATAGAGGATGGTGGGGTTGCAGCACCTACAAATTCAACTGCAACTTGCCCGAAGTTTGGGATATCTGTTGATGAGGGCAAGGATTTGGTGTGGTTAGACCGAAATGAGAACAGAATTCCTCCTTTCTCTGCGGGGATTTTTTGAAAGCACCAGGAAAGCAATATGTCTAGAAGTCTGCTGTGAAGAGCTTTGTTCTTGTAGGGCTGTGGGATTATGAAGTGATGGGGAAGATAGTGTGGGTTGTCTACCTTCTTTGTCCATCAATACTCTTTCTGTAGTTAAGAAGAGAAAGGGCAGGAAACCTGAAGCAGAAATATTGTGCCAAGAAGCATGGCGCTCTATTGGGTGTGGTTCATAGTCCACTACAGAAGCTCCCCTTCCTCTAGAGGCAGATTGAATGCGGAACATACTTGATCTCGATCTTCCTAGTTCAGAGTTTAGTTTATTGTGGATTTGCCCATTGCTTCTTTTTGGTTGGTTAATAAAATCTTTGGTCAGGAGTAGTCTAGGATTTCTACTCACTTGGCTTTGTAAAGAAGGGTCTGTTTAATTGTTATGAGGCTTGGCTTCTTTCTTAAATGGTCATTTCTAAATTTTTAGGTTATGTGTGAGGAACCCAATAAATTTCCTCACTTATCAAAAATAAATCCCTTTTAATGTGGTAGAAGATAAAAAGGCTAAAAGCCTGTTCAAAATAAGATTCTGTGGAAATCTCCTCTAGAGAGCTTCCTCAAGCTTAATTTTGATGGGCCATCTAGAGGTAAACCTAGTCCTACTAGTGGTGAAGTGGTGTTAAAAGATTATCAAGGGAAATTGTATCATGGGGTTTACTTCTCACAAGTCCAAAATGAAGGATTTGGGAAACAGTGGTATCTAGGATCGGCTTGGCTTTGATCTCAAGCTGCAAAATGCTTGTAATTGAAGGGGACTCAATGAATGTCATTTGAGGTCTTAAGAAAAAAGAATGTGAAAACCGGAAGCTGCACAGTTATTAGATGAAGTGGTTGTCCTTTGCAAAGGATTTGATGAAGTTTATTTTCTCACTACATTAGAGAAGCTAATAAGGTGGCTGACTCTGTAATGTCCCCTTTTCTTCGAGAGATAATTAATTAATTAAATGTTAAATAGTCCCCTATGGGATTATTTAAATTTAATTAATTAGCAGCTGGACATAAAGTGACTTTATAATAATGTCAATTACAAATTATAAAGTAAAGTTACTTTTGAGGAGAAAAATAAATTAAAAGAGAAATAAAATAAAATAATAAAGCGAATCTTCTATAAAACACTTCTAGAAAGTTCACTCATGGATATATAAGGATGAGAAGGCAATTCATTTTGATTATTCTTGACTTGTTATTTTGAAAGAAACTTTTCCTTGAGAGCTTGAGAGCTTAACTTGCAGGTTCAGTAAACCCTAGGACGGAAACCCTAGAGGTTTTGGTTGTTTGGACGAAAACCCAGATCAGCCCACTTGGTGAATTCATCTCAGAATTCACAGTTGTGCTTCATTATTCAGTTTGGAGAGATTCGTGGAGTTTCAGAGATATTTCTTTGCAGGTTGATACATTGCCAGAAGGGTTTTGAGCATCATTCTATGTCATTCTTGTTATTTTAAACCCTAGGTATGTTAACCAGATTTATCTAATTGATTATGCCCTAGGTTGTATTCAGATTTGCAGTATTTAGTAAGCCAACATAAATCAGAAATAGAACAAAAGACAAACAAGCATACCCTGGGAAAACCTCCAAGGAGGAAAAACCCAGCATGAAAGACCCACAGGTCAGATTATATATTCTCCTCTAAAATATAACTACAATACTTAGCTCGAATCTGATCTTCACATATCAGATCTGTCCTTGTATGCTTCAATGACTTGCATCAAAATCTACCATGTCCATTTGGACAATTTCGCACCAAGCTGAATAAGTTCGCACTCTTCCTTAAGTTCGCACAGCAGAGCTAAATCACCTTTTGATATGATTAAACTTTATTGAAATGACTTGCAAATTGTCATTTACTTATATGCATCTTTATTCCTTTTAAGTCGGCCTCCTTGTAAGTCGGCCTCCTTATTATTTTTGGCACTAATGTTATTTTGGAGTGTATTTAGCGTGGCATGGAGAATACGGACGGGGTCACGTTATTTTAGGGTAGGACCCGGTCCTAAAAGGGGGTTCGGATGTTGCCTTAAGGCAATCCGAACCCCTATACCCCTAGTTACAATCAACAATTCTGGTATTTACAAACCTATTGATAGGTCTGATGTGTAATGGCAGATTTTTGAGTTGTATTTGGGCATGTTTGGCCTATGTATTTGGATGTAATTGCATGTTCAGAATTTCTGATTTGTAGCAGCAGACTGAATAATCTTGAAATCAGATATGTTCCATATATATGTTTGCATTTTTTTTGGATGAGTTCTTGATTGCAGATATTATCATAAGGGATCATTTTTGGCATCTGTGTTTGTTGTTCACATTTGTTGTAACCAGAAATATAAATCAGAATTCTAGGGTTTGGAGCAGAAAACAAAAAAGCAGAAAATCAGGGCAGAATTTATGAAATTACTTTTAGAATTATAGCAACATATCCTATTCGGGTTATTTCAGACTCTCTAGCCAATGCAATATTGATCAAGCCCTAAATCTTGGCTTTCATTAGCAATAGATATGACCCATGGGTAAACTTGGATAAATATTTGTTTAATGATCCTCCTCGATTGTGGGCCCTTTGATTTCTTCCCCACTTGTGACCACTTGTCCTTTAAGTTGATTATTTGTCAACATGTTTTTGGTAGTTAAGCTTGCATTTGATGATTGTTTTGGGCACTAGCATTTATTGCTCAGTAGGTCCTATGGTCACCTCTCAAGTGAGCATGTGGGACTTCTTTAGTTGTGATGGACAGTAGCATCCATGAAGGTGTATGCCTTGTTTGCATATTGGTGTTGTGTTTTGTGGTTTCTTTACAAAGGTTTTTCTTCGTCTCTAGTTTAGTGGGTAGTTGTACCTATAAAAGTCCAAAGGCAAAAATCCTTTTAAGGGAATCATTGTCTAAGGGTGACCTTTTGTTGCCTTAAACTCGGTCTCCCTAAATTTAGTGAAGTTGATTTAGGGTCTAGAGTAGTGCTGATGACAGTAGGGTAATTTGTTCCCATGCATCAATTTCGGTAGACTTTCATTTCAAAAATGAGGGCATAATTCAATCAATGAGATTTTAAAAATAGATCTTTTTTTCATTCACTGTCAAATGTCCAAGTTGAGAATTAGAGGAGGTGGGTAGTGACAAGGCTAAATCTAATACAATCTACTCACTTGAGTGAGTCAGTTTTGGTTGATGCTTTATGTCTTCTCAACAAGTAACTTATTGCAATGCATAGCAAGCTTCAAGAACTCACAAATTTTTGTTTAGACATACTCAATCGGAGGACTCAAGAAGTCACCAAAGCATTTAGATTGCCTTCTCTTTCTAGTGTCATGTTAGAACAAATAGTCAAGCAGCAAGATACTATTCCTAGAGTCAAGTTTGAAGCTATAGGTAGTTGTTGCAGTCTTAAGGTCACTGAGTCAAAATTGGTGCCTCCTCAAGGTTGGGCTTTAGCATTCAAGATTCTAAGTGGCTCGGTGTTACTTCTCATGGTGTAGATGGTTAAAGGTTATCTCAAGCCTGGTAGCATTATTTCTATTGGTCTCTATAGTATTTTGATGGGCAAATTAACCCATGGGTTTTCAGTTTTTTAGGTGTTTGGTTGATGTATCTAGTCATAGTTGTGGTACCAATACTAGCATCTTTGTTTATCTAAAAATGTTATTCAATTTATCCATTATATTTTGTGAATCAATATTTTTCAAATTATATGTTCAAGGTCTGCAACAAAACCCTCTCTAATATTTTAAAAAATCTGTTATTAATATTTTTTGTTTTTCTTTAGTTTTATTATTTGTGCAATATTTTTATTTTTATTATTTAAAAAATATTACGCTTTAAGTTATTTTAAAATACTTTATTTTTTGGTTTGTAAATGAGGGATTTGGGGCTCTCTCCCTTTGTTTTAAACTTCCAAAAACAAACAACCAATACATTTTAAATGTGTATTGAAACTCGTAAACAAATTAATAAGTGCTATAAAAAGATCAAACCCCCAACAAAACAAAGCCTTTCCATAAAAACAAAAAGAAACCACTAACGAAGGACAAAGAAAAAAAAGTTGTCTAAACATTCTCTAGTTCTTTAACAAGCAAAAGAATCCTTCCTTTTAGCTTTGGAGGATCTAAAAGTCATCAACAAAAAAAAAATCTTTCTATTTCGGTTCTTCTTTTGAGATTTAATTTCAATCCAATTTGTCTCTAAGTAAGATATAAAATCATTTCACAAATCAAAGCCAAACCCCTCAAAACAATCTAGATCAGCCTTCACATTGTTGAAAAAATTTTACGCCAATTCTAGATTCAAACCCTTATAGATTGCTTAAGATCGTCCTTTTTATTTTGCCATCTAATTATTTGGACTGGAACCTAGAAAAGACTAAGTCAACATTACACTCCTCACAAAATGATTTATAAGGGGAATCAAAATGAATGAGAGACCACTCATGATTAACCTCTTGAGAATCATCCCTAACTAGCTCATTACAAACAATCAAATGATGATGAGAGGTTTCTACATCCCACCAAGTGGGCTTCAAAGGAGTCTTCAAATCTTTCTTTCCCTGGTCAAAGATAAGCGACATGAAATCCATTATACTACATAGGGAGGTAAAATGCCCAAAGGAAGAACACCAAGCAATTTTTTAGTCAACTATTTGTCTCTAGCCTCTAGATCCAATTTTAAGAAAGATTTCATCTAAACACCCTTTGGAAATTTCCATTTGTACACAAAATTGAGCAAACATAGTGTAGGATCTATCGGTAGCCTCATTAGCAACACAATAAAAACTTCCCTCGAGCATTCCCCATCATTATTAGCATTGAATCTTCCCTAGATTGCAAGGCTAGGCAAACAAGTCTCACCCAAATAAAGCCAAAAGAAAGGGATCCATTTGAGGATCAAAAGTTAGGGATAAAGGTTTGTAACTCTCAAGTACTCACAAGATTTCCACAACACAGCTTCTTTCAAGCTTAATTCATCAAGTCATCAAGCCAAGTCTTTGGGAAGACTTAGCAAGTCAAATAGTGAGTTAATGGTGTGTACTCACCAAGTTCATGTAAAAAACTCGCGATGTGTAGGAATGATATGAAAAATGCAATTTTGACACTAAAAAAACATGGTTGTTAGCCTTAAAATTTATGAAAATGGCACATGTCATGAATGCTAATGTGGTCTTGAAGGCATTCAATTGAGCTTAGCCCCTCAACCCCACCCTAAAACGCACCAACAAACTCAATTGATACATTTTCCAATTGAATTTTGCATTAAATTTATATTTTTTAGGAAATTTAGTTATTTTCATTTGCCATGTTTTCCTAAGTTTTTATCTAGTTTTATTGTCAAAAAAATTGGTCTACTAAGTATTACACATGTAATTAGTAAAATAAATGAATGAATTAAATGAATGATCGAATGATCATTTATAGAGTTACAAGATCGATGTTTCCATTATGAAACAATTGATAACATAAGCAAAATTAGAAACATCTAATATTTACAATAGAATACAAAATTGACCATTAATAATTAATAACTATGATATTATTCTAATACTAAGTGTGTCAAATGAGTATGCAAACAATGCCATAGACCAAATTTTAAACCAACTCTTCAATCCTTAAAGAATAATGAAAAAGCCACAAGCACAAGAATAAAATTAGATTTCGTTATAAAATACTCTGATGGTGCTTTGCTTTGCAAGGAACACTCTTGTTTGCTCCCCTCTTCCAATGACAGCACCTCCCCACAATGGCACAAGGGCTTGGAGTTTAAAGCTACATCCTGCAGCTCGAGCCCTACCAAGGGCGAGCAAGTGGTTCCAAATCACAATCCTGCACCAATCCCTGTTGCGGATGCAACAAACCCTTGTTGTCAGTTTCTACTCTTGCAAAAGGAAGATTCTTGACTAAGTTTCAAGGATGCAATCATCAGGGCACCCATGCACAATTTGTGGGGCAGAAACAATCCAACCATAGAGTTAATATGCCTCTTGCGCATGATTTGTGCCCTAATTCGAGTGGGTACATTTGGCAAATTGGTGTGGTTCACATTACTTCAAGGAGGATATGGTGCATACTACCCCTAACCCTTTGGATGGCGACAAACAAACCAAATCGAGCAAATCCTTTCATGTTGCACTAGCCTCAAACCCCTCTTCTCCCAGCCAAACTGGTAACATGGACAACCCCATTCCTTCAAACACTTTGATTGATCCCAAAGATTTAATTAAGTGGTTCTATAAGCAATGGAGAAGATTTTTGTAGAATCGTGCTCTCATTTGTATATTAACAACGACATGGCCAAAACATTGTGACCTCCCCTCTTGGATCACAAAATTTTGGAAAGATGGTATGCAAGAAGACATCAGTATTTACCCCTGCACTAGGGGGATTTTGATTCTCAAATTTGAGTCCTTTGAGGACAAATAGATGGTGCTTAAGACCAGTCCTTGGTTCTTCAATGGATATTGTTTGTGCATTAAACCCTGGTTCCCTTCCTTTGATCTACGGATAGAGACTTTCTCCTCTGTGTTTCTCAAGGTGTGTTTACCTTAACTTCCTCTACAACTCTAGGAAATAGAGAGTCTTTGTGCCATTGTTAATGGCATAGGTAAGTTTCATTGTATTCAAAAGAAACAATTAATTATGAAAGTTATACATGTGCTCATCTTTGTGCCGATATGGATCTTTTCAAGGGTATCCTGACAAAAATTTCACTAAAAGTGGACAACAAGTGCTGGAGACAACTTGTTGATTACAAAAAAATCCCATTCAGATGCAAGACACGCTTTTCAACTTAACATTTTACACAGTAATTTCGGAGTTCATTTGTCCAAGCTTAGAGAGGTGATGCCCCAAGTAGTAAGCCCACTTAGTGGATCAAGGCTGAATGACGCCATTATATCATTCCTCCTAGCGGTCAAAATGATTTGGTTGCTTCCTATGCTTTTTCAGATGCTGTCTTAAATCCAAACACTTCTCAATATGCTGTCTCAAATCCAGACACTTCTCCACTCAATCTACAAAACCAGTCTACTAGGGATTTGCATAAGGCTTCTCCTGATATGATATCCAATCAGGTAAACCTCCCATTAAGACAGCAAATTTGGGATCTCCCATGGTTCATTATTAACTTCAGGGAACGTTTATGGGGGTAATGAAGGCTGCTCCAAAGGAAAAACCAGTCAAAGTCAAGAGTCTTCCCCACAGACGTAAAGTAAAGTGAAAGAAAATTCCCCCTTAAACACTCAAGCATCACATGACATTAAGATCAGCAAAGAAAGGGAAAATATCTGGTTCTGATGCACACCCACTTACAAACTTTGATTCTGATGCACGCCTACTTATGGATTGATGCCATTTTTATTTTTATATTTGATTTATATAGATGGGAGAGGAACCTTGTCCACAATTTGCCTAAAAAAAGGATAAATGCGGATTTCAGTCTTCCAAATACTATTTTCATTTCTCTAAAATCCACTCATCTAACTCGATAATTTGGGCCACAATTTAGTGAACTTGCATATAATGGCATACTCCAATAGATGACCTTCATGCTTGGCCACCTTGAAATACATAATGATCTAAGTAAATGCATTAAAAAAATTAAAAGCCAAATATGAAACTTGAACTAAATCGCTGCTGCCCAGATGTGCATTCAATTAATTATGAGAATCACAATCTAAAGAAGTAGAAACTAAACAGCTATGGTGAAATCACACAAGTTGTGTCCACCTTCAACCACCAATCTTCCTGGTTTAGATGAGAGAAGGAGGCCCTAACTAAATAAATCCTACTACCATCAAAATGTTGCAAATTGCCATCCAAAAAAAGGGGAGTTGTGTTTGCAAAAAAAAGCTTGAGCAACAAATATCATAGGCAAATCACAAGATAAAAAATTTGATCATCAATAAATTGGCCACTAAAGCATTTTAGGGAATACCACATGAAAAAACGAAATTCCATCCTCAAAGTCAAACATAGAAGCAAAAGAATTTTTCTACTTGATTGAAATTTCAAAGGAACACTCAAGCCTACTTACAAGTGATGTTTGAAGAGTAACATGATTAGGGTTCAATGTTGTGCAGATTGTAAAATTTTACATAGCAAGCACTTAATCTAGCCAAAAAAAACATATAAGTTAATTATATTGGCAATGTGATGATTGATTTTTTTTGGAGTGGTTTGTTTTCTTATTGGTTAACATTTTTTACATTTGTTTTGTTACATTAATAAACAACTGTTTGGCATCTATCCTATTGCAAAAACCCTCAGCAACCTATGCTAGTGCTGATTTCTATATCCTAAGGACAAAGGATCTCAACCTTGAGGTATTTTCAATATGCTATAGTTCATCCAAAACATGTAGAGCCAAAATCATTACAAAAGAGACACTACAAAAAATCAAAAGTTGAGAAATGGAACCATGTAACATGTGATGGTAAAAGTATCAAATGTCTCTTGTGTGAACATCCTTTTGTAGGGAGTAACAGTGTAAGAAACCACTTACTTGGCATCTTAAGTGACTTGGGAGAGGGTGTTAATGGAATGCAAAAATGACTTCAAAATTTTCCGTCTTACTCTTCAAACATGTCCAAGGCCACAACAAGTAGATCACAAAGTGAAAAATTGGGCAGTCTCAAGAAATTAATAGAAAAACATATGAAGTGGCATTTGGCTGATTTGCAATTATATTCCATGTAGCCAAGGATCTACATTTCAAGCAATCAATTCAAAAAAATTGTAGAAGGTAAAACTGAAAGGGTAAACAACTCCTAATCTAAAGGCTTTTGGACCATGCTTTTGAAGAGGATCAAGAGCAGAGAAGCATTTAAGGCAAAAACACACAATTAATCATGTATAATCAGCACCCAAGTGTCAAGGCATGTCAGGTGAAACAAGCACATATTTGGCCTAGTTAAACCCAATCAAAACTAGGTTTCTTTGGAAAAACTGAAAAAATGTGGATTATTCAATAACCCTGTTTTAAAAGCAAGTTATGAAATAAGCCACGTTTTTTTCACATCTTTTTCCCTTTTTTTGTTTTAAAGTTTAGGGTTTAGAATTCAATTTTTCATTTTTTTACCATTTTAAGCCCATATAATTGAACTCTATTTACTCTTTCAATTTATCCCATCAATGTCATGTAACTATAACTCTACTATGGTCAAAAGAAAGGGCAACTAAAAAAATTATTAATAGCCAAAACCTTAAAATATAACAAGTTGCATTATATAGAGTGATGGATCATTATACACAAGGCAAAGGCTATTGATTAATAATTTCATGGGTTTCCCTCAAGATATAATGTTCTTGAAAATAACTGCCACCGTGAACCAAAAGAATATTTCAGACGTATTTTCAAAATCATACGAGAAAGTCATTCTTGATGTAATGCAGAGAATGTGATGCAAGTGGTTACTACTAGTGCTGCAAATTGTATGAGATCTTAGAAGCAGGTTATTTGGAGAAAATGTGCAGCCTATTACCTTGACTTCTTGCTATACAACATGACTAATTATCAATGGGCATGTAATGCAATTCAAAAAAAGAAAGAACAGCTGCAAATTTCATAAGACACCACGAGCTCACATTCAACAATTAAAGGCAACATGCATCTAGGAAATTATTGAGGCCTTGTGAGAAAAAAAAAACATTTCTAGAAAGAGTGGTTAAGAGAAAGTGGCTGTAAGGTCAGTTATTTGTTCCAAGGTGTATGAAGAGAATCATTCTAAACGGCAATTTTTGGAAAGTACAACAAATGTTTCAAGTGTTGTCGAAGTATTTCACATTGCTGATGATGAAAACCCTTGTCTCAGCATGTTTTATGAAAGCATGGACCACTATAAGGAAGCCATTCCAAAAATGTTCAATATGTGCAAGCCATCTTCACTGACACATGAGATACAATTGATTTCAATATGAAAGCATTTAACAACTTCATATTTGGAGCCTAAAATATTTTATAATATTATATACATAAAAAGGATGATAGTGAATTCATGGATGGACTTTTGAAGCCACTAGAAGGTTTAAACCAGATCCTACACTAATTTACAAATTACTTCAAACTGCGAATCCACTCTGATTTTGTCACAAAAATTGAAAAATACTTCCAAATTTTGTCACGTAGGTCAAGTGCCCAATAACTTAAATTCCTTGGAAATCTAACAAGCCAATATCCAACCACTAGAGAAGAACTATAAATCTCTACCAAAATGGAAAATATAATTGAGTTTGATACAAGAAAAATTAAAATGAAAGAAAAAAACCACATCATGCCCAATAAAACAAAAACTACCTCCCAGTTGAAGACTAAATGTTCACCCCTATCCAGGAAAACCAGACAATCCTTGCTAATTTTACACACATGCATCCACCTAGTATAGAAAAACTGAAAATACATACGATGCTTTTGAACCAAATAAATAAAAACTGAAAATCCTTGAAAATTTTACCAACTAACATTGATTGAGTGCATGGACCTGAAAATCTATACAGAACCAAGCAGCCAAACCAACTAAATAAAAGATGCTAGCATACTATGTCAATAAGTGTTGACCCAAAGCAGGAGAATTAATAAACCCTCGCAGAGCTGTTGAAACGAGTTAACTGAAAAATGAGTATCCTTATCACATATGTCAACCAAGCATTGCCCCAAGGCAAAGATCCGAAGAACTTTAGACAAATAGCAAACCAAAATAATAATAGCTGAAAACCCTTGCAAGTTTGTGAAATGAGATAAGCTCAAGTGGTAGAAGTACTGGGCTTCCAAGCAGATCCCAGGTTCAGATCCCCAGGAAACATGATAAACGTGTTAGAATTGGATGATACCACATCCAACTCGCTCAGATGTGGCATAGCACATCGAAGAAAGCTGGTTGAGGAGGCCGGCTGCAAATTCAGGGTAAACTACTTGTGGAAACTAAGTTGAGTGTCACCTCTCAGACGAATGTACTAAATCAAAAGGAGAATTTTTAAAAATTTTATCAACTAGAATAGGTGAATTCTTGAGAGTTTTAAAACTAACATTAGGCACAATGCGAAAAATAATGATGATTTCCATGACCCAATGAACAAAATCAATAAAAGCTGAAAATTGACCCAAATTGAACCCCACAAAAAAACCCAACATACCGTGCCACCGAATTCTCCCTGCTCCAATTTGCGGGCATAATCCTCCATAGCCAAGGAGGCAAGTGTCGCTTTCTTCCGCATTGACATCTGCTTGGTGTGACTAGACAATCGCTCGTCCCGGTCAACATCCTCGGAATCCTCACCCCTCTTCTTCGAATTGTCATACTCCTTCCCATAATAATCTGTAGAAATCTTGGGCACAATAATATCCACAGTCTCCCTTCCACCAGCTGCTACAAGCCCGGGATTGCCGAGCAGCTTCTCCAGCCGGTAAACATCGTCCAGGAAAGCCCTTCTCCCTCCATTGCTCTGCAGAGGACCCGGAAACCCCAGCGGGCAATAACAAATCTTCTGGCTGCACAAAGCAAAGCAAGCACGAAGACAATACAAATTAAAACTAAAGCCCGCCTTATAAAGGGAGGAATGATTATAAATAAGTAGGAAGAGAAGAGGAAAAAGGGTTCTTATAACATACCATGTGATCGGGCACGCCAGGTGAAATGCCATGGCTATCTATGGAGAAAATTTTAGGCGTTTTATATGATTGTCTATTTATTTTTATTTTAAGTGGCAGAAAATTTGTGAAAAAAACCCTGCATTAAACCTAACCCCGGCCGCGCGACTTCATTTTGTTCCTGCCATATGGGAAGGCCTTTGTTTGGTCCAGTTTTAATGTTAGTTACAAGAATTTTTAAACCCTCGCCTCTTTAGCAAAGGTTAAGTGGGCTTCGAACCTCTGACCTAAAGAGCTGTAAATTTATCTACATTTAATCCTTAGGGATAAGTGGCTATTTAGAAATGAAGTGTTTGTATTGGTTATTGCTAGAGGAAGTGGAGTTTGGGGGTAATCTCAAATAGTTAAATATCGGTTTGTGGTCTTGGTGATAATTTAGAGATGAAATAAGAGATGGAGGTTTTTATAATAATAACCATTTATTGTTGGATTAAAATTAATTTATAAAAAAATGTTAATAGGTTAAGAGTCTTTGAAGTTTAAACATAAAGAAATTATTTTTTTATGATTATATTTTATTAAAAAAATAAAGTGATAGTTTGAATATGTTTTTTTATAAAAATATTTATACAATAGGTGGTTTCTTATAAGATTAGAAAATGAGTTAGATATTAAAATTTAATAGAAAATTTGTTCATAATAGTTTTCAAATGATCTTTTATGATAAATGGGTTGTGTGAATTATGTCAAAGACATTTATTTAGTTATAATAAGTGTTATAATAACAAAATATTAGGGTTAAAAAACTTTTATTATTAAATATAATGATTTAAAATGGAAATGTTTGGGTAAGTATGTGATTGGGAACACTGGTGTTTCATAATTAAAATATAACATAAATGGAATCTATAGAAAATATAGAGCATATTACACATACAATAAGTTGAGGGGTGATTTGAATATTTAAGAGCTAAAGATGTCCTTAGAACAGTTAGTTTGTGATGTTCAAATGTGATTAAAATAGTTAAACATGTAGTCATATGATTTTCACTGTCCAATTGTTATTGTGCATAGCTTTTGATAAAAACTATGTGAATTTATTTCCTCAAGCTATGCACATAGTTTTTACAGAAGCTATGCACAATAATAGTTAAACGTGGTTAATTGGGGTTGAAATTGTCATGTGTATAGTAGTATTTAAATGAGCTTGAGTAGGATTGAAATTGTTGGTGTAATTATTTATTCATGTTGGATATAATTACACTTTACTTAAGTTTAATTAGGTACATGCACCACATTGTAGTTTGCATATGAGACACTTAGGGAGATGTGCTACATTGGGAGTGTGTATGTAGGAGAATTTCCACCTTTTATGGTGTGAACTTCTTGTTACTTTATCATATCCACTTATTGTGGGATGATAATTCCACATTCGGTGGGTGATCCACCTCATGTGGAATGTTTTACTATTTCTCCTACCTACCCTTGCATCTCATTGAGCCACATGTCATCGTTGTGTGCTCTCTTGTCTCTTAGCCTTGCCTTTATAAGCAGGCTCATCTACATTGTATGTTATTCTTGATGATCTAGTTGATCAGTATTTTGCATCTTGATTAGAATACGATTTATTCTTATCAAATATTTTGTCTCTCTTTTGTGTTATTCAATGTGCTCTAGATCTTGGCTATTTTCAATAAATTCTCACAAAAGCTATCTAGATCAACACAAGATATTGAAATCTATGAAAATTCCAAGTGTTGAAGCCTTTAAAATCTTATACTTTTAAAGTTCAAATGATGCTTAGATTTCTTTATTCTATATCATTGTATATTTTTGTATAAATATGCGTCTTGCAACTCTAATGAATCTAAATATCTATTGAGTTATTGTGTTTAACGGTCCCAAATAAGAGTGAGTGTGTGTGTGTGTGTGTCTATAACAAATTGCATAGTTCTTCATAATTTTTCAAGATGATGTTGTTGTTGATAAGTGTCCCTACATGACTTGAGAATGAAGTAAATTACATGTAAAATATTATCAAATAGAAGCAATAATATGCAAAAAATAATTGTTACCTCAAATTCAAAGATTATTTTCCCTTTTCAAGATTCTTAAATTCATGGTAGAAAACATTGAACAGATCAAGAAAAAACAATTATGGATCAAAGTTGAGGAGAAGCGTAGACTAGCCTTAGTCAATTGGAACAAGGTTTGTTATCTTAAATATTGTGGTGGTCTAAGTTTGAGGAAAAACTAAAAGTTTAATAGAGATCTCATAGCTAAAATTGAATGGAGTTTTATGGAGAAGAGTAAAGACTAGATTGACATCACTTATGACCCTAAACTTTTCTTTTCCTCTATCTTCATCCCTAAGGGATCTCTCATATGGAATAATATAAGCAACAAAAAGCCTATTGGTTACAGGAATTCTATGGAGGGTGGTAAGGTAAAACAACATTAGATTTAAGAGGAACCCTAATTTGAGTTGGGTCTCTCTCTTTGGTTCTTCAATCACAACACCTTCAGTTGATCTTTACAACAAAAAATTGGAAACATTTTTCAGGACTATTTTGTCAAATAAGGGCAAAGAATTAGGTGGGTCAAACTATAAGAATTTATTATTAAACATGATGTTATTGTTGTCCCTCAAATCATCTCTATATTGAAAAATATGAGACTTATTATTTCTCTTTAAGAGGACTCTACCTAGTGGAATTAAACACCCTGCAAGAAATATACTCAATGGTGTCTAATTACTCAATTTAATTGAAATACCCATTGAAGTATAAGAGGTGGGGAAAATTTTAGAATAAAAATGTCACTTTGAAAACCAACCATTTTTATTGGTGTGATGTTCATGATAAAATTCTCACATAGGGTAATATACAAAGAAGGAGATTCCCTTTCCCTTCTAAGTGATGGTATGATGAAAAAATAAGGATCCAGTCAACTACTGAGAGGGGGGGCGTGAATCGGTAGATAGAAAACTGACATAAACTTTCACCAATCTCAAAATCAACCTCTCAATGCAAACTCTAAACTGACCAGTTTAAACACTGAACTTCAAATGCAATAATACTGACAAGTTAAACCGATTGATTGTTATAACAGACTAACAGGGTGAACTCACAAAGCCGGTTCCCACTTTTTGGTACGTCTTGATTTTTGCTGAAATCATAGATTTTTTAGAAAATATAATGATTTAAGCTTCAAGAGGTCTCATTTTAAGTAATTAATTGAAGAGAGTTAAATCAAAGGCTCTTAGATCAAAATTTCTTGGATAGAACCTCTCTACTTCTAAATCATACTTGCAATGGAGTCTCCTTTGCATCTATCAAATGCTGATAAAAATCCAATTTTATATTAGCTTTTGGGGGATCAAATTAATTCATTTAAAAGTTTGTTTTTTTTAAGTATTTAGTACTTATTATAAGCTTTCCAGATAGTATAACTTTTAATATATTTAATTTCATTAATATATTTTTATTTTATTTCTTATGAATGTAGGTTTTTCACTGAACATGAACTTCTTTGTTCAATGCATTGGGAAAAATAGTATACTAATTCAAAAAAATTATGAAAAATATCTATGCACTAGGTATTGATGTTTTTTTTCTAACAAAAAAAAAGAAAATTGAATTTTGATATGTATAGAAAAAGTTATGTGTTCAAACGTACACCTATATCTAAATTATAATTAGTCAAACTTCAAAACTTAATAAAATGAAAAATATTCAACATATCACTATCAAACCAACTGCATGCCCTGGGTATTGATGTTACAAACCAAAATTCAAAAGAATTAAGTTTTTATCATTTATAGAAAAAAAATTATGCGTTTCGGGATACACATCACTCTTAAAAAATGTTGTTTGTTGTAAAAAATTACTTTTTGAGGGAGATGGAAAAACCAATAAAATTTTATTCAAACAAATTTGAAAAAAATATATTTAGAATCTACAAACAAAATGTTAAAAATCACTAGTTTATATCATCTTCAAATTATTAACGGTTTAAAAGTTATAGGTGTCGGAAAGTGAATGTTTTTTTCAAAATATTCATATAAGTGTTAAAGTTGGTCAAAAAGTGGGGACCAGTATTGTGAGTTCACCCAATAGTAAAACATCTCTGAAACTCTCAAACCGATTAACTAAATAATTCAAATACTTTACTGACATAAGTAAAACCTCATTTTAGATTGTTGTCGGTTAACATAACATATCAAAGTGGATTTAGCAGCTAAGCAATTCAACTATAGTAAACATAGCCACAAAAACATTCACCACTCGACACAATATTTTTGACGTGGAAACCCAAATGGGAAAAACCATGGTGAGGATGAATACCCATAAGTATTCTGAAGTTCGCCCTGTTAGAAGCCAAGCTTGTTAAAGCTTTACAATAAGTCTTGTTAAGAACAGATCCTGTTAGGGACCAACCGATTAAGGGATTGACTATAATGCCCTATTAGAAGCAATACCCTGTAAGGAGTAACCTCGGTAGAAGATTTGAAATCCAAGCTAATGGACCACCTGGTTAGAGGATTTGAATAACACTAAGCTTGTTAGAGCTTACCTGGTTAAGGGATTTGACTATTGTAATTGTTAGACAACAACAAGGATTTGTTGATCTGTTTGAATAGCACTACACTTGCTTGTTCAGATCCTTTTCATACTCCTATCTGCCTTTACACAAATTGCAGATACATCATCTGGTTCGGCAACCACACTCTCATACTCAACTACAAATTGCCAACTCTTCAACAAAACAACTCATTGACCTTATAAACAAAACAATAGGTCGCTAACATATCACAAACCTAATTCTCTCATAGAGATTACAAACAAATCGGTTCAAGTATGACCGTTAGATTACATAACAATCACTGCACATCATTCAAGATAACCTCGACCGTTCCTTGATCACTACTTCATCGAACATTGTAACTCATCACACAGTTTACATTACATGTAATGAACTTGCTCATTCCCAAGATAAAAACCGTTCTCTACGTACCAAGAATCATTTGAAACTCTTCTCATACAACATGCATACATGTCATAATCATTATCGCTCATCATCATATCATAAACCAATACAACCGATTCACCAAACTTCATCGGTTAGGGTTTATCATATCAATAGGTAGGGTTTACCGGTTCACCTCTCCATTACATACCAATACCGGTTTCCTCCACAAACTCACCTACTGGTTGCAGTTCCCTTCACTAGCTCTTCCTACCGGTTAGAAAACAACATTACAACAATATCATTACCAGTTAATTGACATCAATGACAACATAACATTTCATTAATGCAATCTTCATGCAAATACCAACACTATGTGTGTTCTATATCCACCTCTTTTTTCACTATAGTTTTATCTCACAACTATGGGATTGCATCTTCACAAAAGTTGGTGTTAACTAGGTGTGTCCTTCCCAAGTCCAAGAACTCTTTTGTAGACAGATGGTACACCCTTCAACCACCCAATGTTGAAGGAAGCGTGGTTCTTGATTCGCCCATATTTATGTTAGAGAATCTCGAAAAAGAAGAACCATAGAATATTTAGGGACAAAGTTGGGTATTTTAATTATGTCCTTAACAAAATCTACAGAGATATTGGGGAAAATGTTATAGCAGTAGTTTAAAAAAAATCTCAATATACCTCCTAACTCTAAAGAAATGAAATTTTTTTGTGATTGGGGGATAGGTAGAGAAATCAACAATGCAAATATCAACAAAGGGGTATGAAGGCAATTTAGTGGAAGCTTTTATAAGAAGGTTAGTTGAAACTCAACTTTGATGGTGCATTGAAGGGAAAAATGAGATTGTCAATTGATGTGGGACTCTAAGAAACAATAAAGGTGAACTTATTGTTGCTTATGTTGGTAGCATTGGGCTCAAATAAAATAATGAAGTCGAGGCAACTATTGCTTGTTGGGGCCTTCATCTTATGCTTACCATTGGGCTAGTGAAAATCCATGTGGAAGGAGATTCAAAAATCATTAGTAGATACTTTAAATGGAAAAATGGACCTTGGATGAAAGTTCAAAAGTTATTTAATGGACTTAAAAATTCTATCTACCAACTTATACACCTTCAAAGTCGCTTATATTTATAGGGAAAGTAATGTTGTTGATGATGGTTTAGCTAATGTTTAGCTCCTTGTCAAAGTTTGTAGATGTTGGAAGTGTTGTAATCAAGGAGCACTGAGAGGGGGGGTGAATCAGTGTTCTACCGGTTATCTTATTTCCAGATCTAACTTTAAACCACCAGAAGCAAGTGCATGAAACTAAAATGCAGAAACTCAAAACAACTAACCACAAAATCATAACACCAATTTTTTTACATGGAAACCAAAATGGGAAAAACCATGGTGGGATTTGAACCCACAATATTATTTCACTATGGCCAGTAGCAAAACAATATTACATGAGGGGGAATGCACAAGCATTAAGGCACGCTGCCTAGAGCTCACTTCTCAATTACAATAAGGGCTACAACCTCAGAAGGCTCACTGCCTTACTAATCAATTACAGTAATGAAATATAGTGAAAGAACTCCAAAATTGCATCTAACAATTCCTGGATGAGTCCTGATTAAGCGTCAAATCTGTGACTGTATCTGCTCTACAACTCTGCTCTATTTCCTATCTCAATCATCTATTGGATCAAGAATGTGCACATGAAATTGTTCTACAAAGGATTCTCGATCACCACTCGCTCGCATGTTAACCATACCACACACCAAAAATATCTCATGCACCGGTCTTATATATCCACAATCACAAAACAGATCATTCACCAAGTTGGCCTGCTAATGTAACGTGTAGTCATATGTCGGCTTGACCAGATCACCAAAGATAAATGTGGATCACCAAATAGGTGATAAAATGATGTCTCTATATCGTCACAATCACCCTATACACAATTCATAACACCAAAATCACCAGAAAGCTTCCAGACCAAAACTGCTCAACTCAACCTGAAATACCGGGTAATTGGCTACTGGTTCACATCCGCTTCTAGATATCAAGATCTGTGATTACCGGATAGGAACCTCGTGAATATTTTCCATCAGTGCAACCCTAAACAATTAATCAAGCATCAGCAACCACCAGATGAGTATCAATTTCCAATAATCTCCCCCTTTGGCGTTGATGGTAACACTCGAGAAAAATGGTTGTATTGAAACTTGTACACCAGATCAAAATTGCTAAGGTTCCCCCTTACACAAAGAATTCTAAAACCTGTAATATGCTCTATATATTACATTCTTCTACTATACATTTTTCACCTTTTCTCTCCCCCTTTGACAACAATGCCAAAGATGGGGTGCTATCCAAAACTTATATACAAAGATAGTTGTCGAAGACTTTACAAGTACTTAAAGACATCAACAAGAATGGTCTTCAAAAATCCTAGGTGAGTGTCCCACCCACTCTTCAAGTTATCCAAAACTATGATGAATACATTGAATGTATATGCATGAATCTCCACCTCCTTATGTTCAGATGGAACAGGTTGTCCCATAACCTTCATACATCTACCTTATTACTCAACATGGTGTCCAACCAGGCGGCAATCAAATTCTGGAGTTCACCAACTTTCCTCAAAATTTTGTCTGTATCCGCATTGAGGCTCGAGATTTGATCATTGAGAGCCATTATCTGCCCTTCTACACTGTTGGTCAGAACTATATTAGGATCAAAGGACTATGAAATACCAGCAAGTTTACCCTAACAAACAGTTATTTGCTTGTCTATGCCTACTGTGAACTTTGGCAAAATTAGACAAGACTTATATATTTTACCACCTTCTATCAATGCATCTAAAATAGTCAGCAAACTTTCATTCAATATGACTTTGTCATTTTCTATCATTTTTCGGAATGTCTGCATTCTTACCTCCTTGAATCTTTCTAATAGTCGCTTATTAGTAGACTTCTCCAAAGAGTCAAAAGTGGTATTTACATTATTAATCAATTGCAGTAATTTACCGAAGGGGATGGAATTGGGATCTAGCTACAAACACGGAACCACCTCTGCAACACATCAACAGACATCAAAACAGGTTTTTGTCCTCAGACTCTAATTTGATCAGATCCTGACTGGCCTGAGCTTGAACAACAGTATTTTCTCACTAGGCCAAAAAAGAGGGCTATAGGTGATGATGTATTTTCTACAACATCCCAAGCTTCACAACCTGCTATAAAAGTGATAACTCCAAAGACCCCAGATAAGATGGTTGCTCCAAACAAAGATCCGAATGACAAGAAGCAGGAGCAACCCAAAGTTTCTTCATTAAAAAAGCCTGACCTTGTCACTGCTAAGGTTATGGTCCCATTTAGCATTATTGAATAAATGAAGAAGGCTAATCTAAATGTTTCCATTTGGGATACACTCTCCATCCTATCTCAAAGAGATCTTCTCCAAGAGGCCCTAAGGGATATCAATGGCACAGGAGAAATAACAAAAGGTTGCAGCTCATTAGCTCCATTAAGTCTTGTGCAACCTTTGGAGGCAAAGAGCTCAACAAAGATTATTAAGCCACCCCCTTTCTATCTCTCTTTGATTATAGGAGATAATTTAGTGCACAATTGTATGATAGATTCAGAGGCTACTAGCTTAGTCATGCTTGAGAATGTGGCTAACCAACTGGGCATTAAATATGAGCCTGTGAGTGGGGGAGTAGTGCAGATTGAGGGCACTTCAGTCTAGATAGTGGGGGTGATTAAGGACTTATGTTTGACCCTACATGGCTGCCTTGATTGCAGTGTCTTACAAGATGTTTTAGTCATTAACCTCCCTACTTTCTTTGCCATTTATTTATCAAGGGAGTTCACTCCCAAGATCATAGGAGGATATCTATCCTTAGATTGGTCTCATATACTTTTCAAAACAAGATATGGTAAAAAGGTTACCATAAAGGAATAGCCTATTTCAAAAGACCATATTGAGCCCTATATCCTAAGCCCTGTGAATATGAATTGTACCTTCTATGATGAGAAAGAGGATGTTTCAATCAGGTAACCTTCTAATCTCGTGGAGGGGGACTCTGATTGCCTACTTAATGAGTGGGATAATGCTTTTCAATTTGAACCAATCAGTGAGGTTACATATATAGGTCTTGGTACTTACTGCATTCACGAGGAGGACACCTTTATTATGAATCTCACCAAAGAATGTAATGATTTCGATGGACTGTGGAACATGTTTTTTGATGGCTCAAGAAACATGAATGGTATAGGGGCCGGTGTATTGCTCATCTCTCCTAACAAGGAGAAATATTATTTTTTATTCAAACTTCATTTTAGTTGCACTAACAATGTGGTTGAGTATGAATCATTGATATTAGGTCTCCAAACAACACAAAGAAGAGGGATAAAATCTCTAAAAGAACATGGAGACAGTTAGTTGGTTGTTAATCAGGTCAGATCTCAAAGAATAACAAAGAACAACCTCCTCAAATCTTACAAGCATAGAGTGTGGGACCTAATAGAAGGGTTTGAAGCCTTCAATATATCTAGTGTCTCTAGAAATTAGAACAAGCATGTTGACTTGCTAGTAGTAGTTGGTACTCAACATGAAATACCAACTCATGTTGCAGCTAAGAAGGAGCAACAAGTTAGACTTGTGGTTAGGCCTGCTATACCTGATAAATAGGTTATTTGGCAAGTTTTTGATTCGGATCAACAAATTATCAATTTATTACAAGAGGAGGCAGAGTTCTCAAACAAGAACCAATCGCTACTATAGAGTTGTATGGAGATTAGATCATGCAGTTTAGTTCAAACAAGTTGCCCAAAGGATTAATTAGCTTGGAGGGGATCTTCAATTCTGATTATCAAATGAAAGGGAGAGATATGAATCTAGCTACAAGAAAAGGATATTACAAATCAATCTCAATGGCTGATGGAAAAACTCTCAACTTGGGAAAGATATGTTCCAAAATTTACCAAGATGTCTTCGTCAACCTTTGTAAAGAATATAATAATGTTTTTGCTTTTACTTATGAGGATTTGAATGGGTTTAATCCTAGTTTAGCCTAGCATACCATAGAGATAGATCCTAATGCAAATCCTACTAGTAAAACACAAAGACCAATAAACCCCAAGGTTGAGCCCTTAATGAGAAAGGAGTTATCCAAGCTCATATAATCCAATATAATTTTTCCAATAAAACATTCTTCTTGGGTAGCTAATCTTGTTCTAGTTAGGAAGAAGAATGGGGAAATAAGATTATGGGTAGACTTTAGGGATCTCAATAGAGTCTCCCTTAAGGACCATTATCCCCTTCCTTCCATGGAATAAATCTTATCTAAGGTGAGTGACTTACAAATATTTTCATTCTTGGATGGATATTCAAGATATAATTAGATCTCAGTCCAAGAATCAAAACAATTCAAGACTACATTTACTACGAAATGGGGAACCTATACATATTGTAAGATTCCATTCAGATTAACAAATGCAGGAGGCACTTTCCAAAGAGCTATGAATATGGCTTTTAAAGGAGTATTAGCAGAGTTTGTACTTGTATATCCAGATGATATAACTGTGTACTCTAAACATTTAGCATACCATTTTGGTCACCTTGAGAAGGTATTCAGAAAATGCAAAGAATATGGTGTCTCTTTAAATCCTAATAAGTGTGTATTTGCCACTGATCAGGGAAAACTATTAGGACACATTGTATCAAAAGAAGGTCTGGCCATAGATCCAGAAAGAGTGGAGACCATTTTGTCTCTTCCAATCCCAAGTCATAAGAAGGGTTTACAAATTTTCCTTGGTAGGATTAACTTTTTAAGAAGGTTCATTCCAAACCTGGCTACTATTGTTAAGCCCCTCACAACCATGCTAAAGAAGGATATGGTTTTCAAATGGACCAGGGAGGGTAAAGATGGTTTTGATCAAATCAAACAAGCAATTTCTCAGGCTCCCACCCTGGTAAATCCAAATTATGACAAAGACTTCATCCTCTACACTTTGGGAGGAGAAGCAAGTATATTAGCTGTTTTGACACAACTAAATGATGACATGTTAGAGCAGCCCATTGCCTTTTTTAGTGGCCTAAAAGATTATGAGATTAAATATAGCTATGTGGAAAAGCAATTCATCACAATGGTTAGAGAATTAAAAAAGTTTAGACATATGCTCTCTAATAGCTGGATTTAGCTCTTAGTCCCTCATGCAAGTGAGAAGGATTTCCTCCTGAATAAAGACATTGGTGAGGAGAGAGCTGGATGGATCACTAAGGTCATGGAATATGACCTTAATATAAAAATCACCAAGTTGGTTAGAGGCAGGGGCATGTGTGAAAAATTTGTTTCAATTTTTGAAAAATACATAGAGGTCACCCTTGCATTGCAGGAAGAAGGACGTCTGGACAACAATGAAGATCGGTAAACTAGTTGGTTTGAAGACATGTCTGCCTTCTTGAGGGAGGGTAGTTACCCTCCTAATTTTGATAGAACTAAAAGGATACACTTCAAACTTCAGTCTATTCCCTATGTATTAGTGGATGACATCTTGTTCAAAAAGAACTTAAATGGGGTCTTGCTGAGGTGCGTCAGAGAGGATCAGGTTAGTAGATTATTAGATGAGTTTCATAATGACCCCTTAGGTGGCCATTTATTTGCTAGGACCACTTCCATGAAAATAATCAGGGTAAGCTATTATTGGCCATCCTTATTTAGTGATACCCGTAGGTGGGTAAGGCAATGCAAGGAGTTTTCCCTCTTCTCAAGTAAATAAAGATTGGTTGCCCTTCCTCTTCATCCTATTCAGACTCATCAACCTTTTGATCAATGGGGCCTTGATTTTATTGACCCAATCAATCCTTTGTCAAGTGTTGGCCATAAGTGGATTTTGGCTGCCACTAATTACTTTACAAGGTGGACAAAGATAATTGCTTTGAAGGATGCAACTGAAAGTTCAGTGGTTCAATTCCTAGAGGGAATTGTAACCAGATTTGGTGCCCCTTCCACCATTATATTTGATAATAATTAATATTTTGTTGGAGCTCAGATTAGTTTATAGGCAGTTAAGTGTGATGTGTATTTGAAGACATCATCAAACTATTACCCCCAGGGCAATGGCCTAGTCGTGTCTTCATATAAAAACCTTATCAGAATCATCAAGAGGACCTTAGATGACAATCAAAGGTCTTGGCATTTGAATTTGAGAACAACCCTATGGGATGATAGGATTACACCTAAGAGAGAAATTGGTAATTCAACTTTCATGTTAATTTATGCAAGGGAAGAAAGGCTTCCCTTATCTCTTCAATTACCCTCTCTTGATTTAGCACACCAACTAGAGCTCTTGGACAATGATGCCACGATAGTCAAATATGAAGAGACAATGGAGCTGGAAGAAATAAAAAGTAGGGCCATGGAGATCCTCAATGTCCATCAGGGACAGTTCAAAAGGTTTTTTGATAAAAAGCCCACTTTTAGGACCTTCAAGGTTGGTTACCTTGTCCTAAACTGGGATGGTGACAAAGCTAAACTAGGTAGGCACTCCAAATTTGATGCAATTTGGAGTGGCCATATATTATCACTAGTTGCAAGGAGGAAAATTCTTTCCAGCTATCCAGGCTTAGTGGTGAAGCCCTCCCTATTGTAGTGAATGGAATCCGACTTAAAGCTTGTGCTTAAGGTGATTCAGGCCTTTGTAAATAAGTTTTCCATTTTTTTCCAAGAAGTACATGAGCACAAGCCTTTCTTTTCCAGAATGACATGTTTTTGATATTTTGTAGGTTGCATGGGTGGAGTTCTCTTATCCACTTTTCATGTTTTGACTCTATACCTAATGGATTCCCCAAGGCTTTTGGGCTTATGCCAAGCAAGCTTGCCACCCCTTTGAGTTGCCAAAAATGTTGAACATTTTCATGTCAACCTTAGCCATGCAAATAATCGATCTAAGAAATCTTTAATGGCTAAAACCTTGCTAAAATGTCTAAGGCCTAAACCCTAAACCCTAAGCTTTTTGCCTTAAAATATTTCTCAGCCTTAATCCTTTCAATTATTGACTGAACAGGATGATCATTTCATTTAAATTCTACCAGTTGGAGGGTTCCCTTTTCATCCCAGGACCGTTCCTTTCTTACCCGCTACTAGGTGGTGGGGTTTATCTTGTTTATTTCCATTTCCCAATAGTTTTAACTTGCCTTTTGGTCCGCATTGTAATATGGAAATACCTGCTTTGAGTATTGTGGTTTTGCGGCAATCTGAGCTCATGGTGAGGTTCTCTTTGTGAAATGGCGATGTGGCCGCTATGTTAAGTATTGATATCAGTATTTCACAATAGTTAAAGTTGTCAGTGGGGTCCTCCCCGTGAAACAACGATGTGGGCCATCAGCGGTGATGTTGACTAGTGTTATCATAGTTTTGTGGTGATTATAGCTAACCACCTAGTTAAGGTTACATAACTACAATGGCCATCAATATAAAGAGAAAAGAAGGATATTGTGGGGTCACAATGGTTATGGCTAATTGTCGCTTGACCCTTGTGATATAGCGATAGGTGTTGGCCAAATAAAGTATTATTGTTGTTTCGCGACAGTTAATGTAAAAAGGTTATTTCACCTCAAAAAATATCGATGTGGTAGATCAAAGAAGGAGGTTATCGTTGTTTCACAGTAGTCAAAAGTAAAGAGTCATCTTTGGCTATGAAACAACAATAAGGATCGTAGGGTGAGTCATTTTAACTACCAATCTCAGCCTCTCGATTTCACTTAATGACGAGATCAACTACCCTATTTTAAACCCTTTTTTGGGCCCTTTTGAAGACTTTGTGGCACGATATTGGTCATCCATCTATGTGAGATAGGGAGGATCTAGTGGTTAAGATTCAAATCTGGAATGAGCGTTGAAATACAAACAATTGTGCAGGGTGGTTGCCAACTTGATGTGTCGAAAATCATTTTCTGACCCATCAGTTGCCCAAATCAGATAAGATTCCACTCCAACCACTCTTAGAGGCCGAGGCACGAGTGTCATTACTTTTTTTTTCTCCTGCAGACACTCCTTTTAGGCCGCCATGCTCATTTATTGCAAAATGAAGACTTTTGGGTATGATAGAAGCCTCTCATATGCCATCCCAATGCAAGGCTCCCTTATTTTCAGGGATTGCTACTCTTTCTTAGTTCAACAAGGATCTTCAAGCATGAAACCATAAGATCATCTGTTTGATCTGATTCTCCTCTTCTTTTTTGTAACCTAACCCTATTTGGTTAAGGTTTCTGAACCTAGGGTTCTATTTGAGTTATGCCTGAACTACAATTTAAGCAACTTTTGTAACCCTTTTCAAGGGTCTTTTTCCCTTTTTTCTCTTATGGAAAGTTATGTTTTCTACAACTATAAATTGTCTTGCCTTTGCATCAATAAAATTAGCTATCTGTCCTATTTTAAGTTCTAATAATCCGCATAATATCTTTTACCTCTTTATCTAAATGCATTCTCTTCTAGTTCTTAGCTTATGTGATTGTGTTAATATCCCGTGGATGTTGTTTGTGAATTGTTTTGATTCCTCTCTTCATCCTATAGGATTCTAACCTTTGCTTACTCTTAGGAAGTTGATTAGGATAGGAAATTGTGCATATCCTTGGGTATTTTTTGTAGACACCTAAAAATGTCTCATTGATCATTTACTACTTATTCGTCTAATTGATTAAATAATTATTTAATTCTTTAATTAAGTTAATTAATCTTATTCTTCTATTTCATATCTCCTCGTCATCTTACTAATTATTCTATTTCCTATTCTTTCATCATTTAATCATTTTAACCATTTTCTAATGTTAATTAAATATTTATTATTTAATTAATTTATTCTGATTAATTCCCCAATTTAAATAATTTTTATTATTTAAATAAATTAATTTTCAATTTCTATCTCTAATCATCTAATCATTCAACCCTTTTCTAAATATTAATTAAATATTTATTATTTAATTACTTGTTATTTTAATCCTTTAATTTAAATAATCTTTATTGTTTAATTAAAATCCATTTCTAAATAATTAAATTGTTTCTTTAAATTATTTAATTAACTAATTAATTCTTCAATTCCAAATCCCCAAATTCCAATTTCATTTAATTTCAAATTCTTCTAATTCTAATTTCTTCTAATTTCAATCACATTTGCATGATTTCAAAAATCAAATTGAAAATCAAAGTCAAGTTGTAAATATATTCAAATACTAAATTGAATTTAAAATATTTTAAATTATTTGAATTAAAATCTCATGCAAAGATTAAATTAAAAATCAAGTTAAAGTGCAAGAACATGCTAAATTAATTAATTCAATTATCTCTCCAATCATTCTATTTCCATCTTCTAGTTAGCTTTTTATAAATAAAGCTCTCAAAAACCTTTCAATTAGTTAACTATTCCATCCTCTTTATTTCCTCCAATCACCCTTTTTCTTCCCTTAGTCATCTTTTTCTCAATCAGTTGACTCATTTAATCTATTCAATCTATTCTGTTTCACCTCTAAATCAACAGTTCTACTATCAATCTTCATGTGAGCTCACCTGAGTTCCACCTCTTTATCAATATGTTCCACCTTTCAATCAATCCTCTCCAAAAATCTATAAATTGAGTATTCAATCTCCTCCTCAATCGTGCACAATTACTCTGAATCACGAACTTTGAATCTTTGTGTCACTTGCAGGTTGCCAGCGCAATATCTGAGAGCCACCATTCCACAAAGAGGAGAAGAACAATGGAAGCCATGATGCACAATAGGGAGTTTTATATTGTTTAATTTCATTCTGTTTAACATCTATTTCATTGGTTTATGTTCGAATTACTTAGATAGTTAAGGGATTCATGATTTTCCTTATTTCCTACTTAGGAATGATGAATTTGAGCATAGCACAATTTTCTTTGATGTCTTGTGTAGTTATAGATAGGGAGGATCATATTTCAATCCAGGTGCATCACCTTATTTCCCTTTCAACGTTCCTTATTTTGTTTCCCACCTCAAGATCATTAGAATAGTTTTTCCAAGTGTTGGGTTGGTTCAACACTGCAGTTTGATTGATAAGAAAGCCGACTTTCTCCAGAGACTCAACCTCACAATCAACAAGGTCCCATACTTAGAGGTTGTTTCCATGTTTTACAAGGTTGTTGAGCATGCGTGTTCAATAAGGGTGCAAACTTTTGTGACAACATTACCATGTGAGGGATAGAGAGGTATTACACAAGGGGATAATGTTTCTCATGCAAGACAAGAAAAAATGATCTCCCTAAGTGGGTGTAGGATCTAATACAGGGGTCATTGTTTTGTTGCATGCAGGTAAGATCAAAATAAGAAAGTTGATTTTGATACCTCTACTTTTTTACTTCAATTATTGTCAACTATTTTTTGAAATCCACCATTATCATTTGATATTAATATCAAAATTCTTTATTTCATTAGGTGCAATCGGTTCATCTTTAAAACCTTCAACCATGCAATTTTGTTGAGTGTCGATTGAACACTTAAGGTACAATGCCAAAAAAATACACCAAATCTTCGACATTGTGATCCCAAAGGGTCCCATTAGGCATGCCATAAAAATTCGTTGATCCCTAAAATACTCGAACCTTAGTAAGCACGGTTCAAAAGTTTCATAGATGTAAGACTTGGTTGTGATCTCTAAAATGACCTTTGAGATTTTATAGGTTAGGTCTCCCCTTTAGATGGGAAAGAAAATGGGAGAAAAGGTAACATGAAAATAATCAAACAAAGGTTTAAACACTCATGCTCTCACACTTCATTTTTGGGGCTTAAAATTAACCATGGTTTAAAATGGACATGCATGTATAACACTTCAGTTTGGGGTTAAAATTAAGAATGGTTAAAATGGACATGCATGTGTAACACTTCAGTTTGGGCTTAAAATTAACAATGGTTAAAATTGACATGCATGCCTTCACATTTCAGTTTGGTGTTTAAAATTGACATGCACATGCGTATTCAACACCTCAATTTGGGCTTTAAAATAAACATAAATCATGCTACACATAGATTAACTCACATTTGATTTTCTTAAGGGAAAGAACTTTTATCGTGTTTGGGGTGGACCTATTGTTACATTAACTGCCTTTCCTCCCGCCTTCAGGGTCTTGGGAGAAAGGGAGAAGGTGATAACGACAACCAATTTTATTTTATTTCAAGTAGTGAGGGGTATCTTTGACTGGGGATTTCATCACCCCGCAGAGGTACTTCGAATTGGGATGCATTGGGGATATCATCTCTCCCAACATACTCTCAAGTGGGTTTTTCAAGCCACTATATAAACATACTGGTCATGCGGCTAGAGTATTGAGTGAATTCGACGTATGTGGGGGCCTTCCCTGCACCGATAAGCTCAACTAAAGTCTTAAGTGGCTTGCTCTAAGAATCCATCGTTGGATCGGAACCCCTCGAAAGTTTACAATAAGAACCAACTTAGTAGCCCAAAACCTTACATTCAATGGTTTCGGGAGTGTGGATCATACCCCATAGATACCCTTCATGTACCTTGCATTATGATACAAAAATCCCTCGGATATAAGATCTTCGGATCTTCGAGGTAAGAGAGACTGGCATGCCCGAGAAGTGTGTGCCGTGGAGTGGAGCCAGTGCTGCCAAACTCTCTATCTATTTGTTTTGTTTCGGTGTGTTATTGTAAGGGCCTCATTTGAATGGTTTTCAATATCCAGCCTAAGATTATCTTCTGTGTCTTTTTATGTATCATTGTATCAGACCAGTATTGAGTCAGTTATTTGGGCTATTTCAGGCCCTATCCTGCGTATCTCTGAATTCTTTGAGATTGTTTGAAAAACTAGTTCAGTCAGCTATATCTTCCTCCAAACAATTGTTCTCAGACTTGGAAAACCATAAAAATTGTCCTACACATGGAATTAATGAAAACAAAGTCCATTTTTGAAACGTCAAAACTCAAAAGTTTATACACTTATGACCATAGGTAGTCCTTGCATAGTCCTCATTTACGTCCTTATTATCATCCTTAAAAGTTGCATAATCTCTATTTATGTCCTTATTATCATCATTAGTCCTTGCATAGTCCTTATTTACGTCCTTATTATCATCCTTAGAGGTTGCATAATCTCTATTTACATCCTTATTATCGTCCTTAGTCCTTGCATAGTCCTCATTTACGTCCTTGTTATCGTCCTCATTTACATCATTAGAATTTGCATAAGTCCTTGCATCATCCTCATAGAGTTCCCATATACGTCGTCATAATCTTCGCATAAGTCCTTATTTATGTCCCATTGACCTCCTAGTTCATTTTAGTGTTATCCTTGTCTAGACTTCATATACGTCTGTCTTAGTCCATCATCATTTGCATAATCATCCTAGAAAGTAATACCCCAAACATCCAAATCACAATCAGAGGATCAATCAAAGTCAACCTCAACTCAAACAAGTTTGCCAAGTTCAACAAATCAAACATTGTCACATTCAGAGAAATGGATAAAACATCTTACTTGTTGTGATCCTAGGTCCAAACCAATAAAAAAAACATCATGGATTGGCATTATACATTTCATAGGGAAGGTGGAGAATTCATCCCTTCCATTCTTGTTCCATCGCCATCCATAGAAACCTTAGCTCAATAGATCAAGACTTTGCAACAACAAATGATAGACATGACTAGTCCTAACAACCATAGGGGCTAGTTAGAAAAAATGATGAGAAAAGTGATGACCACGAGGGAATCAGTATCAGGCCAACCTTCTTCTTCTTGTGAGGCCATTCAAACATGTCAACCTACATTCTTCAACAAAATTGTTTCTACCTCAGTTCAACCAACATTAGAGCCATGCAAACCTTCTTTTTCTTTCAACCCACTATATCAATCATATCAATCATATCAACCCAACAATAAAAACCCTTTCAACCAAAGTCCAAATCAAAATTCATACCAACCCAACATTCAAACCTCGTTCAACCAAAATCACACACCTTTCAACCAAAGTCCAAATCAAAATTCACGTCAACCCAACATTCAAACCTCTTTCAACCAAAATCAAACCCCTTTCAACCAAAGTCCAAATCAAAATTCATTCAACCAAAATCAAACCTCTTTCACCCAAAATCATACTCCTTTCAACCAAAATCAAATCCCTTTCAACCAAAGCCCAAATCAACCATATCTATCCACCATTTCATCATCCCCTGAAGTCACTCAAGACCAATCCATGCCATCTCTATCTAATAACACAACCTCTCAAGGGCTATCCATTGTACAAATTCAATCTAATTCAAGTCATGATTCAGAGGATCTCATTCAAAATCCATCCTCATCATGCCAATGTGTTGAAACATTTCAATAATCTCCCATGCATATCCAAACTCCTTCCCCATGTCAAGAGGATGATCTTAATTCGGAAGAAATGAGTCCTGAAACAAATAAAGATCAAGAAATAAATCTTTCATCTAACCCAATTTTTTTATCAAGATCCCACCGACCAAGAATCTTATGATGATCCCCTCACTCTTTTCTATTCCATTTATAATGACACCCTTTCATCTCAAGAACAAAGTGTCCTTTTAAGTCCCATCCAACATCCACCTCCTAAGAAAGATCAAGACATCTCTTCCATCCTTCCTAATAATCCCTTTCCAAGTCAAGATCAAAGTATTCCTTCACCTTCATATCCTAAGAAAGATCCCATTATTTCTCCAGATCCTGATCAAGATTCCTCCAACCCTTCATCCCCATGTCATAATCCTTCGTGTTCTTCACAATATTCCCTCTCAAATAAACTTACCATTTTTCCTAGTCACCCTCATGATCCCAATCCCTCTACACAAGTTGTTCATGAACCCCTTATCAATGAAATCACCAATCCAGATCATACTACACAGAGTAACTTGTCAATAATTGTATGTGTGCCATCATCAAATGCCAATGTAGTGACAAAAAAAGAATAACACCAGCTAATGATATCGACACCTGGTTGGCTTCATCATACTCTTCAAGTGCATCAATAAAAACAGGCACAGTACCCTCTCATGTCACAACTTCAAAACTAAAATCTATTTGTCTAATACACCCACACTTGAAAGATTGGGGGCAAGAGAATCTACCACAGTTGGATTTCTTTAAAAATGATAAGGCTATAACTGAATTCATGGGTTCCCGAGATGGATTTCCATCTGATGGTCCACAAAATCCAAAAACTAAGGAAACCAACATTGGAGATGCTAAACGTGTACACTTAGTTGAGTCCTTATATCCTATTGGAAAAGACATCTTTATCTAACTTTTCAAACAAAGACCAATGAACTACCTACACAAAACTCCCTGACCCTGTGAACAACATGCACCTTAAACGATATTATATCTAAGGTTTGGGTTAGTTTAGGTTTTACTTTCCGCATTTCATATCATTTTATTCAACGTACTGCATCACATATAGTTTCTTTTTCAAATGCATCGCATTAGCAAAATTTATGCATTGGCATATAACAACATCAATGAAATAAGGCAACTATCCAAGTTATCATTTATTTTAATTTAAGAGAAATATCAAGGTTCATCTCCTTTCTTAGATATTCAGACATGAAGTCTTTGAGGTCTTAAGGTCATTCGTTTTCAACATTACCCTGTGATGACGCTTTACTTATGGTTGGGTAGTGATTTCACTATTTGAGACTTGTTAACCCAAAATCTATCAATTGCTATATCTCAAACACAATAACAAAATCTCTAATTCATTCTAGACACCTAGTTGATCATATGACCAGTGAAAAATCTAATATTCTACTTTAGTGCCGCTATAATTGTCACACCCAAGTAGGTTTCATTACTTACAAGTCAAGGCAAGAAAATAATAAAAGAAAAAGACCTATGCCAAATATTCATCCTAAGACAAAAGAGAAATGATATATAATTGAAATATCATGCATACAAAGTGTGACAAAAAGCTTGACTATGGGAACATGCGAGTAACTCCATCGGGGCTATGAACGCCTACTGGCAATGCAGCAATATTTGAGAAATTATAGTCTATAACCTCGTCGAAGCTCTAAAAGCTTGCTGGCAGCGAGGCTCTATTCGGGATTCTTTTGAAGTTAGGATAATCCACATATCTAGTCATATAGGATGCTAAGGATCTCTAGTGAATACTAGAGAGAGAATTAACTCATCTGCACACACATGGGAAAAAAGAAGATCAAAGTTTCAAGAACCAATGGGGAATTTTTCCGCGTCTCCATTTGTAAATCCTAGTCACTAAGTGTGTTAAGTTGAATGTTCCAAAGGACCTTAAGGATCGATTGACCTCTTATCTATGAAATGTTTTGCACCTCCATTTCAATTGGTGTATTACAAAAGGCTAAACAAACACAACCAACCTTGTTTGGATAGGAAATGCATCTTCATCATGCATATTGCATAACATAGGTTATGTCGAAAACTCATTGTCTTCACATGCATTCTGCAGATCATCATGTCATAACAGGTCTGCACACTGGGGGCATAACTGAAAAAATCCAAACAATCATATAAAGTCCTGAAAAAATCCAAATATTTGGAAAAAGTCCTGAAAAAATCCAAAAACATTCGGAATAAGTACTGAAAAAATCCAAAAACATTAAAAAAAATCCAAAACATTTGGAAAATGTCCTTAAAAAAATACCAAAAACATCCATATAATGTCCTAAAAAAATAGTCAAAAACATTCAAATATCAATCCACATAATCCAAAAACATTGAAAAAGCTCTTGGAAAAGAACTAAAAATAAAAAATCAATCAATCAAAAAACTTGCAATAAAATGTCTTGTGAGAAACAAATACCCTAGCAAATATCTAGAAAACACTTCGCATGAAGTTAACAAAGGATACGACAATCCAGTCAAACATTTGCAATCAACTGATCAAACTGTCTTATCATTCGTATCATATGGACATATCAAGTGATTATTATCTTGTCTTAAACATAAGAGGATACACTCGAAATTAGACAGGTCAGTCTTAAACGGGCTCCGCAACTTTCTAAGATCAGACATTATCAACCATCACATCAAGCAACTGAGAATGAAGGCACAAGGTCAGTATAGCTACTGAATTTTGTCCGGGACAGTCTTTATCTTTTATCATTTGGCGATAGATTGTGTTCCTATGCTACTCAAGGATGTCCACAAGTGACTAGAGGAGCCGGGATGGGCATGATATTTTTCTTTGTTTGTTGTTTGTGGTGTGGACCAATGAAGTTCTAGGGAAATAGTTCCAGTGGGTGTCTGTGTTGGTACGTTCATTTGGCAAATATCCTATGCAAAATTCAAGGATAGTTATGCTTGTGACTATCCCACATACCTCGACCCCTGACACTACAACCAGAATGGAGGGTTCACTTTTTGTCTACTATGTGTTTGTTTCTTCAATGAGATATCTTTACATCTTGGTTCCTTATACCGTGATGTACTAAGATCCATTGTTCAATAATAAGACTCAGTGATGAATATATAGTGCGTAGTAAATAATGACATAGGTTCATGAATCAATCATTCTCATTTCATCTCATTTGCTTATTGCTAGTTTGTTGATTCTTTTCTCATCATCTCTTTCTAAATCATTTTCTATCATCTAACATTGTTCTATTTCATTCTAAGGTTCATTCTATCATAATCTATCTCAATATCATCTTCACATTACCTATTTCTATCTCTAATCAACTAACCATTCTTCTATCTTTCATCTCACTTTCTTCTTTTTTTGAGAGATCATTCATGTCTTTAATGCATAAACAATCTCTCAAGGGGGCATTACACCCTAAGTATCACCGGGGCATACTAGGGCAGAATTTGTTTCTTTTTCCATTGAAACAAAGTCGTTTCGCACATTGTCTCAAAGAGGGGCAAATGTAGACACCTAAAAATGTCTCATTGATCATGTACTAATTATTCGTCTAATTGATTAAATAATTATTTAATTATTTAATTAAGTTAATTAATCTTATTCTTCTATTTCATATTTCCTCATCATCTTATTAATTATTCTATTTCCTATTCTTTCATCATTTAATAATTTTAACCATTTTCTAATGTTAATTAAATATTTATTATTTAATTAATTTATTATGATTAATTCCCCAATTTAAATAATTTTTATTATTTAAATAAATTAATTTTCAATTTCTATCTCTAATCAACTAATTATTCAACCCTTTTCTAAATATTAATTAAATATTAATTATTTAATTAATTATGATTTTAATCCTTTAATCTTTATTATTTAATTAAAATCCATTTCTAAATAATTAAATAGTTTCTTTAAATTATTTAATTAACTAATTAATTCTTCACTTCCAAATCCCCAAATTCTAATTTCATTTAATTTCAAATTCTTCTAATTCTATTTTCTTCTAATTTCAATCACATGTGCATGATTTCAAAAATCAAATTGAAAATCAAAGTCAAGTTCTAAATATATTCAAATACTAAATTGAATTTAAAATAAATTCAATTATTTGAATTAAAATCTCATGCAAAGATTAAATTGAAAATCAAAGTTAAAGTGCAAGCATGTGCTAAATTAATTAATTCAATTATCTCTCCAATCATTCTATTTCCATCTTCTAGTTAGCTTTTTACAAATAAAGCTCTCAAAAATCTTTCAATTGGTTAACTATTTCATCCTCTTTATTTCGTCCAATCACCCTTTTTCTTCCCTCAGTCATCTTTTTCTCAATCAGTTGACTCATTTAATCTATTCAATCTATTTTGTTTCACCTCTAAATCAACAGTTCAACTATCAATATTCATGTGAGCTTACCTGAGTTCCACCTCTTGATCAATCTGTTCCACCTTTCAATCAATCCTCTCTAAAAATCTATAAATCGAGCATTCAATCTCCTCCTCAATCGTGGACAATTACTCCGAATCACGAACTTTGAATCTTTGTGTCACTTGCAGGTTGCTAGCGCAATATCTGAGAGCCACCATATCACAAAGAGGAGAAGAACAATGTAAGCCATGATGCACAATAGGGAGTTTTATATTGTCTAATTTCATTGTGTTTAGCATCTATTTCATTGGTTTATGTTCGAATTGCTTAGATAGTTAAGGGATTCGTGACTTTCCTTATTTCCTATTTAGCAATGATGAATTTGAGCATATCAAAGTTTTCTTTGATGTCTTGTGTAATTATAGATAGGGAGGATCATATTTCAATCTAGGTGCATCACCTTATTTCCCTTTCAGCATTCCTTCTTCCGTTTTCCCCCTCAAGATCATTAGAATAGATCCAAGTGTTGGGTTGGTTCAACACTACAGTTTGATTGATAAGGAAGCCGACTTTCTCTGGAGACTCAACCTCACATTCAGCAAGGTCCCATACTTAGAGGTTGTTTCCATGTTTTGCAAGGTTGTTGAGCACACATGTTCAACAAGGGTGCAAACTTTTGTGACAACATTACCATGTGAGGGATAGAGAGGTATTACACAAAGGGATAATGTTTCTCATGTGAGACAAGAAAAAATGATCTCCCTAAGTGGGTGTAGGATCTAATATAGGGGTCATTGTTTTGTTGCATGTAGGGAGGATCAAAATAAGAAAGCTGATTTTGATACCTCTGCTTTCTTACTTCAATTATTGTCAACTATTTTTTGAAATCCACCATTATCATTTGATATTAATATAAAAATTCTTTTTTCATTAGGGTGCAATCGAGACATCTTTAAAACCTTCAACCATGCAATTTTGTTGAGTATTGATTGAACACTTAAGGTATGATGCCAAAAAAATACACCAAATCTTTGACATTGTGATCCCAAAGGGTCCCACTAGGCATGCCATAAAATTTTTTTGATCCCTAAAATACTCAAACCTTAGTAAGCACGGTTCAGAAGTTTCATAGATGTAAGACTTGGTTGTGATCTATAAAAATGACCTTTGAGATTTTAGAATTCAGTTCTTCACTTTAGAGGGGAAGGAAAATGGGAGAAAAGGTAACATGAAAATAACCAAATAAAGGTGAGACACCAACGTTAAGCTTTTACAACACTTGTGGAAGACATAAAGAAATGTTAGTTTCTAGGAATGAGGACATCACACCACAACACTTCATTGTTGAGAGGGGAAAAAGATGGATAAAGTTACATAGACATAGGGCATCACATTCAATTCCTACCATGGGAAGCACTTGCCAAGGTTCAATAGAAACATATGAATCCTTAGGTATTTTCACAATAATTAACCATTACTTAATTTCATTTACTAAAAACTTAATCTAATTCCTAATCTGAGGAAAAGGGAAGAGTGAAAGATATCACATGATCCATGATTCACAGATTAACAAGGAAATGGAAAATCTGAATTGTGCATATAGTAACCATGTCTACATTAAAATAACACAGAGTATGCCAATCCAAATAAAATAAGCAAAAGGCAAAATAAAGGCACAATCCCATGTCTATATCTAAGAGAAAAAATGCTAAGGTATGATCATAGATGCCAATTACTTAGCTCTAAAAAAAATATTTTCATTCTTATTCCAAGAGAATTCTAAGTGTTCAATCCCTCTTCCAATAATGCCCACGAGCTTAAATAATATCTCTCCCTACTTCAAAAAAGATTTTCATAATCAATATTTTGCCTACATATCTGTCTCATGTTCGTCATATCATGAAAACCATTGCAATTGTCTGGCATTGGAGATCCTAAATAATTCCTTTTTCATTGCATGCACATGGCATTACTGACACCTATATTGCCCATACTTTTTATCAAGATGTTTTGGGTGTAATCCTCTCGTTCTCTATTTTTGTCATTTTCTCTAACTTAAGTCATATCGTGTCAACATTTGGCCACTTTTATAGACCAATGGCACACTTTTACCTCTTAATGAGCCTAGAAATTCCTTGGAGCCTTGCCTTCATGATAAGTGTCTTGTTCACTACAAGGGTGACTTATAACATGTTTCATCTATGCCTTGGACATGAGGCATGCTAGCAGGGATAATTATGAACGATCTGGTGCTTCACGAGGCTTCCACATTGTTTTTTCTGATGTAAAGTTTATTTAATTTGAAAAGTATTTGGAGAGGGTGAAAAAATCCTATGTGGTAGGCTAGTGGATCCTCATGCAAATAGAGAGGTTGCCATTATAAAGGAAACTGAGAAGTCACCCCTTGGGAATTGAAGAAGGGAACCCTTTTTAAATTGATGGTCATAAACTACATGCTTGAGATGGAGTAGAGTAAGAGGTTGAGAGGTCATTACTTAATTAAATTAGAGCTCGATTTGATTTAGTTGTAGCTAGAGAATCTATAGCTAAAAATTATATTGCCAGCATTCTTGCAAGCATGTCTACATCCAACCCTTGTTTATAGGCTTCATTTGTAGACTCCATAAAACAACATCAATATGTAAATGTGAAATATTGAGAACACCTCTGATGGTGTACACACACATCCTTATTTGCTTCCTAATTAGTTCAACAAACTTATTTTGGAGTAATTTTTAAAGTCAAAGGTTCCAACATTTGCTTGAGCGAATATACTTGCAAGAAATTTGACAAACTCACGTACATCCACATTTGCATACTATTATTTTTTAGCTTATTATTTGTTTATCTATATCTCCTTACTGTATTTTACACCTCCTTTCATTGTAGGGCTATTATAATTAGTAGATTGAAAATATTTTCAAATAATGTAGAAACAGTTGGAACACAAGTTCCTCTTTTCCAAGCTACCAACTACCTTCCATCACGTAGCTCTCAACATCCACTCGAATCTAATCCATCTATAAAATATTATGTCCAACAAGATAGAAGCCCTACAAATGAACAAACCTTGTCCTCTTTTACAATAATCCCATCAAAATATTGAGCCCACATCATAAGAAATGGCCAATTGAAGGTTATACATTAACAAAAACTCCCTTCCATGAGTTTAAAAATGTTGTACGTGATGGGGAAGTTTTTGGCTTTGATTTTATAGACAAAGTGAAAATTGAAAGACATGTGACTTGCTTCAATGAACTTGTTGATGAGTTCTACCATGTTATTCAATCTAATAGTCTTTATGTGATCTCCTAATGGTCATTTTTAAGTTGCCAACACCAAATATAGTAGCTCCACAAAACCTTTTGAAATATTCTTCCACAACTCATCTATAATAACTTCATCCATATCTATAGGCTCCATCATACCCATGCATATATTTAATACAGAGAGCATAGATTTATTGGAATCATTAGTAGTTAATTTTCTTGTTGATGTCATTGGCATTCTTGTATCTATCTTCACAACATCAACCATATGTTGAAGGGATGATAATTAAACAATAAAATGTACTGTTACAATCATAGACATGTCTAATTTTACAGTTGATGTTACACTTTGGATTTGTCATTGTTAGATTTAAGGTAACCAAATCTTTGAGATGTCCCTACAACCAAACTTTCCTATTCTTTTAATCAAATATGCATGTACAATCTTGTGTCATGGAAAAACACTTGACACTATCTTTCCAACTACATTTCCAATCAATCCAAACTTGTTGGAAGCCTCAAAATTAAAAACATGGCATGCCACTAAAGGATTTGACTATCCTTCCCTTTCCTTGTCAAAGAGCCACCTTTCCTCCTGCAACTTTGCAAATCTAGTATATATTTATTTTATCACAAATAGAAGGATTTTTGAGGAAGAGAATGCATGTGTAAAGGATGTTATCTCAAAACTCCATTTGGACAACTTTTACTACCTTTTCTGTCCTTAGATAGTGAACAATAAAAATGTAAGAATAATTCATATAGACTTCACTAAATATATTATGATGCCCAAAGTGCTCTATTGATCTCTCTGAATGTGATTTTAGTTACATGTTAAAAATCAACTTGCCTGATGAAATAGGTGAACTCATTCAAGTTATTGAATGTGAAGGACCAACAAATGTCTTTTTGCCACATAATATTGTCAACTTATACTAGTAGATTTTGACATTGCTAAATAGATCTTAGACAATGTGATCAATTGTCAATTTCTACTTGATCTCAAAATCAAAATGATCCCTTTTGGTGAGCATGGGACACAAAGCAATGTTATTACAACCATTAAGCTAATTTAACAATTACATTCAAATCTCACTAAATATGGAAATACAGTTCACAAGTTTATGCATTGAAACTAGGAATCATACCTATTTGTAATGATTATATTTGGAAGGATAATGGATCTACTTGGCTCAATCACAAATCTAATTGAAAATGACTGAGCACATGGTTAATTCAACACTACTTCAATCAAAGTTGAAAATGAACTATGGAAATGTAAATTGAATGCAAGATCTAGGGCTAAATATATGAAATTGACAATAGTCGAGTTATCAACATGCACAGATAGTTTCAGATCAAATATGTAGACATAGAGTATAAGTCTGGAAATAGGAAGTAGAGAGGAACCTATGTCTAAAATTTGGGCTAAAAAATGATAGAAAATGGTGTTGGAGAGACCTTGTCCATAACTTCAAATGTAGACAACAAAGATACTTTTGGGATCAAGATGTTGTTTTGAGTGCCTCTCTAAAGTTTCATCAGAAAAGTGTCTAACAATGGTGCTTGGGATGACCTTTTCCTCCAATTATTACCTTTGTAAAAGTTGGTTTTGTGCATCTTTGTCTACTCTTCTTGTATATATATTTGTTGTCTCTTGAATCTATCACCTGCACACAGTAGAATGAAAATTATTTTTGGGTTGATAAGGGTTTTCCTAGATGAAACCTTAAGTTTGGAATTAAAATCCTATATCTAAATTGAAATTGAAATGGAAAGTATGCCTTAAAAAGATCAGAGTCTAATTCTAAATTTGAAATACTAAATTAGAATTTTATACCTTCACGATTCTTGATTTGAAGTCTCCATGAATAGATTGATGTTATCATGTAATAATTTAGAAATATCTTCATAATATCTTGATCATGATTCCATCTTGAATGCTTGAAATCTAAATACTTGACCTCTCCTTTACTGCCTTGATAATGCTTGATTACTTGCACACTTGAGTTTTCTTGATTAAATTCAAACTTGAGAGATGTAATTGAGATATATATTTAGATACAATGAGGGGATAATGATTTCTTTCATATCTCACCTCATGAAACATGTTTGAATTTAAGAAGCAAGCTGACACAAGAAAGGAATTCTTGCCTATATTTTATAATCATTGAAGGGTCCAAATTGGGTCATTTTAGCCTGGGCAAGGGTGCTTGAGGCGCCATTTTCCAAGCGAAAGGGAATTTTGGGTGCCCTTGTCTAGCCTGTCAAGGCCAAACAAAGGACCAAACAATAAGGCAAAAAATGAGGATTGCAAGTTTGTTGTTTGTGTGAGTTGAATCAAACATAATCAAAGCACGAAAAGCCAAAATGATAAAGTGAGGCCTAAGTGAGTATGAACTTATATAGGTGTACAAGCTATGAAGCTACATTTAGCCCCACTTTAGGAGTAGTGTGATCCCACACTCATACTCTCGATAAAGTACAAGATAGCATTGAAAAAATTTCACCAAGATATTAAAGAGACAAGACACACCATGCCCCCATTAGGATCTTATCAATATAATTTTAATGGTGGTAAAATTAGGGTTTCACCAATTAAGATAATAAAACCACTAATCTTACCTAATTAACCATTACATTAAAATAAGGGATAAATTTAATAGATCTAGCCACAATTCAATTAGGGGAAGGGCTTAAAAACTAATTAAATTTACGTATTTGTTGTCTTCCCCTTTTGTGTTTAAATTTGATTTGAATTGTGAAGTTTAGAGTAAATCAATGGACAATTGAAGTAAAATAGTAATAAGAAAATACTAAAAATGACACAAAAATTCACAAATAGAGATCTGAGAAGAAGAATAGGATCAAAACTTCTTGCTAAAAATTTGGGCTAAATCGTTGGGACTAGGGTGGTAGGTCGCCTTGGTCTTGTAACTTCCTGTCAGGAAAGTGGGATCTTTTCTGGATCACAAAGATGCACAAGATCCACTATAGGAAGTTTGGGCAAAATTCTTGGGACTGGGGTGGTAGGTCACTTTGGTCCTCCACTTTTTGCTCCTTCAAAATCTAAACTTGTTCATCATAATCTATTTAGTCTAAATATTTGATCATAGATCTTGAGTCACTTTCATGAACACACATAGAGAGAAAAAGGGCTATGGATAGGGTTTTGCCTTGGGTCAAACCTTGGTTTAGGAATTAACCTTAAAATTGAAATGATAATTGTAATGAAAATAGAATTCAATTGCAACGAGATTCTTTCCTTTTGAGGGAAAGACTAGATCTGCAATTGAATGCTTGTAATTGAAGTTGATACCTTCATTAAGCTTGCTTGAATCTTCACACAAGGGTTTAGGATGTTATATACAATGCCTTTATTGAAGTTTGATCATGGATACCATCTTGAATGCTTGAATTTTAATTAACCTCTCCTTCAATGCTTAATAAATGCTTGATTGTTTGCTCACTTGAATGGAGTTGAGAGAGAAATATAACTTAAGATTTATATAAATCCTTGATTAGGTTTCAAATGAGAGGGGTAGGCCTCATTTTATACTTATTTGTCTAAAAAATTATTTCAATTTCTAAATTAGGCCGACACGGGACCTAAATTCTCACCCACTTCATGTTACCATTGTTGGGACCAAATTTGGGTCTTGATTGAGAGGACTAGGGTGATTTGGCACCTTGGTCCTGAGCTAGGACCATGAAACTCTAGTGCCCTGGTCCTAAGAATCAGGACTCAGTTTTGGATAGGAGATAGAAAAGGAGGTGAAAATGCAAGTTTTCAAAAGGTGTGAGTAGAATCAAAGTGGGCATCAGGTATAAAAAGACAAAATGCCAAGGTGAGGTCTAAGTGAGGACAAAATTGTACGTGGATACAATTTACGATGCTACATTTAACCTCCACTTTAGTGGGAATATGAGACTACACCCATACTCACGATAAAGTACAAAATTGCATTGAAAAACATTCACCAAGATGCCAAAGAGACAAGACACACGAATCCCCTAAGGACTTTAGGATCTTACTACTCTAATATTGAGATAAAAGGGACAACATATGAAAGGAAAAGAGAACATGATTATACTAGCCTAGTAAGATTTTCTTACTACGAGTCGTGAAAAAAAATTGAAATACCAAATTACAAAGCAAAAGGCTCAGTTTTGAAATTAAATTGAATATTTAAAACACATCATTGGTGTGTGCATAAAGTGTAATATTGAGCGTAGTGTATACCCCCATTTTAAAAGGATTGCATATGTCTTATTGAGAGTAATAGCTTTAAGGTAGCTTACATCCAATAGGCAAGAATGTTGTCATAATGAGATGCCCCCAAGAAAGAAAAAATCAAAGCATAATGGTCATAAAAAATATAGGAAAAAACACATAAAGGATCCACTTACTTTGGGGTAGACACCTAAAATTGTCATGTCTAATTAAATAAATATCTTTACTTATTTAATTATCTTAAGCCTAATTCTTCTATTAATTAAATAAATCTTTATTTATTTAATTAATTCATTTATCCTCTTCTAGCCTTATTTCTCATTTAAATAAATACATTTATTTATTTAAATTATCCTTTTCGTAAATTAAATAAATATCTTATTTATTTAATTGATCCCACTTCTTCTATTAATTAAATAAATCTTTATTTATTTAATTAATTCATTAACCTTTTCTATCTATGACACATGTCATTCATCTCTTAATTCCGACACTACCTATCCTCTCATTATTTTCTTATTTTCTCTACCTACCCTTTAATCATATCCGACCATTCATCTTTTACTCCTCTCAATCTTATCCCTCCATTTCTTATAGTGTCTTCTATATAAGGAGATGCTTCCTTCATTATCAAACCCTCACTATGCATCCCGATGATTACTCAACTACACTACGCTTTTGAACTTTCATATACGATCCTACTTGCAACCACATTTCCGTTCTTTGTTGAGCTCTTGTGCACATAAAATCCGAGAGCAAATATATCAAGCAAGATCAATGGAGATAGGAAGAATGGAGATTCAAACCCTATTGGACATGTGATGGTATAATCTTTGTGATTTCATTTAATTTGCATTGTCTTAGGTAATCTTCATATGTTATGGTGGATCTTTGTTGTTGTTAGGCTAGGGTTTTGTTAGGCATATGTTTGACCTAGAAAGTCATTGTACCTGTTTGCATGGAGATAAGATAGTCACAAACAAGGAATGCCCCAGTTCATACTAGACTCACAATGTCCTCATATCCTTGGACAAGTCATAGCATTACTAAGAGACAATCCACAGACAGCAAATACAAATAGGTGACGATACCCCATCCTCGCCTTTCTAGTCAAAGACATCCTGGAGATAGAATCTCTAGTCAGAGACATCCTGGAAAAGCTAAAAAACATGTCACCAAAAGATAAAATCAAAAGAAAACCAAGACTCGACACCAACATCCACTGTAGTCCTCAAGTTTAGTGTCTCTTGTCACTTGTATAAGTCTTATTTGATTGTGGTCACAATGTTTACTTTCACAAAAAGGATAGATTGCACTGAACCATAATGTTGTCTGAGTCTGTTGAAAGATTTGATTTTGTTGAAGCCCATTGTTGCTATTGTGTCTCATATGAAACTGACTGAATCCATGAAATTGATACTTTATTGCGGAGAAGATGAAACTTTATTACGGATCTGTGATGCAAATGTTGCTTTATTGCGAATTGTGCGCGGATAGACTGAAGGAAGCTGGAAGAAACTGTACTCCTCGAAACATGTGATGTTCTCAGTTCCACACCCATCACTAGACGTAGGATTTGCCTTAGCCACAGATAGGATCTGATTTATTATGGATGGAAAGGGAGGTGAAAAAGGAGGTTTATTATGAATGGCTAACCAATCTTGGGTAGATCAATAACAAGCCATGATGGGAATGGGTAAGTTTATTATGGATGAATTGTTCGTGAGTGTGTGCAAAGTGAAGGATGAAAGTGAATCTTGAAGGAGGGAGGAGCAATGTCTCTACACATGGCACTGGTAACCCAGTTTTCACCATGGTACTTGCCCAGGGTGCCACCGAAGTGGTTTTCACCGTTGGACGAAATGTTTTTCTCTTTACTTTTTTTTTTTTGAATTTTTGAATTTTTGAATTTTTTTTGATTTTTTTGTATTTTTGAAATTTTTGATTTTTTGGTATTTTTGAATTAGGATATTCTGAAGAGCTATGTGTAAAACCTACGAAGGTGCATGCTATTGATAGGATCCTCCAAAGGTTCACCTTCTATAGTTGAGAGCTGATATGCCCCAGATCCATATGCTGCTGTGATGATATAAGGACCAAGCCAGTTTGGTTCGAACTTGCCCTTCTTCTCTCTGTCTTGTTGATTTTTAGGGTTTTCCTTGAGAACCAGGTCACCTACCTCAAATGTGCGAGGCTTGACTTTATGATTGTAACTACATTGTTCCTTGACTGAATGATGTGTAGCTTGAGTGACTGTCTTCCTTGATAAAGGAACTGAGATAGAATTACTAGTCTGTGGACTACGTAGGCCCATATGCGTGTCACCTAAAGAAGTTTGGGCATCTCTGATAACAAAGTCCTTCGAGGAAGCTCCATTAAAGGTCCATGATGTATTGCCAAGAGGGGAAGGACATGTGGAACAAGTGGATGAGTGATGAAGGCTTATGATTGCGAAAAGAAGTGAAAGTAGGATAGCATGATGGAGAATTGAGATCAACAAGTATTCTCTTTGACTTGAAATTTTAGAACTTTTGCCCCCAGTTATTTTGATATTAGGGGAGATTAACTCTTGTTCTTTTTTCTTCATAGGATTTTTATCCTTGACTTTGATTTTTGCAGAGTCTAATAGCTTTTGATTTGGATTTGGATTAAAGGACTTTTCTTTATTTTTGACTTTTAGATTTTTCTTTTCAAATCTTGATTTTCGATCCCCAATGAGTAAGGGCTTTTGTAATTCTTGTAATTGGCCCAACTCTAAGAGGTAAGGTGACTGTGCCCTTGGATGAATGCTCTTCATCATCATATGCTTTGATGGTAATTTTGTTTGTAGAATTCACAACTTTATCAGAATATCCCAATTGTTTAATAGTGCTCAATGTACAAATGTTCAAACCTGCTCCTCCATCTATTAGGACTCGTTTTATTTGATGTTTATGTATGAAGGCTTCAATGTGTAAAGGTGCATTATGTGGTTGGCTCACAGAGACGTCATCGACTTCTGTGAATGTAAGGGAGTGTGTAATGGAAAGGTATCCCACCATGGCTTGAAACTGGTCCACGTTCAGATCAGTAGGAACAACAGTTTCTCTCAAGATTTTGTCAAGAATGGATTTATGTGCGGGGGATATGCACAAGAGTTCAAGTATGGAGATGAGCGCGGGTGTCTTCCCTAACTGTTCTACAAGGTCATACTCAGGTTTGGTTGATGAGGAAGTGGTGTTTTTAGCTGGAGCACCTTGCAAAGTGATTTTACCTCGGCGAGTTGTGACATGACATTCAAAGGTAGGTTCGAAAGAAGATCCAACACCTTTTAGGACAATCTTGGGTCTCTGGGTAGAATTCTCAGGGTTTTTGTCCTTGATGATAATGGTAGAGACGTAATTGTCCATCGAAATGTGATTGATAGTTGAATCATAGTTATAGGTTGCTCTGGTATAGTTGGTTTGGTCATCTGTGGCTTTATCTTTTCCCTTGTCATGCTTTGGGAATGGTTCCTTAAACATTTCATGTTCTTGATTGGATGAGTGTCCCTCAATCTCAATGTCACCTCTATCAATGAGATCTTGTATGATGTTCTTCAGTCGATGACAATTTCCTATCTTATGACCCTTGCTCTTATGAAATTCACAATATTCATCATCATTCCACCAATTTGGTTTAACCTTTGGTTCATATGGAGGAAAATCTGGAATTGTGATTACTTTGTTTGCCACTAGCTTCTTGAAAACTGACTCAAGTGGTTCTCCCAATAGAGTATACTTCCTTCGTGATTTAGAAGTTGTTTGAGTATTCACCTGATTTGATCTGGAAAAAATGAATTTGGGTCGTACTGTATTGGCATCAACATCACCATCATTGACTGTGTTCTTGTTTTTATTCCAAAATCTTGGCTTGTCTTTTCCTTTAAAGTCATCTTTGTTTTCCTTGAATATCTTAATGACTCCTTGTTCAATTAGGACCTTTTTTGTCGCTAAGACTTTTTCAATGACGTCCTTAAAGGTGGACAAACAAGCTTTTCTTAAATCATAACCAATGTCTTTGTTAACATTTTGGGTGAACATTTCTACCATTTGTTTTTGTGGAATTTCACAAGAGCATCTGCTGGCTAGATTCCTCCATCTTTGTAAAAATGATGCAAAAGACTCTCCCTCTTTTTGCTTGGTGTTGCACAAAGTAGTGACTGATATGTCTGTCTCTATGTTGTAGGAGAAATGTTGAATAAATGCCTCTGCTAAGTCACCCCATGACTTAATACCAGGTGGAAGCTGGGAGAACCATTCCATAGCTTGATCGCCTAGGCTTTGTGGGAATAATCTCATCAAATATGTCTCTTCTGCTGCTACCTCAATGCAAGCTATGAAAAATTGTCTTATGTGTGCCTTAGGATCCCCTTTTCCTCTATACTTATCAAATCTAAGCGTCACAAAGTGTGTAGGAAAAGGAGGCATTGGAATGCTCTTGTCAAATGGATAAGGACATATGTCTCTCATTGTGTATGTTGGTTTCGGTCTATTTATGTCCTCCATTTTCTTTTGTAAGTCCCTGATTTGTTGCTCCAAATTGCTTTTAGGTGGAGATCGACTTCTTGGACCATACCCCATGCTTGAGGCACCAATTGGAGGAGGAGCATGTTGCATATATGGATGATATTGATCATACACATGTTCATATGGAGGAGGTCTATAGTGATGCTGCGTATATGGACCACTTGGTATAGATTCATGTTGAGGAATGAAATATCTATTTTGTCCATGTATACCATACTCTACAGGCATGTCATGTTCTAATGTGTTGCCCCCAAATTTGACACGGGGTTTCCTTGTGTCCAAATTTTGAGCATGCCTTTGAATATCCAATTGCTTTGGTGGTTGATCCTTAGCATTGATATGTGATTGAGTATATTTCTCTGCATAAGACTTCCATAATGGTCTGCGAAGGTGAGTATCATATGTTTGACCATGTGTATGTGGGACCTCTGGTTTTTGAAACAAAGATGATGGTGATTCAGGCACAAGATGTGATCTTCTATTGCCTCCACTATTAGGCCTCTTTTGATCCATGTTGGAGTGAGGTTGTTGCAAAGGTCGATTTTCCATTATTTGAGACATGCCAAAATCATGAGGTATCTTGGCTCCACTTTGTGCCATCATTTGTAAGAAGTATTGTCTATCCCTCCTCATTATTTCCTCAACCAATCGATTGAAACGGGGATCCATAATGGATTCTTCCACATCTGCTGAATGTACTGAAAAGTTGTCCATATCATCATTGTGTGTATCATTGTTGTTTGTAGTGTCCATGTTCTCAACATTTGGAATGTTTCTATAGGCATCCATGTCAGGTAATGTAGTATGATCAGAATTGAAAAACATATCATTGTCATACTCATAAGAACTCATGTTTGCGGACTCTTGAGCCTCTTTAGTTTCTCTCGTAGATTTTTGAAGACGGGTTTCAACCATGAACTAGGTATTGACCGAGATGTGTGAGACTAGATGAAAAATGGAAAAAGTATGGAAGACCAAGTGTTGGATGGAATGTAAATGAATCTGAAGCATACTTGCAATGTCCAAAGTGTAAGACCAAGTATGTATGTAGTAGATAGGTGTGACTTCCAAAGAGAGGATAGTTTCTCTTGATGAGGTAAGTTGACCTTGACTCTAAGTAAGACCAAATGAGACCCAAAGGTGATAGACCTTGATGAGGGACCACTTAGCAAAGTGTTGTTGTATGTATTGTGTTGACAAAGTATGACGAGGACAAGCAAGTGACCTTTTGACTCAAGTTTAGACAAATGTGAATGCAATGTGAGGTGTAAAGCAATGATGGACTTTGTGAGACCCAAAGACAGGTTGAATGCTAAATGAAACCCTGGAGAAATGACCTAGGAAGCTCAAGAATTCCGAAACTGATTGCTCTTGTTTGTTGGACTGTAAAATTTTTCCAATTCTGAACGCAGACGCGCCTGTATACTTCACAGACGCGATTTCCTGACACAGACGTGGTTCTGTTTAACACAGACGCGTTTCTGAGATTTTTGTAAAATGCACTATTGATTCTGAAAACACAGATGCGTTTCTGCCCTTCACAGACGCGGTTATACAACACAGACGCTATTATGTCAAACACAAACGCGTTTCTGCAAAATTTGTGCAATTTTTTCCAATCTGTGAAGTCGTTTTGTTGTGACCAAATCTGACTGTTTGACTGTTTTTCGTGACAAGAGGACACAATGTTGATGAAGACCTAATGTTTGCAAGTGTCTAGACTCAAAATGACTCCAAGAAAAGTGTGTTGTATGATGTAAAAATGTTTTGCATACACTTGAAGACACAAAAGACACAATGTTTTGCTGTTTGGTCTTGAATGTTCTGAATGTTTAAAATAAGTCAAGCACAATTCTTATGGCTGGCCAAGACAATAGTTGTTGTTCCCACATGGGGTTTTACCCCCGAGGCTACGCTATTCAGAGCGGATACTTAGATGCTTGACCTCACTGGCTCCACCCTCAACACTCACTTCTTGGGTCAGCCAAGCATCAGTCCTCACAAAAATTCCCCGTGGCGAACTTTGTATCTCTACTAAGAACTGTATGTGTGTGGGCCACTACCAGAGGTCCGACCTCCTGCCCCAACAACTAGAAGGATTTGGGCTTCTAAAACAAAAGGTGCTAGTAAGGGCATCCGCTCATGTAGCCATACATGCGACACTTTCAGCTCTGTAAATACAGAAGGCTCCCAGCCGGTAGGGGTTATGCCCTACAATTGATCAAATAAATTTGATCAAACGGGTTTATGGGGAGACATAGTGTCGGTATGAACTAATTAGCACACGTTATCCATAGTTTTCACCATGAATACAGTTGTTTATAGTGGTTCGGAAGAGGTGGGTTTTCCTCGCTACCACTTGGGTCATTCTCTTCTCACTAGTAGTCCTAATGACCACACGGGAAGACAGGCCCTCTAAAGATTAAACAAAAAGAGGCTATTGCTCAAGACACAAAAGACAATGATTCAATTTTAGTGCACCAATTGAAGTGTTTGCTAGTCTATGAAAACAAAGCACACAATAAAAATCCAAAAACCCTTGCCAAGGACCTGCAACAAAGATTTGTTAGTAGTTTAAATTGTTTGAAATAATCACCCCTTCCTGCAAGCACACAAGTTAGGTAAATTTTAAATCCAAAAGACTTTGTGAAAATAGGGGCATTCAACCAAACGATTTTTCTTTCAAGACATGCTGCACCAATTTCGTTAGCTAGATCTGAAAATGTTAGCTCAAAATAAACCAGATCCGAAACCTTAAATGCAAAACCCAAAACTAAATCAATAACTCAAAATTTGAAACCGGTGCACATAGACACGATTACCTTCGACACAGACGCGACTTAGAGACCCAGACACGGTTCTGTGAGACACAGACGCGGCTACAGAACCCAGACGCAACTTCTGGACACAAACGCATCTAAAAACATCGTAGACGCGACTTATGAACACAAACGCGGTTTTCAAAATCTGCAAAATAAAATGCTGTTGATAACATAGACGGGATTCCAGATGTCGTAGACGTGCCAGCAAATCAAAAACGTGATCCGAAAATACGCAGATGCGAAAATATCAAAATGCTGTCAAAAATGTCAGATCTGCAACTTCAAAACACAAAATCTGCAACAAGGATGTTAAATGCAAAAAGGGACAAGAGTCCCACCGGGCGTGCCAAAATGTATATGGTGAAAATGGATAACAATAATAACAATATTGAAAGGCTAAATGAATTCAACCACAAAACCCTAGCCTAACAACAACAAAGATCCACCATAACATATGAAGATTACCTAAGACAATGCAAATCAAACGAAATCACAAAGATTATACCATCACATGTCCAATAGGGTTTGGATCTCCATTCTTCCTATCTCCATTGATCTTACTTGATATATTTGCTCTCAGATTTTATGTGTACAAGAGCTCAACAAAGAATGAAATGTGGTTGCAAGTAGGATCTTAGTGTAGTCAAGTCTTTAAGATCATTGATTAGCTAGGGTTGATAATGAAGGAAGTATCCTCTTATATAGAAGACACAATATGAAATGGAGGGATAAGATTGAGAGGTGTAAAAGGAGGCCGGTTATGATTAGAGGGTAGGTAAAAGAAATAATAAAATAATGAAAGGGGTAGGTAGTGTATGAATTAAGAGATGAATGACATGTGTCATGGGTAGAAAAGGTTAATGAATTAATTAAATAAATAAAGAATTATTTAATTAATAGAAGAAGTGGGATCAATTAAATAAATAAGATATTTATTTAATTTAGGAAAAGGATAATTTAAATAAATAAATGTATTTATTTAAACAAGAAATAGGCTAGAAGAGGATAAATGAATTAATTAAATAAATAAAGATTTGTTTAATTAATAGAAGAATTAAGCTTAGATAATTAATTAAATAAAATATTTATTTAATTAGACTGGACAGTTTTGGGTGTCTAAACTTGAGTCAAAAGGTCACTTGCTTGTCCTTATCATACTTTGTCAACACACTACATACAACAACATTTTGCTAAGTGGTCCCTCATCAAGGTCTATCACCTTTGGGTCTCATTTGGTCTTACTTAGAGTCAAGGTCAACTTACCTCATCAAGAGAAACTATCCTCTCTTTGGAAGTCACACCTACTCTACTACATACATACTTGGTCTTACACTTTGGACATTGCAAGTACACGTCAGATTCATTTACATTCCATCCAACCCTTGGTCTTCCATACTTTTTCCATTTTCATCTAGTCTCACACATCTCGGTCAATACCTAGTTCATGGTTGAAACCCGTCTTCAAAAATCTAGGAGAGAAACTAAAGAGGCTCAAGAGTCCGCAAACATGAGTTCTTACGAATATGACAATGATATCTTTTTCAATTCTGATCATACTACATTACCTGACATGGATGCCTATAGAAACATTCCAAATGTTGAGAACATGGACACTACAAACAACAATGATACACACAATGATGATATGGACAACTTTTCAGTACATTCAGCAGATGTGGAAGAATCCATTATGGATCCTTATTTCAATCTATTGGTTGAGGAAATAATGAGGAGGGATAGACAATACTTCTTACAAATGATGGCACAAAGTGGAGCCAAGATACCTCATGATTTTGACATGTCTCAAATAATGGAAAATCGACCTTTGCAACAACTTCACTCCAACATGGATCAAAGGAGGCCTAATAGTGGAGGCAATAGAAGACCACATCTTGTGACTGAATCACCATCATCTTTGTTTCAAAAACCAGAGGTCCCACATACACATGGCCAAGCATATGATACTCACCTTCGCAGACCATTATGGAAGTCTTATGCAGAAAAATATGCTCAATCACATACCAATGCTAAGGATCAACCACCAAAGCAATTGGATATTCAAAGGCATGCTCAAAATTTGGACACAAGGAAACCTCGTGTCAAATTTGGGGGCAACACATTAGAACATGACATGCTTGTAGAGTATGGTATACATGGACAAAATAGATATTTCGTTCCTCAACATGAATCTATACCAAGTGGTCCATATATGCAGCATCACTATAGACCTCCTCCATATGAACATGTGTATGATCAATATCATCCATATATGCAACATGCTTGTCCTCCAATTGGTGCCTCAAGCATAGGGTATGGTCCAAGAAGTCGATCTCCACCTAAAAACAATTTGGAGCAACAAATCAGGGACTTACAAAAGAAAATGGAGGACATAAATACACCGAAGCCAACATACACAATGAGAGACATATGTCCTTATCCATTTGACAAGAGCATTCCAATGTCTCATTTTCCTAAATACTTTGTGACACCTAAGTTTGATAAGTATAGAGGAAAAGGGGATCCTAAGGCACACATAAGACAGTTTTTCACAGCTTGCATTGAGATAGCAGCAGAAGAGACATATTTGATGAGATTATTCCCACAGAGCCTAGGCGATCAAGCTATGGAATGGTTCTCCCAACTTCCACCTGGAATTAAGTCATGGGGTGACTTAGCAGAGGCATTTATTCAACATTTCAGATTTTTTGGATCATTTTGTCAATTTATATGAATTTTTTATGATTTTTCATAAAAAATTAATTTTGAGAGCAAATTAGCGAATTTTTCAGATTTTCTTACATTTTTGGAAATCTCTCACAATTATACATAGGATCTGTTCTTTGTGATTTTAATTTTGATGCAAAATATTTCCCTAAAAATCGGATCTTTAAAAATTAGGGTTTTTCCTTATTTTGATCAGATCTCACAAACGGCTTCGAATTTTGACATCAAATTTTTTGTGCAGAAATTTCTTTATGCAGCTTTGGAAGACCATTAGGACTCTCCAGTAAAAATTTCAGATTTTTTGGATCGATTTTGCATTTTATATGAATTTTTTATGATTTTTCATAAAAAATTAATTTTTGGAGCAAATTAGCAATTTTTTTGGATTTTCTTACATTTCTGGAAATCTCTTGAAATTTTACAGAAGGTCTTTTTTTATGATGAATTAGATCTTTGAATTGGTCAACAAAATGCATTGTTGAAGGCCCCTATTTCACAAAGTCTTTTGGATCTAAAATTTACCTAACTTGTGTGCTTGCAAGAAGGGATGATTATTTCAAACAATCCAAACTACTAATAAATCTTTGTTGCAGGTCCTTGGCAAGGGTATTTGGATTTTTATTGTGTGCCTTGTTTTCATATACTAGCAAACACTTCAATTGGTGCACTAAAATTGAATCATTGTCTTTTGTGTCTTGAGTAATAGGCTCTTTTTGTTTAATCTTTAGAGGGCCTGTCTTCCCGTGTGGTCATTAGGACTACTAGTGAGAAGAGAACGACCCAAGTGGTAGCGAGGAAAACCCACCTCTTCCAAACCACTATAAACAACTGTATTCATGGTGAAAACTATGGATAACGTGTGCTGATTAGTTCATACCGACACTATGTCTCCCTATAAACCCGTTTGATCAAATTTATTTGATCAGTTGTAGGGCGTAACCCCTACCGGCTGAGAGCCTTTTGTATTTACAGAGTTGAAAGTGCCACATGTATGGCCACACGAGCGGATGCCCTTACTAGCACCTTTTTGTTTTAGAAGCCAAAATCCTTCTAGTTGTTGAGGCAGGAGGTCGGACCTCTGGTAGCGGCCCACACACATACGGTTCTTAGTAGAGATACAAAGTTCGCCACGGGGAGTTTTCGTGAGGACTGATGCTTGGCTGACCCAAGAAGTGAGTGCTAAGGGTGGAGCCAGTGAGGTCAAACATCTAAGTATCTGCTCTGAATAGCGTAGCCTCGGGGGTAAAACCTCATGTGGGATCAACAACTATTGTCTTGGTCAGCCATAAGAATTATGCTTGACTTATTTTAAACATTTAGAACATTCAAGACCAAACAGCAAAACATTGTGTCTTTTGTGTCTTCAAGTGTATGCAAAACATTTTTTACATCAAACAACACACTTTTCTTGGAGTCATTTCCAGTATAAACACTTGCAAACATTGAGTCCTCATCAACATTGTGTCCTCTTGTCATGAAAAACAGTCAAACATTCAGATTTGGTCACAACCAACAACTTCACAAATTGGAAAAATTTTACAGTCCAACAAATAAGAGCAATCAGTTTCGGAATTCTTGAGCTTCCTAGGTTGTTTCTCTAGGTTTTCATCTAGCATTCAACTTGTCTTTGGGTCTCACAAAGTCCATCATTGCTTTACATCTTGCATTAAATTTACATTTGTCTAAACTTGAGTCAAAAGGTCACTTGCTTATCCTCACTATACTTTGTCAACACACTACATACAACAACATTTTGCTAAGTGGTCCCTCATCAAGGTCTATCACCTTTGGGTCTCATTTGGTCTTACTTAGAGTCAAGGTCAACTTACCTCATCAAGAAAAACTATCCTCTCTTTGGAAGTCACACCTACTCTACTACATACATACTTGGTCTTACACTTTGGACATTGCAAGTACACCTTAGATTCATTTACATTCCATCCAACTCTTGGTCTTCCATACTCTTTTCCATTTTCATCTAGTCTCACACATCTCGGTCAATACCTAGTGCATGGTTGAAACTCGTCTTCAAAAATCTAGGAGAGAAACTAAAGAGGCTCAAGAGTACGCAAACATGAGTTCTTATGAGTATGACAATGATATCTTTTTCAATTCTGATCATACTACATTACCTGACATGGATGCCTATAGAAACATTCCAAATGTTGAGAACATGGACACTACAAACAACAATGATACACACAATGACAATATGGACAACATTTCAATACATTCAACAGAAGTGGAAGACTCCATTATGGATCCCCGTTTCAATCGATTGGTTGAGGAAATAATGAGGAGGGATAGACAATACTTCTTACAAATGATGGCACAAAGTGGAGCCAAGATACCTCATGATTTTGACATGTCTCAAATAATGGAAAATCGACCTTTGCAACAAAATCACTCCAACATGGATCAAAGAAGGCCTAATAGTGGAGGCAATAGAGGACCACATATGGTGCCTGGATCACCATCATCTTTGTTTCAAAAACCAAAGGTCCCACATACACATGGTCAAACATATGATACTCACCTTCGCAGACCATTATGGAAGTCTTATGCAGAAAGATATGCTCAATCACATATCAATGCTAAGGATCAACCACCAAAGCAATTGGATATTCAAAGGCATGCTCAAAATTTGGACACAAGGAAACCCAGTGTCAAATTTGGGGGCAACACATTAAAACATGACATGCCTGTAGAGTATGGTATACATGGAAAAAATAGATATTTCGTTCCTCAACATGAATCTATACCAAGTGGTCCATATATGCAGCATCACTATAGACCTCCTCCATATGAACATGTGTATGATCAATATCATCCATATATGCAACATGCTTGTCCTCCAATTGGTGCCTCAAGCATAGGGTATGGTCCAAGAAGTCGACCTCCACCTAAGAGTAATTTGGAGCAACAAATCAGGGACTTACAAAAGAAAATGGAGGACATAAATACACCGAAGCCAACATACACAATGAGAGACATATGTCCTTATCCATTTGACAAGAGCATTCCAATGCCTCCTTTTCCTACACACTTTGTGACGCCTAAGTTTGATAAGTATAGAGGAAAAGGGGATCCTAAGGCACACATAAGATAGTTTTTCACAGCTTGCATTGAGGTAGCAGTAGAAGAGACATATTTGATGAGATTATTCCCACAAAGCCTAGGCGATCAAGCTATGGAATGGTTCTCCCAACTCCCACCTGGTATTAAGTCATGGGGTGATCTAGTAGAGGCATTTATTCAACATTTCTCCTACAACATAGAGACAGACATATCAGTCACTACTTTGTGCAACACCAAGCAAAAAGAGGGAGAGTCTTTTGCATCATTTTTACAAAGATGGAGGAATCTAGCTAGTAGATGCTCTTGTGAAATTCCACAAAAACAAATGGTAGAGATGTTCACCCAGAATGTTAACAAAGACATTGGTTACGACTTAAGAAAAGTTTGTTTGTCCACCTTCAAAGACGTCATTGAAAAAGGCTTGGCAATAGAAAAGGTCCTAATTGAACAAGGAGTCGTTAAGATATTCAAGGAAAACAAAGATGACTTTAAAGGAAAAGATAAGCCAATATTTTGGAATAAAAACAAGAACACAGTCAATGATGGTGTTGTTGATGCCAATACAGTGCGACCCAAATTCGTTTTTTCCGGATCAAATCAGGTGAATACTTAAACAACTTCTAAATCACGAAGGAAGTATACTCCATTGGGAGAACCACTTGAGTCAGTTTTCAAAAAGCTAGTGGTAAACAAAATAATAACAATTCCAGATTTGCCTCCATATGAGCCAAAGGTCAAACCAAATTGGTGGAATGATGATGAGTATTGTGAATTTCATAAGAGCAAAGGTCATAAGACAGGAAATTGCCATCAACTGAAGAACATCATACAAGATCTCATTGATAGGGGTGACATTGAGATTGAAGGGCACTCATCCAATCAAAAACATGAGATGTTTAAGGAACCATTCCCAAAACATGACAAAGAAAAAGCTAATGTCACAAATGATCAAACCAACTATACCGGAGCATCCTATAACTATGTTTCAACTATCAATCACATGTCGATGGACAATTATGTCTCTACCATTATCATCAAGGACAAAACACCTGAGAATTCTACCCAAAGACCCAAGATTGTCCTAAAAGGCATTGGATCTTCTTCCGAACCTACCTCTAAATGTCATGTCACAACTCGTCTAGGTAAAATCACTTTGCAAGGTGCTCCAACTAAAAACACCGCTTCTTCATCAACCAAACCTGAGTACAACCTTGTAGAACAGTTAGGGAAGACACCTGCACTCATCTCCATCCTTGAGCTCTTACGCATATCCCCCGCACATAAAGCTATTCTTGACAAAATCTTGAGAGACACTACTGTTCCTACTGATCTGAATGTGGACTAGTTTCAAGTCATGGTGGGATACCTTTCCGTTCCAAACTCGCTTACATTCATAGAAGCCGACGACGCCTCCGTGAGCCAACCACATAATGCACCACTACACATTAAAGCCTTCATACACAAACATCGAATAAAATGAGTCCTGATAGATGGAGGAGCTGGTCTAAACATTTGTATATTGAGCATAATTAAACAATTGGGATATTCTGACAAAGCTGTGAATTTTACAAACAAAATTACTATCAAAGCATATGATGATGAAGAGCGTTCATCCAAGGGTACAGTCACCTTACCTCTCAGAGTTGAGCCAGTTACAAAGGATGTGGTTTGTCAAGTCCTAGACCTGGATCTCACATACAACATATTGCTAGGATGTCCTTGGATTCATGAGATGAGCGTAGTACCATCTACATATCATCGATGTATCAAGTTTCCACATAATGGAGTTGAAGTGACCATCAAAGCGGATCCAAATCCATTCATATATTGCAACAATCTGCAACCTCGGTCAGAAATAACAATCCCAGTCAATCGAGAAGCTATTCCTTCATCAGCATATGTGGATCCAGAATCCTTGAAAGCTTTTACATCAAAACAAGTAGAGATCAAAGAAAATTTCAATTTTAAAGACATGGGATGTGGTGAGTATATATTTCATGTTGAGCAACTCCCACTATCTCCTAACACATTCAGTAAACATGAACAATCTACATACAATTTGCAATATCAAGGAATTGGGTGTGAACCACCTAGTGTTGTGGCTACTAAGTCTAAATGCAAATCTCCTCTAGTGGTGCAAGCAACTCTTGATATCAATAGTCCTAAGAGTGATTCCAACAAAGAATCCATTGAGCATATCTCCAGCCCTCTTGAGAACTCACATAGCTTTACCATTTCATCCACTCATTCCATTTCCACTCCTCTCCCACACTTGGATCAACAATAATTACAAAAGCCCTTACTAATTGGGGATCAAAAATCAAGCTTTGAAAAGAAAAATATAAAAGTCAAAAATAAAGAAAAGTCCTTTAGTCCAAATCAAAATCAAAAGCTATTGGATTCTGAAAAAATAAAGGGCAAGGATAAAAATCCTATGAAAGAAAAAGAGCAAGAGATGATCTCCCCTAATATCAAAATAACTGGGGGCAAAAGTTCTAAAATTTGAAGTCAAAAAGCATACTTGTTGATCCTAAGTCTCCATCATGCTATCCTACTTTCACTTCTTTTCACAGTCATAAGCCTTCATAAATCATCCACTTGTTCTGTACATCCTTTCCCTTCTGGCGATACATCATGGACCTTTAGTGGAGCTTCCTCAAGGGACTTTGTTATCAAGGATGCCCAAACTTCTTTAGGTGACATGCATATGGGCCTACGTAGTCCACACATTAGTAATTCTATCTCAATTCCTTTATCAAGGAAGACAGTCACTCGAGCTACACATCATTCAGTCAAGGAACAATGCAGCTACAATCATAAAGTCAAGCCTCGCACATTTGAGGTAGGTGACTTAGTTCTCAGAGAAAATCCTAAAAATCAGCAAGACAAAGAGAAGGGCAAGTTCGAACCAAATTGGCTTGGTCCTTACATCATTACAACAACATATGGATCTGGGGCATATCAGCTCTCAACTACAGAAGGTGAACCTTTGGAGGATCCTATCAACAACATGCACCTTTGCAGGTTCTACACATAGCTCTTTGGAATATCTTAATTCAAAAAATACAAAAAAAATCAAAAAATTCAAAAATACAAAAAAAATTATAAAACAAAAAAAAATCATTACTTGGTGAAAACCTGGCAAACAGGCGCCTTGTGACACAAAAAACATTGAAAAATCAAAAAAAGTAAAGAGAAATAATTTCGTCCAATGGTGAAAACCACTTCGCTGGCGCCCTGGGCAAGTACCATGGTGAAAATTGGGTCACCAACGCCATGCGTAGAGACATTGCTCCTCCCTCCTTCAGGATTCACTTTCATCCTTCACTTTGCACACACTCACAACCTATTCGTTCATAATAAACTTACCCATTCTCATCATGGCTTGTTATTGATCTACCTAAGATTGGTTAGCCATTCATAATAACCTTTCTTTTCCTCCCTTTCCATCTATAATAAATCAGATCCTATCTGTGGCTAAGACAAATCCTACGTCTAGTGATGGGTGTGGAACTGAGAATATCACATGTTTCGAGGAGTACAGTTTCTTCCAGCTTCCTTCAGTCTATCCGCGCACAATCCGTAATAAAGCAACATTTGCATCACAGATCTGCAATAAAGTTTCATCTTCTCCACAATAAAGTATCAGTTTCATGGATTCAGTCAGTTTTAGATGAGACACAGCAGCAACAATGGGCTTCAACAAATCAAATATTTCAACAAACTCAGACAACATATGGTTCCATGCTATCTATCCTTTATGTGAAAGTAAACATTGTGACCACAATCAAATAAGACTTATACAAGTGACAAGACACACTAAACTTGAGGGCTACAGTGAATGTTGGTGTCGAGTCTTGGTTTTCTATTGATTTGATCTTTTGGTGACATGTCTTTTAGCTTTTCCAGGATGTCTCTGACTAGAGATTCTATCTCCAGGATGTCTTTGACTAGAAAGGCAAGGATGGGGTATCGTCACCTATTTGTATTTGCTGTCTGTGGATTGTCTCTTAGTAATGCTATGACTTGTCCAAGGATATGAGGACACTGTGAGTCTAGTATGAACTGGGGCATTCCTTGTTTGTGACTGTCTTATCTCCACCCAAATAGGTACAATGACTTTCTGGGTCGAACATATGCCTCGATTGTCATAACCTACTTGCCATAATAAAGCTCAATGATGATTAAGCACAAGAAGCTCTTTCACTTTCATATCTTCTATCTTTCATCCCCCTTTCTTGATTGACTTCCATCGTCCTTCTCGAGTCCGCGTAGCTTGCTATCACATGACTGAGTATAATGACACGCCAAAAATATTTGCATTTCATGTAGTTTCACCTACATTATCACATGTTAGCATTCCATACATACATATAGATATCACAACTGCATCACATCCTGCACACAACACCTGTTAGCACAATTTACTTTTGCATTATCATATTCATCTGCATTACATACATTCACATTTGCATCATGCATACACATATAAAAACATAAAAGAAAAAAATATTGTATTTCATCATATACATATTTGCATCCATATCATAAGCATCACATAAGAACATCTCATCACATAGGTACACATGCATATAGCTGCCGCAAAGATGAATCATCTCATATATATATATATATATATATATATATAAAGTGTCATGATACAATGATGTCAAAATCATATGGCTACAATCACCCGCAGGTGTCTACATCATCATACAAAAATGGTACAATACTGATACATAAGGAGCCCTCTACGACTATGATGAACTCCCTCCCTTATAGCTGGCTAGCCTTGATGGAGTTTGAGCCCTAGAAGGACCTGCCCCAAGATCATCTCTCCTGGCTCCTGTGTCCTCTGCAGCCACCCCTCGTGTCGCCCTATCCGGATAGAGGAACCCACTGATCACTCCTCCCAACACCGCCAGTAGTGCTAATCCTGTCCATGTCATCGTGTCCCATGCCACATGTCCTGCCCTCATCTCCAGTCTTGGATCCTGAAACACTCATCTCAGTGCATCCCTGTCTTCATCTTGATCGTAGGGTACTAACTCGCCATCGATCAATATCCTCAGAATCCTATATACATCCTCTAGGGTGACTGTCATCTCCCCCATCGACAAATGAAACGTACAAGTCTCGGAGTGCCACCTCTTCGCCAGTGCAGTCAACAATCCCATGTTCACCCGAAACTCAGGCACATACAGAATATGTCTCAGACCCATAGCCTCAATAGCCGCTCGGTCCTCGAAGGTCAGCTCAGGTCGCAATCTCTGTGTCGACGGGAATCTCTCCCATGACTCCGACATAGGAAAATACTCCTACAGTCAAGCAAATCAATCATGTCAATCATCGTGGCATTCACTGTTCATCACAAAATGCTACTTTTTATCTAAGTGCATATGGCATTCTATCCTAGTGACACTCACTGTTCATCACAAAGTGTTGCTATTTATCCTAGTGGTACTCCCTATTCATCACAAAGTACTACATGTGTGGCACTCCCTGTTCATCACAAAGTGCTGCTCACATTTGCACTCACTGTTCATCACAAAGTGCTACTCATATTATAGTACTCCCTGTTCATCACAAAGTACTATATCTTGGTACTCACTGTTCATCACAAAGTGCCTTGATCTATCCTATCCTAGGGCCTCTGCTTGAGTGAATCCTCTTGAGTAGTTTCCTAATTGGCAACGTATGTTCTATCATAGAATTGTCAATCCTAGCCCTATTTGTTATCCTAGTCTTCCCTAGAGGACCTGCTTGAGTGTATCCTCTCAGCAGCTTATCCAATCGACAGCGTATGTTCATCACAGAACTGCCGATTTGACCTAGAAGACACAAATTCATATTTTTGGACACAAACGCGCTTTCCTGACATAAACGCGCATTTATTACATTACCTAGCATGCATTAATGACAACAATAAATGCATCAAAGTACAAGGAGGTTTTGTGATACTTACTCGCTCTCCTGCTTCTGCTGGCCTTTGGAATCGGCGAATGTAGTCGAATCTGTGAACCATTGCCATCGCTGCTGACTACTGCTGCTCTATCTCGCTCTGCACTCTGATCTCTTGGATGTGTAGATGACAATGAGGATGTATTTCCCTCGTGGTCTATCTTATAGACTGCCCTAGCCCTCGTTTCCCAAGTCAGTCTTCATTATCCTGTGACTGTCACTTTATCCGGTTAGTCCATTCTAGCCTCTCTTTCTTATCGAGAGATTGTCTGAAATCTTTTCAGATATTTTCATCCAATCTCTCAAGGGGGCATATCATTCCCATCTTGGGGCAACTCTGTATCAGTTCATCTTATCTTTTTTGAAACAACGCAACAGGCCGCATTGTCTCAAAGAGGGGCAAAATGTAGACACCCAAAATTGTCCAGTCTGATTAAATAAATATTTTATTTATTTAATTATCTAAGCTTAATTCTTCTATTAATTAAATAAATCTTTATTTATTTAATTAATTCATTTATCCTCTTCTAGCCTTATTTCTCATTTAAATAAATACCTTTATTTATTTAAATTATCCTTTTTCTAAATTAAATAAATATCTTATTTATTTAATTATCCCACTTCTTCTATTAATTAAATAAATCTTTATTTATTTAATTAATTCATTAACCTTTTCTACCCGTGACACATGTCATTCATCTCTTAATTCATACACTACCTACCCCTTTCATTATTTTATTATTTCTTTTACCTACCCTCTAATCATAGCCGACCTCCTTTTACACCTCTCAATCTTATCCCTCCATTTCACATTGTGTCTTCTATATAAGAGGATACTTCCTTCATTATCAACCCTAGCTAATCAATGATCTTAATGACTTGACTACACTAAGATCCTACTTGCAACCACATTCTGTTCTTTATTGAGCTCTTGTGCACATAAAATCTGAGAGCAAATATATCAAGCAAGATCAATGGAGATAGGAAGAATGGAGATCCAAACCCTATTGGACATGTGATGGTATAATCTTTGTGATTTCGTTTGATTTGCATTGTCTTAGGTAATCTTCATATGTTATGGTGGATCTTTGTTGTTGTTAGGCTAGGGTTTTGTGGTTGAATTCATTTAGCCTTTCAATATTGTTATTATTGTTATCCATTTTCACCATATACACATTTAGTCTTTCAATATTATTGTTATCCAATTTCACCATAAACATTTTGGCACGCCCGGTGGAACTCTTGTCCCTTTTGCATTTTAACATCTTTTGTTGTAGATTTTGTTTTGAGGTTGCAAATCTGACATTTCCGACAACATTTTGATATTTCGCGTCTGCGCACGTTCGGATCACGTTTTTGATTTTTTGCTGCGTCTATGACATCTGGAACCGCGTTTGCGTATTCGACAATTTTTTTTTTTTTTTTGCAGATTTTGGGAAACACGTTTGTATTCCACAATTGCATCTGTGAGGTCTTCAGGCGCGTCTGCATTAGAAAAACACGTTTGTGTTAGAAAAACGCGTCTGGGTTCAGGAGCCAAGTCTGTGTCAGATCTAGGCGCGTCTATGTGTTCTGGCAACGTGTGTGTCTGTGACAACTGCGTTTGTGTTCAGTTGTTGCGTTTTTTTGTTTCATTGATTTAGTTTTGTGTCATTCAGATTTCAGATCTGGTTTATTTTGAGCTAACATTTTCAGATCTAGCTAACAAAAGTGGTGCAGCTTGTCTTGGTCAACAAAATGCATTGTTGAAGGCCCCTATTTCACAAAGTCTTTTGGATTTAAAATTTACCTAACTTGTGTGCTTGCAGGAAAGGGTGATTATTTCAAACAATCTAAACTACTAATAAATCTTTGTTGCAGGTCCTTGGCAAGGGTTTTTTGATCTTTATTGTGTGCCTTGTTTTCATAGATTAGCAAACACTTCAATTGGTGCACTAAAATTGAATCATTGTCTTTTGTGTCTTGAGCAATAGGTTCTTTTTGTTTAATCTTTAGAGGGCCTATCTCCCTGTGTGGTCATTAGGACTACTAGTGAGGAGAGAACGACCCAAGTGGTAGTGAGGAAAACCCACCTCTTCTGAACCACTATAAACAATTGTATTCATGGTGAGAACTATGGATAACATGTGCTGATTAGTTCATACCAACACTATGTCTCCCCATAAACCCGTTTGATCAAATTTATTTGATCATTTGTAGGGCGTAACCCCTACCGGCTGAGAGACTTCTGTATTTACAGAGCTGAAAGTGTCGCATGTATGGCCACACGAGTGGATGCCCTTACTAGCACCTTTTTGTTTTAGAAGCCAAAATCCTTCTAGTTGTTGGGGCAGGAGGTCGAACCTCTGGTAGCGGCCCACACACAAACGGTTCTTAGTAGAGATACAAAGTTTGCCACAGGGAGTTTTCGTGGGGACTGATGCTTGGCTGCCCCAAGAAGTGAGTGTCGAGGGTGGAGCCAGTGGGGTCAAGCATCTAAGTATCCACTTTGAATAGCGTAGCCTTGGGGGAAACTCCATGTGGGATCAACAACTATTGTCCTGGCCAACCATAAGAATTGTGCTTGTCTTATTTTGAACAATCAAACATTCAAGACCAAACATCAAAACATTGTGTCTTTTGTGTCTTCAAGTGTATGCAAAACAATTTTACATCAAACAACACACTTTCTTTGAGTCATTTTGAGTCTAAATAGTTGCAAACATTGAGTCCTCATCAACATTGTGTCCTCTTGTCATGAAAAACAGTCAAAAATTCAGATTTGGTCACAACAAGTCACTTCACAAATTGGAAAAATTGCACTCAGATTTCAGAACCGTGTCTGTGAAGTATACAAACACATCTGTGTTCAGAATTGAAAAAACTTTTACAGTCCAACAAACAAAAGCAATCAGTTTCAAAATTCTTGAGCTTCCTAAGTTATTTCTCTGGGTTTTCATCTAGCATTCAACCTGTCTTTGGGTCTCACAAAGTCCATCATTTCTTTACACCTTACATTACATTCACATTTGTCTAAACTTGAGTCAAAAGGTCACTTGCTTGTCCTCATCATACTTTGTCAACACACTACATACAACAATAGTTTGCTAAGTGGTCCCTCATCAAGGTCTATCACCTTTGGGTCTCATTTGGTCTTACTTAGAGTCAAGGTCAACTTACCTCATCAATAGAAACTATCATCTCTTTGGAAGCCACACCTACTCTACTACATACATACTTAGTCTTACACTTTGGACATTGCAAGTACACCTCAGATTCATTTACATTCCATCCAAACTCTTGGTCTTCCATACTCTTTCCATTTTCATCTAGTCTCACACATCTTGGTCAATACCTAGTTCATGGTTGAAACTCGTTCCCAAAAATCTAGGAGAGAAGCTAAAGAGGCTCAAGGGTCTGTAAACATGAGTGCCTATGAGTATGACAATGATGTCTTTTTCAATTCTGATCATACTAAATTACTTGACATGGATGCCTATAGAAACATTCCAAATGTTGAGCACATGGACACTATAAATAACAACGATAGACACAATGACAATATGGACAACATTTCAATACATTCAGCAGAAGTGGAAGACTCCATTATGGATCCCCGTTTCAATTGATTGGTTGAGGAAATAATGAGGAGGGATAGACAATATTTCTTACAAATGATGGCACAAAGTGGAGCCAAGATCCCTCATGATTTTGACATGTCTCAAATAATGGGAAATCGACCTTTGCAACAAACTCACTCCAAAATGGATCAAAGGAGGCCTAATAGTGGAGGCAATAGAGGACCACATCTTGTGCTTGAATCACCATCATCTTTGTTTCAAAAACCTGAGGTCCCATACACACATGGTCAAGCATATGATACTCACCTTCGCAGACCATTATGAAGGTCTTATGCAGAAAAATATACTCAATCATATACCAATGCTAAGGATCAACCACCAAAGCAATTGGATATTCAAAGGCATGTTCAAAATTTGGACACAAGGAAACCCCGTGTCAAATTTGGGGGCAACACACTAGAACAAACTCATGACATTCCTATAAAGTATGGTATACATGGACAAAGAAGATATTCCATTCCTCACCATGACTCTATACCAAGTGGTCCATATATGCAACATCATTGTAGACCTCCTCCATATGAACATGTGTATGATCAATATCATCCATATATGCAACATGCTCCTCCTCCATCTGGTGGTTCAGGCATGGGGTATGGTCCAAGAAGTCGGTCTCCACCTAAGATCAATTTGGAACAACAAATCAAGGACTTACAAAAGAAAATGGAGGACATAAATACACCGAAGCCAACATACACAATGAGAGACATATGTCCTTATCCATTTGACAAAAGCATTCCAATGCCTCCATTTCCTACACACTTTGTGACACCTAAGTTTGATAAGTACAGAGGCAAAGGAGATCCTAAGGCACACATAAGACAGTTTTTCATAGCTTGCATTGGGGTAGCAGCAGAAGAGACATATTTGATGAGATTATTCCCACAAAGCTTAGGTGATCAAGCTATGGAATGGTTCTCCCAACTCCCACCTGGAATTAAGTCATGGGGTGACTTAGCTGAGGCATTTATACAACATTTCTCATACAACATAGAGACAGACGTAACAGTCACCACTTTGTGCAACACCAAACAAAAGGATGGAGAATCTTTTTCATCATTTTTACAAAGATGGAGAAATCTAGCCAACAGATGCTCTTGTAAAATTGCACAAAAACAAATGGTAGAGATGTTCACCCAAAATGTTAACAAAGACATTGGTTATGACCTAAGAAAAGCTTGTTTGTCCACCTTCAAGGACGTCATTGAAAATGGCTTAGCGACAGAAAAGGTCCTAATTGAGCAAGGCATTATCAATATATTCAAAGAAAACAAAGATGACTTTAAAGGAAAAGATAAGCCAAGATTTTGGAATAAAAACAAGAACACAATCAATGATGGTGTTGTTGATGCCAATACAGTACGACCCAAAATCATTTTTTCTAGATCAAGCTCTACAAACAATCAAGTGAATACTCAAACAACTTCCAAATCACGAAGGAAGTACACTCCATTGGGAGAACCACTTGAGTCAGTTTTCAAGAAGCTAGTGGCAAACAAAATAATAATGATTCTAGATCTACCTCCATATGAGCCAAAGGTTAAACCAAATTCGTGGAATGATGATGAGTATTGTGAATTTCATAAGAGTAAAGGGCATAAAACAGGAAATTGTCATCAACTGAAGAACATCATACAAGATCTCATTGATAGAGGTGACATTGAGATTGAAGGACACTCATCCAACCAAGAACATGAGATGTTTAAGGAACCATTCCCAAAACATGACAAGGGAAAAGCTACTATCACAGATGACCAAACCAACTATACCAAAGCATCTTATAATTATGATTCAACTGTTAATCACATTTCAATGGACAATTATGTCTCTACCATTATCATCAAGGACAAAATGCCTGAGAATTCTACCCAAAGACCCAAAATCATCCTAAAAGGAATTGGATCTTCTTCCAAACCTACCTCTCAATGTAATGTTACAACTCGTCAAGGTAAATTCACTTTGCAAGGTGCTCCAGCTAAAAACACTACTTCCTCATCAACCAAACCTGAGTATGACCTTGTAGAACAATTAGGGAAGACACCCACGCTCATCTCCATCCTTGAGCTCTTATGCATATCCCCCGCACATAAAGCCATTCTTGATAAAACTTTGAGAGACACTTCTGTCCCTACTGATCTGAACGTGGACCAGTTTCAAGCCATGGTGAGATACCTTTCCATTCCACACTCCCTTACATTCACAGAAGCCAATGACGCCTCTGCAAGTCAGCCACATAATGCACCATTACACATTGAAGCCTTCATACTCAAACATCGAATAAAATGAGTCCCGAATGATGGAGGAGCAAGTCTAAACATTTGTACATTGAGCACTATTAAACAACTGGGATATTCTGATAAAGTTGTGAATTCTACAAACAAAATTACCATCAAGGCATATGATGATGAAGAGCGTTCATCCAAAGGCACAGTCATCTTACCTCTCAGAGTTGGACCAGTTACAAAGGATGTGGTTTGTCAAGTCCTAGACCTTGATCTCACATACAACATATTGCTAGGACGTCCGTGGATTCATGAGATGAGTGCCGTACCATCTACATATCATCGATGTATCAAGTTTTCACATAATGGAGTTGAAGTGACCATCAAAGTTGATCCAAATCCATTCATATATTGCAACAATCTGTGACCTAGATCAGAAATAACAATTCTAGCCAATCGAGAAGCTATTCCTTCATTAGCATATGTGGATCCAGAATCATTGAAAGCTTCTACATCAAAACAAGCAGAGATCAAAGAAAAGTTCAATATTAAAGACTTGGGATGTGGTGAGTATATCTTTCATGTTGATCAACTCCCATTATCTCCTAAGGTATTCAGTCGACAAGAAAAACCTACAAATAATTTGCAATGTCGAGGAGTTGGGTGTGAACCACCTAGTGTTGTGGCTACTAAGTCTAAATGCAAATCTCCTCTAGTAGTGCAAGCAACTCTTGATATCAATAATCCTAAGAATGGTTCCAACAAAGAATCTATTGAGCATATCGCCAACCCTCTTGAGAGCTCACATAGCCTTACCATATCATCCACTCATTCCATTTCCACTCCACTTCCAGACTTGGATCAACAAGAATCACAAAAGCCCTCACTTATTGGGGATCAAAAATCAAGCTTTGAAAAGAAAAATCTAAACGTCAAAAATAAAGAAAAGTCCTTTAGTCCAAATCAAGATCAAAAGCTATTGGACTCTGCAAAAATCAAGGTCAAGGATAAAAATTCTATGAAAGAAAAAGAGAAAGAGATGATCTCCCCTAATATCAAAATAACAGGGGCAAAAGTTCTAAAATTTCAAGTAAAAAAGAATACTTGTTGATCCTAAGTCTCCATCATGCTATCCTACTTTCACTTCTTTTTACAATCATAAGCCTTCATCACTCATCCGCTTGTTCCATACATTTATTCCCTTATGGTGATACATCATGGACCTTTAATGGAGCTTCCTCAAGGGGCTTTATTATCAGGGATGCCCAAACTTCTTTAGGTGACACGCATATGGGACTGTGTAGTCCACACACTAGTAATTCTATCTCAGTTCCTTTATCAAGGAAGACAATCACTCAAGCTACACATCATTCAGTCAAGGAACATCATAGTTACAATTATAAAGTCAAGCCTCGCACATTTGAGGTAGGTGACTTAGTTCTCAGAGAAAATCCTAAAAATCAGCAAGACAGAGAGAAGAAGGGCAAGTTTGAACCAAATTGGCTTGGTCCTTACATCATCACAGCAACATATTGATCTGGTGCATATCAACTCTCAACCATAGAGGGTGAACCTTTGGAGGATCCTATCAATAACATGCACCTTCGCAGGTTTTACACATAGCTCTTCAGAGTATCCTAATTCAAAAATACAAAAAAAATAAAAATCAAATATATAAAAAATACAAAAAAATAAAATAAATAAAATAAAAAAAACATTTCGTCCAATGGTGAAAACCACTTTGGTGGCACCCTGGGCAAGTACCATGGTGAAAACTGGGTCACCGGCGCCATGTGTAGGGACACTGCTCCACCCTCCTTCAGGATTCTATTTCATCACTTCACTTTGCACACACTCACAACCTATCCATCCATAATAAACTTACCCATTCCCATCATGGCTTGTTATTGATCTACCTAAGATTGCTTAGCCATCCATAATAATCCTTCCTTTTCACTCTTTCCATCCATAATAAATCAGCTCCTATCTGTGGCTAAGGCAAATCCTACGTTTAGTGATGGGTGTGGAACTAAGAACATCACATGTTTCGAGGAGTATAGTTTCTTCCAATTTTCTTCAGTTTATCCGCACACAATCCACAATAAAGCAACATTTGCATCGCAAATCCGCAATAAAGTTTTGTCTTCTCCATAATAAAGTATCAGTTTCATGGATTCAGTCAGTTTCAGATGAGACACAACAGCAACAATGGGCTCCAACAAATCAAATCTTTCAATAGACTTGGACAACATTATGGTTCAGTGCTATCTATCCTTTTTGTGAAAGTAAACATTGTGACCACAATCAAATAGACTTATACAAGTGAAAAGAGACACTAAATTTGAGGACTACAGTGGATGTTGGTGTCGAGTCTTGGTTTTCTTTTGATTTTATCTTTTGGTGACATGTCTTTTAGCTTTTCTAGGATGTCTTTGACTAGAGATTCTATCTCTAGGATGTCTTTGACTAGAAAGGCGAGGATGGGGTATCGTCACCTATTTTTCTTTGTTGTCTGTGGATTGTCTCTTAGTAATGCTATGACTTGTCCAAGGATATGAGGACACTGAGAGTCTAGTATGAACTGGGGCATTCTTTGTTTGTGACTGTCTTATCTCCATGCAAACAGGTACAATGACTTTCTGGGTCAAACATATGCCTTGATTGTCATAACCTATTTTGCCATAATAAAGCTCAATGATGATAACGCATAAGAAGCTCTTTCACTTTCATATCTTCTATCTTCCACCCCCTTTCTTGATTGACTTCTATCATCCTTCCCAAGCCACGTGTCTTGCCCTCATCTCCAATCCCGGATCCTGAAATACTCGTCTCAGGGCATCCCTGTCTCCGTCTCAATCGTAAGGAACCAACTTCCCATCGATTGGTACCTCAGTATCCTATACACATCCTCTAAGGTGAGTATCATCTCACCCATCGACAAATGGAAAGTGCAAGTCTCTGAGTGCCATCTCTCAGCTAATGCAGTCAGCAAACCCATGTTCGCCCGAAACTCAGGCACATACAGAATATATCACAAACCCATAACCTCGATTGCGACTCTGTCCTCAAATGTTAACTCTGATCGTAACCTCTGAGTCGATGGGAATCTCTCCCGCGACTCCAGCATAGGTAAGTACTCCTGCAGTCAAGCAAATCAACTGTGTCAGTCAAAGTGGCATTCACTGTTCATCACAAAATGCTGCTTATTATCCTAGTGCTTATATCTATCATATGGCGCTCTATCCTAGTAACACTCACTATTCATCACAAAGTGTTGCTGTTTATCCTAGTGGTACTCACTGTTCATCATAAAGTACTACGTGTTTTAGCACTCCCTGTTCATCACAAAGTGCTGCTCATATTTGCACTCCCTGTTCATCACAAAGTGCTGCTCATATTTGCACTCCCTGTTCATCACAAAGTGTTGCTCATATTAGTACTCCCTGTTCATCACAAAGTACTATGTCTTGGTACTCACTGTTCATCACAAAGTGCCTCGATCTATCCTAGTCTTCCCTAGAGGACCTTCTTGAGTGTATCCTCTCAGCAGCTTATCCAATCGACAACGTATGTTCATCATAGAACTGTCGATTTGCCCTAGAAGACATAAATGTACATTTTTGACACAAACGCGCTTTCATTACATAAACGCGCTTACATATTGCACAAACTCGCCTGCTCTGCACAGACGTGCCTGAAATACACAGACGTGCCTATGCTCGGCACAGACGCGCCTGCTCTACACAGACATGCGCACATAGCGCAAACGCGCTTGCACAACGCAGACGCGCTCGCATTTAGCACAGACGCTTTTCCCAGCATAGACGCGTCTGGCACCAACGCAGATGCGCCTAGCCAACCTAGACGCGCCTGACACCAACGCAGACATGCCTACACATTTTTGACATTATCCTAAAGTGCATTTATTGCACTACCTAAGATGCATTTATGACAATATTTATTGCGACAAAGTATAAGGAGGTTTTGTGATACTTACCGACTCTCCTGCATCTGCTGGCCTCTGAAATCGGTGAACGCGATCGAATCTATGCACCAATACCATCACTGTTGACTGCTGCTGCTCGATTTTCTCTCTTCACTCTAATTTCTTGGATGTGTGGATGACAATGAGGATGTTTTCCCCTCGTGGTCTATCTTATAGACTGCCCTAGCCCTAGCCCTAGCCCTAGCCCTCGTTTCCTGAGTCAGTCTTCATTATCTCGTGACTCTGTCATGTTACCCAGTCATTCCTTTCTAGCCTTTTTTTCTTATCGAGAGATTGTGTGCGATCTTTCCAAGCATTTTCATCCAATCTCTCGAGGGGGCATATCATTCCCATCTTGGGGCAACTTTGTATCAGTTCGTATTATCTTCTTTGAAACAACATGACAAGCTGCATTGTCTCAAAGAGGGGCAAAATGTAGACACCTAAAATTGTCATGTCTAATTAAATAAATTATCTTAAGCCTAATTCTTCTATTAATTAAATAAATCTTTATTTATTTAATTAATTCATTTATCCTCTTCTAGCCTTATTTCTCATTTAAATAAATACATTTATTTATTTAAATTATCCTTTTCCTAAATTAAATAAATATCTTATTTATTTAATTGATCCCACTTCTTCTATTAATTAAATAAATCTTTATTTATTTAATTAATTCATTAACCTTTTCTACCTATGACACATGTCATTCATCTCTTAATTCCTACACTACCTACCCTCTCATTATTTTCTTATTTTCTCTACCTACCCTTTAATCATAGCTGAACATTTATCTTTTACACCTCTCAATGTTATCCCTCCATTTCTTATAGTGTCTTCTATATAAGGAGATGCTTCCTTCATTATCAAACCCTCACTATGCATCCCGATGATTACTCGACTACAGTACGCTTTTGAACTTTCATATACGATCCTACTTGCAACCACATTTATGTTCTTTGTTGAGCTCTCGTGCACATAAAATCTGAGAGCAAATATATCAAGCAAGATCAATGGAGATAGGAAGAATGGAGATTCAAACCCTATTGGACATGTGATGGTATAATATTTGTGATTTTATTTAATTTGCATTGTCTTAAGTAATCTTCATATGTTATGGTGGATCTTTGTTGTTGTTAGGCTAGGGTTTTGTGGTTGAATTCATTTAGTCTTTCAATATTGTTGTTATCCAATTTCACCATAAACAGGGGTCAATAATGCACTTGTGAAAATAATGTATATCAAGAATAGTTTTATTGAATTAATCTCTATTGGGATCCAAGAATACTAAGAGGAGGGGTGAATCAGTGTTTTGCCGGTATGAACAGATTTTATCCTTTTATACCATACACATATAAACTGGTAAACAAATAAACATATAACTTGAAGCAAATGAATCATCCACATAAATGAACACCATAACACACAAAACTTATACGTGAAAAACCTCAAAGAGGAAAAACCACAATGGGATTTGTGACCCACAATATCAATTCACTGGCCATATGAAAGGATATTACATATAATGGGGGTCTACACATGCAGGAAGGCACACTGCCTAGAGTATATTGCTCATCACTAAAGATTCTCACTGACTACAAGCTTCTACTGAAGTAAAACAATGAAAATGAACTCACGAAATGCATCTGCTATGCGAAACAGAGTTCTAGTTCTAGCTCTATTCTGTACCGCTTCATAAACCCTGAACACTACTACCGGTATCTCTTCTCCTCCAATAATACTTTCCAAACTATCTACAGATCATTGCATGATATAACATTCACATACAAATGATCTACATACATATACTTCACATTATGCAGTTCTTCTATATTCTCCTATATCGATACCTATTGCAAAATGACCTAGCAGACTGACCTATATACCCATTACAAACAATATGCCTTATGTTGGCTAACAATACATTACAAAAAGATATTCAATGTCAGCCTCGACAATAATTACAAAATTATTTTCTAAATAAGTCTTCCTTGATGTCAGCTTCCTAGAAGTATTGATGCCGATGTCGGTGTCGGTGAAATCTTGGATACTCCAATGCCGGTGTCTGCCGGTAAATGATTCCATCAAGTCTTGTTGCCATCAATGACAACAAAATTAATCTGATGAGTGTCAATTGCCAACAATCTCCCCCTTTGGCATTGATGGCAGCACTCATGTGAAAAATGGATTCCTTGCCGATTCAACTGAAATATGCTCCCCCTGAGAAATACACTCCTTATGATATCCTGATATCCTTCCCATGTGTTCCTGTTTGATTTTTGTGATATTTTTCACATATATACATACTCCCCCTTTGGCATCAATGCTAAAGACCGGTGAAAGAATTGAAAGAATTCAGAACAAACGAATAAATGAATACTGTTAATTTCACTGGAGCTTGACCAACATCAAAATTTTGGGGCAAGCCTTTTCCAATAATTGAAGATATGTATCCCAACCAATTTTGAAAGTTTCAGAAATGGATGCTAGTCCACTTAGTAAGTGGGCAAGTGTTTCCTTCTCTTTGAATTCTGCTGGTGTGGGTTTAGCAATCATGCCCATGCACTCTCTCTTATGTACACCCCATGAATCTAATCTGGGAATTACCAGTCCTCTTAGACTTCTTGCTCTTCGCATGATTTTATCTCTCTCCTTCTCAAAAGAAAAAAAATGGTTCTCCAAGGACAAAATTTGTCCATCAACAGATGTGGTCAGTGCAGTTAATCCATCAAAAGAATTTGCAATTTTAGCTATCTTATCATATAACTCCTTTAATCTGCTATCTACATTAGCTGTAAGAGTTTTTATGTTACAACACACTATAGATATTTGTACACTGTTTTAAACAAAACTCAATAAGAATAAGTTTGGCCTCAATTTTCTTTTTCTCTGTTTCTATGATCTGATCAAAGGTTGCTCTTTTAGTTGCAGTCTGCCTCAGTGATTGAAAATTGTTAGAAATATGCTTTGTTAATGTCTTGAGCTTGCTGGAAGGGCTTGCTCCATCTTCAATCTTACAGTTCGGTATCAATTTGTGCAACACTATAACTGATTGGTCAATTATTCCCTTGTCTGTAGTACCCTCCTTCAATAATTTCTGAGTTGCCATCATCATCAACTCAGTTGGACTCATCTCAGTGACATATTTCTTCTCAACCCGAGAAGTGTCAATTGCCAAAACCTTTGCCAGGGAATCAGTTTTAACTGCCAGTATAGACTCAGTTCCCTTTACCTTATCCTCTACAACCTCTTTTATACCAGTGGCTTCACCACTTGGTGCAATGTCAGTTACTGTCGTTTGAGTCAAAATTGGAGTTGAACTTCCCAAAATACCTTTCCCTTTTGATTTGTCAGGAATGGTGGAAGTTGTTACTTTTGCAAATTCTTCTTGAGAGGTGAGAAAATCAGATTTTTTATGGAAGAATTTGGTCCAACCCTTACTGGTCTCATTTATCACCTCATTTACTCTACCCATCATAAGGATTATCTGTTAGGGTTTACTATAGAAAACTGTCCTATTTGCAACATCTATGCATCTTTTCATTTCCTCATTGTTTATAGCACCACACATTTCCAAAAGTTCTACTTCCTTAATCTCCCTATCCCTCTTGACAACATCAAGTCTTTTAGCATCAAGTTTATTATACAAAGATAGAGGTATCTCTTTCAAAATTTCTACTAAGGATTTCTTATAAATGTCTATATGTAGCAAAATAGCCTCTTCTATTTCATTTTGCTCATTTTCTTCTAAATCTTCATAATACTTAGATACATTTTTCAAAATTCCATCTTTTGTAATTTCATCAATAAGCTCAACACATGTCATTTTAGTCTTACAGGTTTCAGTATCATCACTCTTCTTCTTTTTTCTTGGGGTTGCTGGAGTAGATGTGTCTGGTTTCCTCTTTTGTATAGGCTTCCTTGCCAGAGGTGGCGGTGCAGTAGGTGTAGTTGCTCTTCTAACAAGTTGCCTCCTAGGATCCACCTTCTTCTGCTCTATTGGTGGTTGATCCACTTTCTTCCTCTCTACCCTTCTGAAAGATAGAGTTTCATTATCCTCAGGGTTAGAATTAAAAGTGATGGTAGAAATGTAAGCTTCAGGCTTATTCAGTTCTGTAGTACTAGCCACTGTTGGTTTTGCTGCCGGTTTGGATCCAAAACCCAGTTGAGTGTCTATCTTGTGAATTACATCCTGTAAATATGCAGACATCTTCTCTATTTTATTCACTTCTCTTCCTATTGAAGCCAATTTTGACTTCAAGGGCCTTCTCCTCTGCCGTGCCAAAATGGTTTGTTTTGTCATCTAATGGAGCTTCTAGAAACATTTTTGCATAGAGTTCAAAAATGCTATCATCCACCTCATATCCAAGCTCTGTAACCCATATTGTCTTAGGTTCAACTGCCTCCATAAGATTTTCATCTATTTTCACCATAAAACAAATATCAGTGGAGTAATTCTCCACAATATTCTTTGATATTGTCTCCCTTTGCCTCATGTTTTCTTGGAATGTTTTGAAATACCCCCAAAGTTTCTTATCTCTACCAGTACCAAGACCGGTGATTGCTTCCTTGTTCTGCATACATACCGGTATGTCCGGAGCCCAACGCTTCTTGCCAAGACTAGGTAGCTCATTCAGGAAGTAAAGCATTAAACAAACAATCAAATTTCCATATCGAAAAGTTCCTTTCTTAACTTCCTTGATCTTCCCAAGGTTCAACATCAATTCACTCCTCATCCATTCATATAAATCATATTTTGCATTATTCCTCAGCATCTGATATGCAACATGAATGCATGAAATAAAAACAAAATTCAATCGATTAGATTGAGTTACCTTATAACCTATTATCATGCTTGCAAATTTCACATCAGTGTCGATAATTGTGTTGATCCTCATTGATCTGCTATCGGGAGTTGCACCGGTGAATTTCTCAACCTCAGTGCTGGAAACTTTCTTGACAGGTACTTGTCTGACTTTGGGTAAGCCAATGACTTCTTGAATAGCCTCCTTCATGATCACGTAAGGCTGATCCAACCAGATAAATTCATTGTGAACCTTGCTCAGAACGTATTTGATGACCTCATCTTTGAATTCTAGTATGTGCTGAATATCGGTTAACCCTAGATCCTCAATTGCTTTGTATTCTAACTTGATGGTTCCAAAGTCTCCCAGTATCATAGATTGATACATGCTTTTGATGTCCTTTTGAATTCTGGTATGTACAGAATATCGGTTAACCCTAGATCCTCAATTGCTTTGTATTCTGACTTGATGGTTCCAAAGTCTCCCAGTATCATAGATTGATACATGCTTTTGATGTCCTCTGTTCCTAGATCCTCCAAGGTGTAGTGAATGTATGCCCTCATATCTTCAACATACATCACATCGTCAGGAACCCTAGAAAATGCTCCCATAGAGTCTTCTTTCTTAGCAATCAGGGGAACCTCCTTGAATATGAGTCTTAACCTATCCTTGACTTTGACAATGGTGGGATTTGTAATGAAAGTAGGATCTGAAGATCTAGATGCCATTTTGAAGAATAACAGATAGTGAACGCCGATTGGAAGATTTAGTGCTTCTCAGATAACTACTCAAAATCCTTTCAAAATGCCTTTGCACGCTCTTAATTTGCCTTTTCTTCGCTTTGACTGCTTGAATGCTCAGTGAGTGAAAATGAATTCACTTACCCCTTTTATCAACAAATAAAACCCTAATCTTTCTCTGTAATAAATGCTTCATGAAAAACCCTACCAGATGCTAGTTTCACAGTCTTGTACCAAGCGAACCTTTATCTATGATGAACAAAACTCTCTAGATCTCTTCTAGATCTCTTTAGTTCTCCTCCGAGGTAATATGCAAGATTTTGCAATGACTTTTCCAACCCCTAAGACTTATTCCTTAGTTACCGATGGAATTTCCTACTGGTACAGGAATGCTTTGTTCTATCGGTGGAGTTACCGATGTAGATACATCTCCACTTGGTTCTTCAGATTTTCTAACCCATCTCTTGGTGTGATCTTGTTGTATTTCATCTACCTTCTTCTTTCCTTTCTCATTATCTGTATCATTTCTAACCGGTTGAGTCTTTCTTCTGCAATACTTAGCAATATGACCTATTTTGTTGCATGCATAACATGTAACATTGTTATTTTGAATTGCTTTGACATATACGACATCATTCCTTGACCTACAGTGATTAGCAAAATGTCCAAACTTTCCACATGCATGATATTTAACATTCATTCTGCAATCTTCTGATCTATGACCATATTTCTTGCAATTTGTGCATTGACCAGGAACATAATTGTAGTTTTGATTTGCTTTATTTATACATTGTTTAGCTATATGCCCAAATTTATTGCAAACAAAACATCTACCATTGAATTTATAAGTAGTAGAATGCCTTACCGGTTTGCTCCGTTTTGATGAGTTCTGCATACCGGTTGTTTAATCTTCATTTGCAGTACTGGAGCTTTCTCGTTGTACAAATCCAAGTCCTCTAGAATTATCAATTTGCCTTTGTCTTTTCAATAAGTCATCCAACTATGTAGCACTAATTCTGAATTTTTCTTTATACTCACTTGTAGTAGTCAGATCATCTCTCAGAGTAGTTATTTGTCTTTCAAGTTCTTGTTCATTGGCAAATCAATTCTCAATAGGTTATACTCATGATTCAATCTGCCACATTCATCAAATTTGTTCTTCAGAGATATAAAAAGATTATCTTCCTTCTTCTTTCTGTCCTCAATATCTTTTGATAACCTCATAGTTGGATCTTGCATTTCATTCTTCATGAGCATGTTTGCTTGACTTAGTTTTTGACATTGTTCCTTAAGTGCATTCTTCTTCTCATCATCCGGGTTTTGTAAAAGTCCCTTTCTCTTGGCTTGAGCTGATGATAACCTTTCTTGTAGGATAAGAATGAACTCATTAGCATAATTCAATTCATCTTGCAATTTCAAGCTCTTTATCCTTTCAGCATCATAATCCTCAAGAGCCATCTCAAGTTGCTTCTCCATAGCCATGTTCAAAGATTCTGGTTTTAGGATCTTCCTCAAGTTGTTAAACTTCTTTCGAGGTACCAGGCTCTGATACCAATTGTTGGGATCCAAGAACATTGAGAGGGGGGGGGGGGGGGGGGTGAATCAGTGTTCTATCAGTATGAACAAATTTTATCCTTTTATACCATACACATATAAATCGGTAAATAAATAAACATATAACTTGAAGTAAACAAATCATCCACATAAATGAACACCATAACACACAGAATTTATACGTGGAAAACCTTAAAGAGGAAAAACCATGGTGGGATTTGTGACCCACAATATCAGTTCACTGGCCATATGAAAGGATATTACATATAATGGGGGTCTACACATGCAGGAAGGCACACTGCCTAGAGCATACTGCTCATCACTAAAGAGTCTCACTGACTACAAGCTTCTGCTAAAGTAAAACAATAAAAATGAACTCACAAAATACATCTGCTATGCCAAATAGAGTTCCAGTTCTAGCTCTGCTCTGTACCAGTTCATAAACCCTGAACACTACTACTGGTATGTCTTCTCCTCTAAGAATACTTTCCAAACTATCTACAGATCATTGCATGATATAACATTCGCGTACAAATGATCTACATACATATACTTCAAATTATGTAGTTTTGCTATATTCTCCTATATCCATATCTATTGCAAAATGACCTAACAGACTGACCTATATACCCATTACAAACAATATGCCTTATGTCATCTTACAATACATTACAAAAAGATATTCAATGTCGGACTCAAAAATAATTACAAAATGATTTTCTAAATAAGTCTTCCTTGATGTCGGCTTCCTAGAAGTATTGATGTCGATGCTGGTGTCGGTGAAATCCTGGATACTCCAATATCCATGTCTGCCGACAAATGCCTCCTAATGCCGATAAATTATTCCATCAAGTCTTGTTGCCATGAATGACAACAAAATGAATCCGATGAGTGTCAATTGCCAACAATTTCATCACCCAAAGGTAGTGGAACTGTGAATACAATGTAAGAAGAGTAGATGAAATAACAAAAAAATGTGTTTTTGAGTCAACATGGCAGAGACAAAAAGGAGTTCTCAATGCTTTGAAACATCCCCAAGTAGACAACACAAGCATATTTACGATCAAGATCAAATGTATGCCATAACATAGAGATGAAATATAAAAGAATTGAGATACAAATAGAGGAATGCCATAATGGATTTGGCCTCTTTATTACCTTACAATAATGGAGTAAAAAGGGTCATCCAAAGGGAACTTAACATAAGACAAAAACATATCAAGCAACACATCACCGAGGAAGCACATTACAAACAAGCAAACACACAAAAGAGAATCCACAACACAAATAAAGCTAGTCAAGAAAATCATCCACCTCCCAATCTTGCTTAACATCATTCATGGATGTTGGACAAGTTGCAAGAGGAGCCACATCAAGCACGGTAGATGGAGCTACTACAATTTCCAATTATGGACCATGCTCTAATGATGAATTAATTTCTTTGTCACTTGGAGCTAGGGTTAGTGTTTTTGAAAAATGTGAATATGACTCTGATGCAAGAGAATCCCCGGTCAATGAGCAATATTGCATCAACCCCCCAAAAAAATTGTTTTTTAGTTTTTTTTCTGTTCAGTTCCGTGTTTCTTTTGGCATTCTCTAGAAGTTGTTCATTGTTCGTGCATGCATTAGATCTTTGGATTCTAGAATTATTCTCATTCCTTATTCCAAATTTTCAATTCATTTGGATCTTTTTTCGACAAGTTGTCGCTTCCGAATTATCTATTTCTTGGTTTCCAAAGTAGTTTGAGCTTAACGACTAGTTTGAGATTTCTTCTCTTGCGGAGTATTTTCTTGGCTTGCAGATCTAATTGGAACCTCACTCGATGTTCCCAAGCCCTTGGTTGACCTTCCTTTATGGTTCCAACTTCTATTTTCATTCTTGGCAAAGGAGATCTTCATGCTCTGTGTCCGACCTATTTTACACGTTTCATTTTCTTATCTTGGAGAAAATAATCTTTTGTGGCTAACCCAGATGTGTTCAAATGCTATATATATTGTTGTATTTGATCCTTTGGTAGATAATAAAAGATAAATAATGATTTCAATTCATGATTTGTAATTAGAATACCTTTTCAAGGTTTGAATGGATTGTATTTTGGAATGTATTATGTAATAAGGTCTGTAAGCCTGCATGTTTGCCCGCATGTTGCCTGCTAGTTTATAATGAATCTATAATATGTGGATGTCTAATCTTGCATTTTCTACATTCTATGTTCTTTCTGTCATTGTGTTACTCTTTCTACATGATCTAGATTATTCTCTTTGAGGGCCCTCCAGAACATATCTACATCAGATGGTATTAGAGCTTCTTTCGAACCTTGAGGCATTCCTTTGGGTGAACAGATTGTCGATTTGAGGCAGGCTGTAAGTGTGTTCAATAGATCACCGACAGAGAGGCAATTGGAACTTTGAAGTCAAATCACCGAGTTGAGGCAGTTGCACCGGATCAAAGGAGGAGATACCGCCAAGAAGGATGAACCCTAGAAGGGTGGAGTAGATGATGGAGGATTTAAAAAGTGAGATGAGTAATGAGATCCAAAATGCGCTAGCTAGTTTATAGAGGAATATGAAATCAAATGATGAGTATGAAGAGGTAGGGGAAGAGCTGGAGGCCAAAGAGGTTGAAGGACCGAAATGAAGGAGAATAAATATTTCTTAGAGCGGTGGCACAAGTGAGTAAAATTCATAAAGTTGAGGTTTCTAACTTTTCAGGTACATTGAATCTGGAAGACCTGGTAGATTGGATTGGAGAGTTGGAGGACTACTTTGAGTTTGAAGATCTATTAAAGACCCACAAAGGGTCTGGTTAGCACAAACTAAGTTGAAAGGGCATGTTGTTTTATGGTGGAAACTATTGCAGAGGGATAGAGTGGAGAATGGTGAGATGAAAATCACTCGGTGGAGGCAGATGGTTGCACTTGATCAAAGGCTAAATTCATTTCAGGAAACTATGAGTTGGATTTGTTCAAGAAGTTGTAGAACTTGAAACAAATGGACATAAGAGTGAAAGAGTATACTAAGGAATTCTACAAGGTGATGATCATATCCAGACATTGAGATATGGATAGGGAGAAGGTGGCTAGATACATAAATGGACTTCAATTTAACATTTAGGATGAGATGAGTATGTTGAAGATTTCTACAGTTGAGGAGGATTATCAGTATGCTCTAAAGGCAAAAAATCAAGTGAAGAGAAGAAAATAGAATAACCCAAAGAGAAGAGAGAGGCATGCATCAGATAGAGGGTAGATGAGTGGTAGTATGGAGAAGAAGACTACTAAAGAATGAAAATTTAAATGGAGTAAAGAATCAAACTAGAAGACACAAAGAAAAGGAAGTGGCAATAGCAACAAGGAGTTCTTGGGTAAATGTTTCAAGTGTGAAGAAACTGAACATAGATCTTATGAGTGTTCTCAGGATAACAAAGGAAAGGCAATGAGTTTCTTAGCATGTGAGGACCGGGAAACCAGAGATGTAGATGTGAGTATGGTGGAACCAGAGCAAGGATAATCCCTTATGTTTAGAAGAGTCTTGCAGAGTAGAGAGGAGACCAAACCTACACAAAAGAAGAATATTTTCCGCACTGTTTGCAAATCAGGAGGTAAGTGTTTTAAGGTTATTGTGGATAATGGAAGTACTGATAATTTGGTATCTGAGGAGATGGTAGAGAAGCTTAGTTTGAAGAGGCTTGAGCACCCTTATCCTTATAAGGTAAGCTGGTTGAAAGATAACCATGTGGAAGAGGTGAGATAATAGTGTTGGGTAAATTTTAACATTGGACCTTATAAAGATGAAGTCTTGTGTGATGTTGTATCTATGAGTTCTTGTCAAGTTTTGTTGGGTAGACCTTGACAATTTGATAGAGGAGCTATCTATGATTGTAGAAAGAACCTGATCGCTATTGAGAAGGATGGGCAAAAGTTTACTTTGGCTTGTTTGAAGGAGAAGGAGAAGGAAGTGAAGAACTTGAGTCTTGTGAAGAGCTGTTGTGCTGAGAAGAAGGATGCAAAGGATATCTTGGACTTGAAGAAAGACCTTGTGGATAGGCCTGATAGCAAGGTGGTACCAGATGAAAACAAAGTTAGAGTTATGGTGGCAGACGATGAATTCTAGTGGAAGAAATAAATCAGATTTGTATAAAAAGGGGAGTGGTGGTAAGAGACAAAGTGCAGGCATGAAGCAAGGAAAGAAGGGAGGAGAGAAGAAGAAGTTGGAGAATCTAGCAGAGGTACCGAAAGATGTAAGGAGAAAGAAACTTGTAGACAAGGAAGACATTTGGATCAGAAGTGAGCATTGGATCCATATCCTAAACCCTATTCAATGTTCATGAGATTCCTCTCATGGAACATATTTTTCTACCTGGGGTGTCTGATGTAGGAGCATCCCCGGTCAATGAGCAATCTTGCATCAACCAAAAAAAAATTGTTTTTAGTTTTGTTTCTATTCAATTTCGTGTTGCAGTTCTGTGTTTCTTCCAACGTTCTTTGGAAGTTGTTCATTTTTCTTTGTAGATCATATCTTTGGCTTCCAAAAATTTTCTCATTCCTTATTCCATATTTTTAGTTCATTTGGATCTTTTTCCGGCAAGTTGTCGCTTCCAGATTATCTATTTCTTTATTCCCAGAGCAATTTTGAGCTTAACAACTAGTTGGAGATTTCTTCTCTTGCAAAGTATTTTCTTGGCTTGTGGATCTAATTGGCACCTCACTCGATGTTATTGAGCCCTTGATCGACCTTCCTTTGTGGTCCACACTTCTTCTTTTTGCATTCTTGGCATAAAATATCTTCACGCTTTGGGTCTGACCTATTCTACACATTTCATTTTTCTGTCTTGGAGAATGTAATCTTTTATGGCCGACCCGAATGTGTTCCAGATGCTATATATATTGTTGTATTTGATCCTTTGGTAGATAAGAAAAGATAGATGATGATTTAAATTTATGATTTGTAAATAAAACACCTCTTGGAGGTCCAGATGGATTGTATTCTGGAATGTATTATGTAATAAGGCCTGTAAGCATGCATGTTTGTTCACATGTTCCCAACTACTTTAATGAATCTATGATATCGTGGATGTCTAATATTACATTTTTTACATTCCGTGTTGTGCTTCCATTGTGTTACTCTTGCTTTATGATCCAGAGTGTTCTCTTTGAGGGACCTCCATAACATGGTTGGATCAAACTCATGATTAATCTCAATGTTAGCATGAACAACATTATTATCATCATCCATATCATCATGTAAATTAATTATAATAGGATCTTTAATATGAAAAGAAGTTAAACCATCATTTTTCTTGAGCATTTTTTAACTTAGGTGATTGAACTTCCTCCCTAGCGTTAGGTTCAGGTTGAAAAATGGGACCAAGTCAACATTTAGTGTGTTCAAAGAGGAAAGGGTTTGAGAAGAAAGATCACGAGCCTTAGTACAACATCTTTGTTTGCATTCTCTCTCACAATAATTCCTTTTAGTTTTAATCAAGACTTGCAAAGGTTGAAGATTAATCGACATAGGCTTCTTTTCTTCTCTTATAGAGGAATGAATGGAAGAAACCCCAATAGATTGAGAGATACATGATGCCAAGTGATTTCTTTTATTGGACCTAGGAGGTGAGACTTTGGCACATATAGGAGGAATAGGAGTAGGAATAAGACTAGGTCCATCATGAGGAAGAGGAATATCCATGTGTGTAGGGTCTCTAGGTTTCCTCAAGTCCATTATCATCTCATTTTTCTATTTTTAATAAGATAAGAAAAGATTTCTTTTCGAGGCTTTAATGACACAGGTTGTTTAGGCCAAAAGTAATTAAGAGAAAAATTTATATGCTTCACTATGGGTTGGTAAAGACTATGATTAATCATTATAATAGTGTCATTATGAGGTAATTTCAAATATTTATGAATTATAAAAGGGATAGCTTTCATGGAAGAGATTTAAGTATGTCCTAACTTCACATGAAATTGATCTGATGTAGGAATAATAGCAAAGGTGACATCTAAGCACTTAGTACCAACCTCAATGGGAAGAGTAATAGAACCAATAGTAGGGAAAGAAAAACCATCATAGACCTTAACCATAACATCAGATTTATCATATGTTACTTGATACAATTGTTGAGTAAGAAGATGTTCTTCAGTAATCACATTCACCATGCATACTAGATCAATGAGAACATGTCGTGAGAGTTTTCCTTTGATCTCCCTAGTAATATACAATGGGAAATCAGGTGAAACAATAGTCTCATTAGGATCAAAGGTAATGCATAGGTCTTTTGTAGGTTTAGTTTTGTCAATGAGGTTCACAACATTATTAGATTCTACACCAAGGTCATTAGGAGAGAAAGTAAGTAGCTTAGACTCAACAAAATTAGTAGAATGAGAAGGCAACAAATTGGTGAGGATTTGGAAGTTTTGGTTAGGAGGAGATATGCACTTATTCCCTTTGTCATTCACACTAGCTATGTATATAGTATTGTTATCAATAAAATATTGAATCTTATTCCTCAATTGATAGCATTTCTCAATGTCATGACCTGGTTGGCAATGATATTTACAAAAAGATTTAGGATCAAGGGAAGTTGGCAATGGTTTAAAATGTTCAATTGTTTTGATTGGAGGAAGTTACAATAAATTAGCATTGATAAAGCTCAACATTATACTATGCAAAGACTCAAAAAGAAGAGTTAATTCTTTACTAAAGTATTTGGATAAAGGGGCTACACTTGGTGTCATGGCTACCACTTGAGTGTTGATGTTATCATTTATCTTGATGAAACATTTGTTGTGTTTAAACTTCATAAATGACTGTTGAACACTCTCATTGTTATCAACTGAATCCATTGAAGAAAATGATTCAGATTGACTCACTTGAAGCCGATAATTAGGAAGTATTGAACAAAATTGCATAAAAGAATGTAACTCAAAAAATAGAATCTTACCTCTAATATCCTTTTGTAAATTAGCAATAAAAAATATTTGAACATCATGATCAAGCACAAGATAAACAATTTGTGAATGCAAATGTTTATATCTACCAATAAAATTAGTCACTTTTTCTTTAACTCCTTGCTTACAATATATCAAATCAGTCAAAGTAATCTTAGGAATAATGTTATTTTCAATTTTTTTGAATGGAAGAATTAGCCAATTGTAGAAAAGAAGTAATATAATAAGGAGACAAAGAACAATAACATTACAATGCTTTATCCCTAAATGTTTGAGTAAATAATTTTGCCATGATTCTTTGATCATGAAAGATATCACTATAAAAGGTTTAAAAATTCTTCACATGAGTCAAGGGGTCACCTTTTCTATTGTATAACTCCAATTGGGGAATTTTTGCATGCTTAGGAGGAACCATACAAACAATCTCATCAGATAGTGGTCTTTCTACATCAAATGTGGGAACATTGAATTTGGATTGAGTTAAAGAAGCCAACTGGTGTTGTAAGGATGAAATAATTTGAGCTAGGTTATTGATAGTTTCTTCAGTGGATGAATTGGAATTGGATATTTTGGATTGTGATGGAGGAGTAACATTGTTGTGAGTGGATGCTGAGAATTATGAGGGAGGACTATGGTATGTTATTATGGGAGATGGTTGTTAAACAAATGGAAGACTCATGCAAGGAGGTATGTAAGAATATTTATTAATAGGATTTCTCCCATGACTAACATGTGTAGGATTAAAATTTTGTGTCGAAGTAGTCATGATAGAAGATGTAAATGTAGGCACACTAGTCAAGGATGTAGACGTAGGAATGAAATGGTTAACTTGACTAGTGGTTTTAGAGTAACCAAGAACTTTAGCACAAATTTTGATTGGCATAATATTAGAATCAATAATATGAGAAAGTCCACACAAGAAATCTACACCTATCTTATCACTTTGAACAATTCTCTTCAATCCTTCAATCAAGGGGATTGCCTCACTATCCATGTATTTTTGACCCATCCATAGTTGAAGATTTTTAAACTCACTATCAATCTTCTCCAATTGGTCAATATTAGCCCTAGTTAGTGATTCATCTTCATCATGAGAAGTATGAGGTGAATGGAGATATGTGATATTAGGTATGTTATTTGTTGGATTAGAGGAAGAACTAACATTCACATGGAATGAGTTAGTCAATCGAGGCTCCTTATCCTTAGTGTTTAAACCTTGGGAATCCCTAAGTCTAACTTCGTTTCACTAGAATATTGTATGTAGAACCAAGGGTAACAAAACTCATGCACAAAGAGGGGAATATTGAATGCAAAGATTGGAAATATAAACTATGATCAAGAAATGCAATTTATTTGTAAAATGATTGATTAACCAATGAATTAAACAATATGAATTATTATATTTAATACTAGATGCATCTAAATCTAAACATAACATGTCATAACAATCATATCTAAAAATGCAATTGAAAAATTATGCAACCCACAAGTCAATTTTTTAAGAAGAATAAATGAGGGTTTTTAAAATTAATTTAACCTCTAAATTTATGTAATTCAATTGCATATATGATCTATGAGTGCAAAGATGAATGTTTAAGTGCATACAAATCAGATATGAGATAATAAATCATAAATAAGCATGAAAGAAGCTGGGTTCATCAAAATATAATGGTGAAAGTAAAATTAGGGTTTCATCAATTAAGATAATAAAACCATTAATCTAACCTAATTAACCATTACATTAAAAGTGGGGGTAAATTCAATAGATCTAGCCACAATTCAATTAGTAGAAGGGCTAAAATATTAATTAAATTTACCTATTTGTTGTCTCCTCCAAGTTTAAGTTGAATTTTGATTTGAATGGGTAAAGTAAAACATCAATAAAAAAATGCTACAGAGGTCAGATAGAGCCATAGACAAACATTTGAGAATAAGAATAGGATTAGAACCTATTGCTGAAAATTTGGGTTGAATTGTCGAGACTAGGGTGGTAGGTCGCCTCGGTCCTGTAACTTCCTGATGGGCAAGTGGGATATTTTCCAAATCAAGAAGATGCACAAGATCCACCATCAGAAGATCAGGAAAAATTCTTGGGATTGGGGTGGCAGGTCACCCTGGTCCTCCACGTTTTGCTCCTTCAAAATTTGAACCCATTCATCATGGTCTATTTTGTCAAAATCTTCAATCGTAGCTCTAGAATCAATTTCTTGCACACATAGAGAGAAAAAGGGTCATGGATAGGGGTTTACCTTGGGTCAAACCCTAGTTTATGAATTAACCTTGAATTTAAAATCATGATTGTAATATAAATAGAATTGAATTGCAACAAGATGCTTTCCTTTTGAGGGAAAGGCTATATATGAAATCAAGTTCTTGTAATTGAAGTTGATACCTTGATGAAGATTTCTTCAATATTGACAGAAGGGTTTAGGATGTCACATAGAATATCTTAATGGAAGTTTGATCAGGAATGCCATCTTGAATGCTTGAATTTGACTTAACCTCTTCTTCAACGGTTGATGATTTCTTAATTGTTTTATTACTTGAATGAAATTGAGACAAAGATCCAACTTAGGCTTTATAGACATCTTTCATTAGGTTTCAAATGAGAGGGGCAAGCCTCCCTTTATACTTAACTATCCAAAATTGTTTGAAATTTTAGAGTAGTCAGGCACAAGATCTAAATTTTCACCCACTTGATGTGACCATTGTTGGGACCAAATTTGGGTCTTGATTAAGAGGACCAGGGTGGTTTGGTGTCCTGGTTGTGAGCTAGGACCATGCTGCCCTAGTACCCTATTCTTGAGAATGTAAACTTAGATTTAGATAAGAGACAAAAAAATGATGTGAAAATGCAGGTTTCTAGAAGGTGTGAAAAAAATCAAAGCGGAAACCAGTCATTGAAAGATAGAATCCCAAGGTGAGGTCTAAGATGAAATTGTATGCGGATACAATTTATAATGCTACAATAATATCAAGATGAAAGGAACAACACATGAAGAGAAGAGAGAGCATGACTATTCTAGACTAGTAAGGCTATGCTTACCATGAGTCATGTATAGAAAGAAAAAAATGAATTGAAAAAAAATGGTGCAAAAGATTATAAAACGAAAGGCTCAGTTTGCAAAGTAATATGAATAATGAATTTATTGCAAAATGGGTGTTGTATAATGCACCACACATGTCATGGTGTGTGATCAAAGTGTACAAACAAAATCTTGTGTTGTGTGCACAAAGTGTAACAAAGAGAAGAGTGCATTCCCCCACTTCAAATAATTTGTGTACGCCTTACTAGGAACAATTACTTTAAGGTAGCATACATGCACCCAAAATACAAGCACATTTCCACAATGATATTCCCCATGTTAGTGTAGGTTTTTATTTTCCTTATGGCTATATTTAAATCGTTAGGATGAGACACGTGGCATAATCCTTCAATCACTTGTGTCACTCACACCCACATTTGGGTAGGTGAATGTACACCCTCTTTTGGGTTTATTTGCACCTCCCATAACCATTTTCTTGTCCTTACCTAAGTTGGCATACCCATGTAATCTAGTATTTACCAAGTAAGTAAAAATCCCTCCTATTTTGGGCAATTGGGAGTTGTTATTCCTCTTGATTTTATGTGCCCCTATTTTTCTACATAATTAACCCTCACCTCTCCCTATGTGAAGTTCAATAGCTCACATGATTATGAGTGTTTGTTGAGTGCTAAGGGAGTGCTAAGTTTTGTTCATCTTTGGATTCTTGTCTTGCTTTCCTTCAATCATATTGATCTTGGGTGGCTTCATAGATAAATCTAACATGATATTAGAGCTAGTTGTGAGTTGACGATTAACATTCTTTTAGGAATCTATAGTGATTTTTTTCTTGAAATCAAGGTATTCTCTTCTCGTGCATCTAATGATGATATTGAGAATGATAAAAACTTGAAGAAGGAATTATAGTTTCTAGAGGGGTTTGTATCTCTTTCTCTTTAGTGGAGGTATTCTAGGATCTTCCTTTAGAAATTTGAGCTCATCATTGAGTTCAAACCAACTGATAAAGTCAAAATCACCTTCTTTTTTTTGTCCACATTAGGCATTACAAACAAAATTGATGAAGGTTTGAACTAGATATTTCATTGCTAGATCTAGAGGGTAGCTGATTTATTGGGGTATTTTGAGGCCAATGGATCATTCCATCATGTCTAGAAGGTCCAAAACCATTAAAATTGACTATCAATTCATCAATTTTGGAGAAAGTTGAATTTGAGGCAATTTTTTTTGCAAGCAGAGCCATATGGCCCCACATATGCTAGGTACAACACAATTTTCAAGAACCATAATTAAAAAATCATTTTTTTTTGCATTTAATATATATATATATATATATATATATATATATATATATATATATATATAGTTATTCAAAAATATTAAAACGCAATTTTATTTGTAAAAAGTAAAAATCAAATATCAAAAAGTAAAAAAAGGGTACCTAAATGTAGCTTGTACCATACTAGAAGGTACCCTTGGGCACCACATTTTCCATTTCAACACCCATCTTCCACATCTTATGTGGCTTGAAACAATCACATTAACCTTTGTAAAAGGTGTGGGGTGTGGGGCATAGCCTTGGACCCCCCACTAGAAAGCATCTTCTTAAAGTTTTTCGAAAATAAAAACTTTTAAAACGAAATAAAAAAAAATCACTTTTTTTCTTTTAGAAATAGTGCAATTTGATCCTTGGCATTTGCACATAGATTTTGATCTATGATCCATAAGTTTGGTGTCACCACCACATTTGGTGGTTGTTTAAGTAGGCGCATATAATTTGATAGTTTTTAAAATTAGCTAGCATGCTTCCAATTTTGGTGAATTTCAAAGTTTATTTGGAGACATCCACAAGTTGGAGAACTTTCAGATTTAGCAGTAGTTCACCAAATTTGGTTAAAGTTGTTTTTGAAAATTTTTACCCCTCTTCATTGAATTTTTCTTTCTTGTACCTAAACTTTAGAGCATAATATTATGGACATACAAAGGAGTTTCTCAACAAATGTTTTTTTTTAATTATTTTGGGTAGAATTGCATGCTCTTTGTAGAGAAGTGATTGGTTTTTACTCAAGCGATCTAATTTTTCTATAAATTTACTTTTCTTATCATATCTGAAGGACAATCCTCATTTTTGGAACTTGAAATGATTATAACTTTCACATATGACCTCAGATCAAGGTGCTTCTATTTTTGAAAGTTGATATTTTTTTATTATTACACAATGGTGCTAGTTTGAGGTTTTGATTCAGAGATATTTTATACTTTTAGTATTTGAGTCCATATTTGGACATTGTAAAACTATAGAAAATAACTCTATCATTGTAAATATATTTATTTATAGAGTACCATAATCTTTTTTTGTTGGGGGTTATTCTTGATTGAGTGAAAAAGGAGGGGGGGGGGGTGTTTCTCTATGTATTTGTTTCTGATCTAGTTATTTGATTACTTGCACTCTTCTTTTTCTATTCATGGATCATTCTAAGGTTTGTTTACTTACACCATATAATTATGCAACTTGGCATCAACATGCATGTAATACATTAATGCAATCTGGGTACTCTCCATATGTTGAGGAAAAAGTAGCTAAACCTACAAAAGATAAGGAAAAGCTAAAATAGATGCTTGAACAAGCAAAAGTTCTTGGATGTCTTCATAGTTTTGTTTTCCTTGATCTTATGTTTTAGATTTAAGAATATAAAATTTCACATGAATCTTGGGAAAAATTAAAAATATTGTATGGTACAATTGATGAAGTTAGAGGCTATCAAATTGACAATGATTTGATGAGCCTTGATCCAAAGAACTTTGACAACATCTAAGATATCATAACTGAGGTTCATGATTTTAGAGCACAATGTAAGAATGTGTCATTGAGAAAAATGACATTTAGTTGGTCTATATGTACTAAACAAACTCAGTCATGAATACACATCTTTTGTTTCTAGCTTCCATACTCAAAGGCTAACTATGGGATCATCTTATGTTAAGCCTACATTTGCATATTTTTTTGAGATGTTGATACATGAAAAAAAAAAACTTCTTTCTATGGGTCTCATAAAGCCATAAAAAAATCAATCCTTGTTTGTTAGTCAACCTAAGGGATTGAGGGAGTTAGGAAAATCTGACAAGAAATAGAAGAACTCGAAGAAAAAGCCACATACAGATCAACTATAGAATAAATCATTTTTAAAGGATGACTCATATAAGAAGGAGAAGCCTAATTGTGCATATTGCAAGAGGATTTGACATGAATAAAATTCTTGTTATAAGAAGGATATCGATGAACTAAAATATATTCTTAAGAGGAACAACAACAATCTTCCTTCTAGAATGTTTGAGTCAACTTATTATTCTCATTTAACCCAATTAGGATCTACTAAGGTAAAGGTATAGAATTTTGTGCTTCTACAACTTTTGAATAAGGGAGATAGCTCCTAATTTGGATATTCTCTTCATATGGACTACATAATATATGTTCTCTTCTTTTGAGACTTAGGTTATGCCACTTATTTTAATGAGAAACAACACTTATATGAGTGTAATTAGGAAAGGTTATATTGATGTTGGGGATGACACTTTCAATGATGTTTTGTGTGTACTTTGCTTGTCAAATAATATTCTTTCCATCTATCACATCACCCTTGGTAGAATAAGGAAGATTGTGGAATTTACACCTGATTCAATTATCATTCAAGACTTGGAAAGTAGAAAGATATTTTCTATTGGGGTGGTTGATCATGCATCTTAGTTGTACACCTTTTTCAGACTTTTCACCTAATGATGGTTTTGATCCTTTGGTTGTTGATCATACTCCTAGTACAAATTTTGATTTCAAGGAGAACTTTGGTTACTTGAACCTGGGTATCCTCAGATGTGATCCAACTCATGAACCTTGCATTCATTCACTTCTATCTATTGTTTCTTTTGAGGATACTTGTGTTGCTACATTCACAACTACTTGTGATACAGTGTAGCAAGATATACATCGCCTTCTAGATATACCATAAACCAATGAAGATCCTAAAACATGCAAATAACAATAAAATAAAAAGATTATACCATTCACATGCTTAGTAGGGTTTGATATCCATTGTTTCCTATCTCCATTGATCTTGTTTGATAGATTTTCTCTTAGATTTTATGTGTGCACAAGAGCTCAACAAAGAACAGATTATGGTTGTGAAGTCGCTTGATCACATGAAGACTTGCTTGATGTATTAGTTAGGGTTGTGAAAGGATAAATGAATCCTCTTATATAGAAAATACATTAAGAATTGGAGGGATACGATTAAGAGGTGAAAGGATTTAAATGGTAGGCTAGGATTAAAGGGTAGGTAGGGAAAATAATAAAATATGAACGGGGTAGCTAGAGGAAAATTAGGAGATAAATGACAAGTGCCATGGAGGGAAAAAGCCAATGAATTAAATAAATAAATAAATAAAGATATATTTAATTAATAGCAGAAGTGGTACCAACTAAATAAATAAAAAATTTATTTAATTTAGGGAAAGGATAATTTAAATAAATAAAAAATATTTATTTAAATAGGGAAAGGCTAGAAGGGGATAGGTGAATTAAATAAATAAATAAATAAATATTTAATTAATAGAAGGCTTATGATAAAATAATTAAATAAATAAATATTTATTTAATTAAGCTAGGACAATTTTTAGGTGTCTACATTTTGCCTCTCTTTGAGATAATGCAACTTGTCATGTTGGCTCAAAGAAGATAAGATAAACTAATACAAAGTTTTCCCCAGGACGGGAGTGATATGCCCCCTCAAGAGATTGGATGAAAAACTCTAAAAAAGTGCAAACAATATCTTGATAAGAAAGAAAGGCTAAAAGGGATAAGGGGTAGGACGACAGGGTTAGATGGGTGAAAAAATGGACTGAAAAGGGATAGACGGGCAAGAAAATGACAAAAGGAGACAATTAGGGTTCCACAACCTATATATAGAGGCCATAGGAGAAAACATCCTCATTTGCATCCACAACATTAGAGAGATCTAAGCATAGAGCACTCAGACAGCTTAGAGAGCAGTCATCAACCAAGAGATCATGGTAGTAAGATTGCATCGGTTCAATTGTGTCCAATGACTCGAGTGACTTGCAAACATGGGCGAGTTGATATGTATCTCAAACTTTCTCATTTGTTTTGCATTTAATGTATCATTATTAGGCTAGATAGGTAGATTGACCAAAACCGTTGAATCGATGTTTAGGTTTAGAAACATGTTTTCATCAAGTTAGGGCGTGTTTGTGATGTGCTAACACATCTAGGTCTAGGAAAATTGCATCTACGTTAGGTATGTCCAAACATATATTTCATTATCGCGTCTAGGTTCTAAAGGTGTGTCTAGGTGATAGAGGCATGTGTGTTGAAAACAACTTCACTTCTACATGTTAAAACACATTTAAGTAGAGTAAAAATATGTTTGTGCAATAAAGACATGTCTATAATAAATAAAATCATGTCTAAGACCAGAGAGGCTAAAATTGATAGTTCTATGATCAACATACATTGTCAATTGGATAAGTTGTCAAGAGGATACACTTAGATAGGTGCCCTAGCAAGGAAAATATAGGATTAGGGTTGGAATCAGATTCCATATGATAGACATGCATCGCCAACTGGATAAACTATTGAGAGGATACACTCAAACAACTGCCTCTAGGCAAGTAGGATGCTAAGCTAATAGTGGACAAGTCATCAAATTAATAAAATCCAATAAGTGCTCTGGCAAAAAAAAGGATCAAGTGCAATGTGATAAACATGTACACTAGAATGCATCGCCATGTGATAGACATAAGCACTAGGATAAAGCCCAATGAGTAGTAGCATGTGATAGACATAGGCACCACCAGGCTAGGATAGGATAAGTAGCACTATGTGATATACATGAGAACTAATAGGATTGACACGATTGGCTTGGTTGATTGTAGGAGTATCTAGGACATATAGAGTTGTGAGAGAGATTCCCTATGACTTAGTAGCTACGACAAAACCTGATTGTTGAGGATCATGCAATGATCGAGGCTATGGGTTTGAGGTACATTATGTTCATGCCTGATATTTGGGTGAACGCAAGATTACTAACTGATCTCAAGTAGAGATGGTACTCTAAGACTTGCTCATTTCATTTACTTACGGGTGAGATGTCCATCACTTTGGAGGATGTTTACTAGATTTTGAGGATTCCTATTATTGAGGAGTTAGTGGTTTATGATCGGGAGGGAGATGTGGATGCATTGCGATGAGTCTTTGGAGACTTAGAGTTGGAGCTAAGGGGAGGAGATCTGAGATGGGATGTGATGTACACCAACAACAAACATTGGCTGCAGTGGTGGGAGGGGTTATTAGCGGGTTTTTGTGTCTCGATAGGGATTTTTCATGGATTAGCTATTGGATGGGGGAGAGCCTTAGATATACTCTCGATAGAGGGGACAAAGTTTTCTTGGGGGCCATGCGTGCTGACACACTTGTACCATGAGATGCATCAGTTTGTTTACCTCAGTGGATGTAGGCTTGGATGTATAGTTACATTGCTACATGTGTGGGCTTACGAGCATATAGCTGTGACTAGGCCAATTCATTTCAGATTCAGGGGTTATGGGTAGGGCTTTGTACATATGTACAACATGATTACTTCCCAGCCATGGATCGAGAAGTTAGAGTACTAGCGTAGGGTCATCGATGATATTGATAGTGTGATATGGCAGTCGTACTTATATTGTGAGGCATGGGTAGAGGATGACAGGGAGTTAAATTTTTGTTTTCACAATAGGTATTTGATTGGGAGGACACCATATATTTTGGATAGACATTTTACAGACAGGGTGTCTAGGTAGTTTGGTAGAGTACAACAGATGCCTCAGAGATTAGGTGAGTTTTCTCGCACTATGAGAGAGCAGGTATACTAGGGACCCATTTTGTCATATGATGCAGTAGTGACTTCTTTTTAGGAGATTGCACCTATTCGCTAGGATTTACTGAGAGAAATAACAGACGTAGGGATGATTTCCGAGTATGAGGCTTACTTCCGTGCACATCCATTCCCACGTTTGACAAAGCCAAGAGAGCCAACAATAGGAGGATGAGGATGATGATGATAATGATGGAGGTGGGAGACAAAGGAGAAAAAGAAGAGGTGGAGCAAGGAGTGTAGTGAGAGGCAGAGGAGGAGGTGGAGAGAGACAACCACTATAGGGTGCTACATAGGGTGGAGAGGGAAGGCCACTGAGGTCGATAAGAGGGAGACGTGGATAACCTCTACAAATTGTAGCCCAAGTACAGGGACATGTACAGGGATAGGGATATGATGCCCCTAGACAAGAGAGACCTAAGGGACCAGACAAGGATGGAGATGAGGAGGATGAGCTCATCATGCTGAGAGAGATCACATAGGGCTAGGCCAATGAGATCAATGATCTCGATTGAGGTAAGAGATTGGGGAGGCCAAAGATGAGTAAGACAAGGCCATTGAGAAGCACAATACTATTGAGGAGAGAATCAAGGTGGCTAAGGCTACATGGTAGGGGGACACTTCTTTAGGGTACACCTACTACATTATAGCTAGAGAGGAGATCAACTACTAGTCGAGCTTGTATGAGGCAATAGTGCCACCTCATCTCAGGGTTAGGAGATACAAAAGAGCATCTCAATCCACTACTCCAGGGAGAGACCAACAAAGGGAATCTAGTGGTGGAGTGATGGGACAACCACCACCACCACCAATAGGGTTAGTGGGAGAAGGCTGACGAGATGGTCCAGGGGTTGGGCCTTTGGGAGCTCTAATTTCATTGAGGCCCACTGGCTCCAAGGGAGGGAGTTCATCATATCTCTCTTGGGTCCATTTTGTATTAGTTTTTGTATGATGATATAGACACCTTCAAGTGATTTTTTAATCATATAATTTTTTTGACATCATTGTACCTTGACACATTATTTTTGATATATATTCAAGATGATCTATCCTTGTAGCAGCTATATACATGTGTTCCTATGTGATGCATTTACTATGATGATGTCTATTATGATGATGCAATTTTGTATGATTTCTATATGATTTATGAGATGTTCTATCATGTATGATACTTATGAAATATATGTCTATAATGTGATGCGATGCATAGTTTTTTAGTTGTTTTATATATTTATCATGCATGATGATGTTGTAATGTTCTAATTTATGATAATACAAATATTCTAGACTATTATGACATATGATGAATGCAATATGATAATGATGTTTGTATGATGTGATAACAAGTGGTGTGTGTGGTATGTGATGTTATGTACATGGATATGATATTATATATATACAAGATGGATGCAACTATTATTTCTAGTTTTATGATATACATAATGCAAATTAACATGTGATGATGCGGGTGGACACTACATAAGATGCAAATATTTTTATTGGTGTCATTCTAATTAGTCATGTGATACCAGATTACAAAGACTCAGGAAGGGATGATGGAGAACAAATGAGAAAGGGGAATGAAGGGTAGAAGATATGGAGGTGAATAAGCTTCTTATGCTATTATCATCATTGAGCTTTATTATGGAAAATGTATTGTGACCATCTAGATATATGTTCAACCTAGATAGTCATCAAATCATTTGCATGGATAATAGATAGTCGCAAATAAGGAATTCCCCAATTCATATTAGACCCACCACTTCCTCATATCCTTGGATGAGCCATAGCATTACTAAGAGACAATCCACAAACAACAAAAATAGGTGAACATACCCCATCCTTGCATTTCTAGTCAAAGACATCCAGGAGATATTATACTCAGAGACATCTTAGAAAAGCTAAAAGACATCACCATAAAAGATAAAATCAAAAGAAAATAAAAGACTTGACACCAAAATACAATGAATTCCTCAAGTTTTTAGTGTATCTTGCTACATATGTTAACATGTTTGATTTGGTCACAATGTTGTCATCTTCATAAAGGACAAATAATGCTGAAAAATCCCGTTGTAGTCAAATTTTGCTGAAAAATTAATTTGTTGAAATATCACTACTACTTGCATCTCATCTGAAACTGACTTACTCCATGTATTTGATTATTATTGCAGAGAAGAGTGAAAACTTTATTGTGGATCAATCATACAAGTGATTAGTTATTGTGGATTGTGCATGAAAGAAGGAGGAATGAAAAGATGACGCTCCTCAAAACATGTGATGCCAAGGTTCCACTTCCATCACTAGGGTTAGGATCTACTCCTAGTTATAGATAGGACCTGATTTATTATGAGTGAAAGGAAAATGCAGAAAAGTTTATTGTTGATAGTGAACCAATATTAGGTAGATCAATAACAATCCATGATGGGAATGGACATGTTTATTATGGAATGATAGGCTGTGAGTGTGTGCAAAGTGACAAGAGGAAATTGAATCCTGAAGGAGGGAGGAGCAAAAGTCTCTACACATGGTGTTGGTAACCTGATTTTCGCCACGGTACTTTCTCGGGGCGCGACTGAAGTGGTTTTCACCATTGGATGAATTTATTTCTCTTTAATTTTTTTTTTTTTTCAATTTTTTTTGTCACAAGGTGCTTGTTTGCCAATTGTGATGATTTTTTTTTCTTTTTTTTTTTTTTTGTATTTTTGGCAATTTTTGTATTTTGATATTTTTGTATTTTTGACATTTTTTAAATTTTTTTTGTCTTTTTGATTGAGATACTCTAAAAAGCTATGTATAAAACCTGTGAAGGTGCATGTTGTTGATAGGATCATCCAAAGGTTCTCCTTTTGGTGTTGACAACTGATATGCACTTGATCCATAGGTTGCTGTGATGACATAAGGCCCAAGCCAATTTGGTTCAAACTTGCCCCTTTTCTCTCTGTCTTGTTGATTCTTAGGATTCTCTCTTAGGACCAAGTCACCCAGCTCAAATGTACAAGGCTTTACCTTTTGATTGTATCTGTGACTCATACATTGTTGATATGCTTTAAGATGATTAAATGTGGTTTGTCTATGCTCATCTAACAATTCCAAATATTGAGTCTCTGTAGTATTCATCATTGATAAGATCACACAAGGAGACCCGTAAAGATGGTAGCTCGGCCTTGATAGGAAAGATGGATTCATTCCCATATACAAGTGAGTAGAGAATGGCTTTGGTGGGTGTGTAGACACTTGTGCGATAAATCCATAGTGCGGGATTGAGTTGGATATGCCAGTTACAACCAATGTTATTGACTGTCTTCTTGAGGATTCTTAGGATAGTTTTATTGGATGCCTAAGCTTGAACATTATCTTGGGGGTTGTATGGAGTGGAAACGCAATGATGGATATGAAATCGATCACAAATTTCACAAAAATCCTAATTCTTGAAGGGTTGCCCATTATATGTGACAATGGAAATAGGAACACCGTATCGACAAATGATATAATTAAGGATAAAAGTTGTGATCTTCTTTTTGGTGACTCGGGTGAGAGGAACACCCTAATCCAATTCCTAAAATACTTTGTGGTTGTTATAATGAATTTGTGGTCATTGGAAGATGGTGGGTGAATCTTTCCCACGAGATTGAGCCCCCATTGAAAAAAGGGCCCTAGAGTAGCGATCAACTGAAGTTGTTGTGCTAGTGCATGAATGATGTCTCCTGAATCTGACACTGCCTATACTTTCTGACAAACCGGTATGAGTCCTTTTCAATAGTAGGCTAGTAGTATCCAATCCTCATGAGTTTCTTGGCTAATGTTGGACCACTAGAGTGAGCACCACATATACCTTCGTGAACCTCATGTAACACAATTTGAGCTTCGTCACTTTCTAAAAATCTAAGGAGAGTACCATCTATACCCCATCGGTAAAGGATATCAACTAAGATGACATAACAAGAGGATTGGTGAATGAAGGTACGACATTGATTGTTGGAAAGGTTAGGTGGAAAGGTATTGTCACAGAGGTAGGTGAAAATGTTACCATGCCAAAGGGAATCAGGACCAATGGCAAATATCATTACTAGAGGAGATATCTTATATGAGAAAACCAGAAGATTCTCCACCAAGAACTCATAATGGGTCTCATTCTGAGGCATGCCAATCAAAGAATCAATAGTATCCATAGCATCGATAACTCAATTATTATCCCTTGGGATTGTCTCAAAGATTATTTGTGTAAAGTATTGCTTGAAATCATCTACCATTTTATTTTACAACATTAGCTTCTCATCTTTTATCTGATAATCATCATTTTCTTGGAGAATAACAAGTTGAGAGTCCCCCAAAACATGAAGTTCTTGGATCTTCCACTAAAATGTGATTCTTAATCCTACTAATGCCTCATACTCTGCTATGTTGTTTGTGCAAGGAATGATAATTGATATAACTTAGGAATGGAATCCCCCTGAGGTGTGATGAAGAGGATACTTACTCTTGTGCCATGTTGTGTGTACGAACCATCAAAATATAGCTGCCAATTTTTTGAGTTTGTCACCATAAAGATAGATTCATTCGAGAATTCTGAGACAATAGGAGTATCATCAATCATAGGTGCATCTACTAGCTAGTTTTCAATGACTTGTCCCTTAATGTCTTTTCTGTTGGCATGTTCAATATCAAACTCACTCAACATCATGAGCCATTTAACCAATTTTACTGTGAGAGTTGCCTTGTTGAGAAGGTATTTTAGTGGGTCAATTCTTGTAACAAGTTTCATTTAATGAGTTAGCATGTAATGATACAATTTCTATGAATCAAAAACCACGACCAAACATGTGCACTCAATTGGAGTGTAATGAAGCTCGTAACCAACCAATGTGCGATTGATGTAGTAGATAGCTCGTTCTTTACCATCACGATCTTGTTGTGCTAAGTGTGCCCTCAATGTCATTGGTTTATCTCATATGTAAAGTAATAAGGGTTTTCCTTTGATAGGTGACATCAATATTGGTGGATTTATGAGATATTCTTTAACAATTTGAAAGGCCCATTGACACTTATCATCCCATTTGAACTTGATATTCTTGTGAAGTAGATGCTAAAAGGGATGACATTTATCTACAAGTTATGCTATAAATATGCATATTGATTGAAGTCTTAATTATAGAGGTTGGAGTTGGTTGATGTTCTTTGGAGGTGGAAATTCTAATATGGAATTGACTTTCATTGGATTTGCTTTAATACCCCATTGTGAGACAATGTATCCTAGGAGTTTCACAGAGGTCACCCCAAAGAGACATTTCTTGGGATTCAATTTGACTTTGTACTTTTTCAAGCGTGCAAAGACCACTAATAAAATTTAGAAATATTCTCCCCTTGTGATTGATTTTCCCAAGAGATGATCTACATAATCTTCCATAGTGACATGCGTGAAAGATGGTTGTCATGGCTCTTTGATATTTTGCACCTACATTCTTTAATCTGAAGGGCATGATGTTCCAACAAAAGGTGCCCTAAGGACATGCAAAATTTATTTTGTGTTGATCTTTAGGTTCTATTTTGATTTGATTATACCTACAAAATCCATTAGTGATAGCATTGCATGGACAACTGTGAGATTGACAATTAAATGAATGTTTGGCAATGGAAAATCATCTTTAAGACAAGCCTTGTTGATATCTCCGAAGTCAGTATATATTTTGATGTTGTTGTCTGGTTATTTGATGGGTACAAGATTAGAAATCCACTTAGGGTAGTCACTTGGTCTGATAAAGTGAATGCCCAATAATTTCTTAAGTTCCACCTTTACTAGTAGTGCCACCTATGGATGCATCTTACAAAAAAATTTCTTAACTAGCTTGGTGCTTGGAGTAACTATTAAGTGATGCATAACTAAATTAGGATCCAATCCAGGCATATTTGCATATGACCATGTAAAATTGATTTTTTGTTCTATGAATAATGTTATGAACTTTGGTCGTTCAATTTCTATCAAAGACTGTGCTAAGAAGATGTTGTGCGGTACGTCCTTTGTCCCTATATTTGTCTTGATAATTTACTTGATCAACATAGATGATTTTTATTCATATGAGAGTGTCAAACCTTCCATCCCTAGGCACCTCAGAGAGGTTTTCACCATCGGATGGGTCTTTTCTTTTTTCTTTTTTGGAGTCAAAAAGTGCCACAATGTGGTTTACACAAGAAGACCCATTATTTGATTTTATTTTTATAATTTTTTTACTAGAAGGTTTGGCACCCTCTCCAAATATATGCCACGCTATTGAGTTCTATGATGTATCTTTCTTTGTGGTCCCCAAGAGAGAGATAATCTCTTATACCTAGGTAGTCAATGAAGGCCTCATTATTTTGGAATGTGCCAAGTTCTTGAGGCCCTTATTGGTCCCATTAAATGAGCCATGGATGAATGAGGGGAAGGCCATCAATGTGTTCAAATTCAATAGGTGTGGGGGTAAAGACACAAGAGTCTTTGGGTATTTCAATGCAATCATCGGGGTTGTCGCTAGTACTCTCCTCATCAATCTCAATTGTTAACAAATCTAAATCGACATCACTAGAAGAACACTCAGCAATGGGAGTTTTCACCCTTTGCAGTTTTGACCTAGATCTTTGAGACATAGAGGGTTCTAGTCCCAAAATATTTTTATCCATGGTTCTCCACTATCTTTCTTTTCTTTAGATGTAGAACTAGATGATGCTTCTTGACCCACTCTAAATTGCTTTCTAAACTTCTTTTCTTCAGTAGGTTCACCTGGTTCTCTAAAAGTTTTTATAATTTCATAGTCATTGGAAGACTTGTCTGAACCCTATTCCCATTCATTAGAGTCCATTGAATATCATTTTTCTTATTGTTGGTCATTAGTGGAGGTAGGATCTGTGAATTGTAATGTTGTTTGGGAAGTAATATTACCTAATCTCAATGGTGAAAAACCAAGTCCTTTGGTGTGATTCTTCTTTGGTATCAACTCTGGTTGGAATGATTCAACAATACCTTTCTTTTGTAACCCAAGAGGGCCTTTTCCATCATATCCAATCTTTTGTAGGAACTTAAAACCTTTTCCATAATTCTCGCATGGTATTATGATGTGGTCTTGATTTGATTTTTATTCAGGTTGTTGATAAATTTTTTTTGTAGACGTCTTCTTCTTCCATCTCACCCCATTTCTTGAATGTAGTGGATCCCATTTATTGGTAATTGTGGATACTTTCTTTGAAGGATTTGGTCATCCATAGTCCTTAGGAAAATTGATTAATTGTCTTAAGTACATGGTTTGATTCAAGCTATATTATCCCATGCCTTTATCCTTGTATTTTCCTTTAAGATCTCCATTCTTTGATGTGGAAGCTTTCAACGATTCTGGATCAACATATGTTGAAGATGGAGTCGCCTCTCTATTTATTGGAACTATTGTTTCTAGTCGTGGTTGCAGGTTGTTGCAATATATGAATGAGTTTGGATCACCTTTGACTTTCACTTCGACTCCATTGTGTGCAAACATAATACATTGGTGATATGTTGATGGTACTTCTCTCATTTCATGTATCCATGGACGTACCAAAAGTATGTTGTATGTAAGATCAAGATTAAGGACTTGGAAAACCACATACTTTGTCACTGGCCCAATGCTTAAAGGTAGGGTGATTGTTCATTTAGATGAGCATTCTTTGTCATCATATGATTTTATGGTGATCTTATTTCTTGAATCCACAACTTGTTCATAATATCCCAATTGTAAGATTGTTTTCAATATGTAGATGTTAAGACCTGCTCCTCCATCTATCAAGACTCATTTGATATAGATCTTATGGAGAAAGGCTTTAATATGGAGGGGTGCATTATGTGGTTGACATGAAGATGCATCATCAACTTTTGTGAACATAAGGCAATATGGAGTGGAAAGGTATCCCACCATGGCTTGAAACTGGTCCACATTCAGATAAGTGGGAACAAACCTCTCTCTCAAGATTTTGTCTAGAATAGCCTTATGTGAAGGGGAAATGCGTAAAAGATCAAGGATGTTGATAAGGGTGGGTGTCTTCCCTAACTGGTCTGGAAGGTCATACTCATTCTTAGTAGATGATGAAGGTGTGGTCCTGGATGGAACACCTTGTAAGGTAACTTTACCCCTTCGATTTGTAACATTGTATTTCAGAGTTTTGTCATTAGATAATGAAGATGATTGTCCACTGCCTTTGAAAATAAATTTACCCCTTTAGGAGTTTTTCCCTTGATAATAATGGTAGACACATGATTGTCAATTGAAATATGGTTGAATGTGTAATCATAAGACACGGTAGTATAATTGGCATTGTTATCTGTCTTAGAAGATTTTTCCTTATCATGTTTTGCGAATGGTTCCTTAAACATCACATGTTCCTGATTGGAAGTGTGACCATCAACTTCTATTTCACCCTTGTCAATAAGATCTTGTATTATTTTCTTCAATCTATGATAATTGTTAGTCTTATGCCTTTTGCTCTTGTGGTAATATCAAAACTGTTAGGACCCAGAGGCAACTGAGAGTGGGGGGGGGGGGGGTGAATCAGTTGTCTTATTAATTTCAACCCAAATATAACTTAATCAAACTTGATGCATAATACCGATAAACCAAACTTAATGCCAGTTGATAGTTTAACAGTTAATAACAATACCAGTGAAGCTTAATGCATGAAACAGAAAGAGAAACAACATCACCATGGTGGGAAACCTTACCCACAATAAGATGATACTGCTGCAGATAGTATGTGTGTACAAATGGGGTCTACACATGCAGAAAGGCCAATTGCCTAGAGCTCACTGCTCAAATGGGAGTCACAATGACTACAGTAGGATGGTTAAATCCTAGATAATGTACTCCTCAAAATAACATCTTCTTGTGCTCGATTTAGTACCGATTAAGCTCTGATTATCTCCTTCAAACCTTCCTTGAATCTTCAAATGATGTTTGCATGAGTAGCTCTGCTTATATTTACATAGACCGAATATCACAACCTTACCATACCATATTACATTCCACTACCACATAATCTCACAAATGAGATCTTACATATATACCAAAACCTAATACCAAATGTGTAGGCCGACTCACTAGGAATATTACAATTAAATCAATATGTGATGCATCATGTCGACTCAATGCATTTACAATAATAACCAATCATTAAATCATCTCCATACCGTGTCGTACTGATCTGGAATAGATAACGCATGCCGATCCATAACCTAGACCAATTTGCCGATAACAACAAATATGCCAACTTGATTAGAATAATAACCAAATCACCAAAACAAGTGTCCAAACCATGTCTTCGACATAACCAAGTAATCTCCAAATGATAACATATCATCCTCAGTGTCGGTGAATGATATAACCTGCCGGTGAACCAAATACCGGTGACTGTGCATAAGTCACTGGACATGCCGGTGAACATAATGTGCCGGTTCAACATAACCAAAGATCTCCAGAAAGATAAGTGCTGATAAGTGTTGACATCAATGACAAAACCAATGCAACACATCCATAATACCAACAATCTCCCCCTTTGGCATTCATGGCAACACAAGATGGAAAAACATCTTAAGTGCCAAAGTCAAAATGCCAAAAAACCAAAAACCAACAATCTCCCAAAGAGATCAATTACCAAAAATCAAAATACAGAATATGTATCCCCCTAGGATAATGATTCCAAAATACAAATTTTTTCCATAGATATCTCTCCCCCTTTGACATCAAATGCCAAAGCAATACAAAAACCAGATACAACCAGTTCATAGAACTAATTACAAATACCAACTACTCTCCCTGAGAAGTAGCTCTCCTCCATCAAAGTCGGAAAAAGGTTTCTCTGTTAATTTCTTCAAGTCTGATGCCAATCTCCAACTGTCTAAGTCTCTATCGGCGAGGGTATTACCCCAAGCTTCTCTTTGAGATATTCAAAGGCTTCTTTAGGTAAAGGCTTTGTAAAGATATCTGCAATTTGCTCTTTAGTATTCACATAAACCAATTTCACTTCCTTTGCTTCAACATTCTCTTTCAGAAAATTGTATTTCATAGAAACATGTTTATTTTTAGAGTGAAACACCAGATTCTTTGATATATCAATTGTTGCTGAATTATCACAATGAATGATTATAGGCTCTTTGCATTTTACCTTTATGTCTTTCAACATTTGCTTAATCCATAATACCTGAGTACAATTAGTTGCTGCTGCAACATATTCTGATTCTGTTGTTGATAATGATGTACAACTCCATTTCTTGCTCAACCATGAAATCAATCTGCTACCAAGAAAGAATGCTCCGCCGGTGGTGCTCTTTTTGTCATCTACATCTCCTGCCCAATTTGCATCTGTGTATGCACATTAATCAAAATTTTCATCTTTAGGATACCATAAGCCAAGATTTGTTGTGCCTTGTAGATACCGGAAAATCCTTTTTATTGTTGATTCATGATTTTCCTTAGGATTACTCTTAAATCTTGAAACAATACACACTGCATTCATAATATCAAGTCTTGTTTGTGTCAAATACAGTAAACCTCCAATCATAGATTTATATCTTGTGGGATTAACAGGGGCTGAATCATCCTTCAGTGATAGTTTATCAGTTGTAGTCATAGGAGTACTTACCGGTTTAGAGTTTCCCATACCAAATTTCTTTAGTAGTTCCTTCAAGTACTTTTTTTGACATATGGTTATACCTTTATCAGTCTGTGAAATCTGCGATCCTAAAAAGAATTTTATCTCCCCAATCATAGACATTTCAAATTCTTCCTACATCTTATTAGAAAAATCCTTACACAATCCATCTTCTCCTCCAAAAATGATATCATCAACAAAAAAATTAATAACCAAGATGTCATCATTAGTCACTTTGAAATATAATTTGTTGTCAACATTACCTTTAGTGTAACCAAGCTTCAAAAGATATTTGTCCAATCTAGCATACCAAGCTCTAGGAGCTTGCTTCAATCCATATAAAGCACCTGCAAACCATATCTTTGTTATTTGTTAAAAAAAATCCATTAGGCTGCTCAATGTAAATTTCCTCTTCAAGATCACCATTTAGAAATGCACATTTAACAAGAAATAGTCTGACTGCCTCAATTCTAGCTACCGGTGCAAAGGTTTCATTGTAATCAATTCCCTCTTTCTGTGAATATCCCTTACACACTAATCTTTCTTTGTTTCTATTTACCTTACCATCTTCATTAAGTTTATTTTTGAATACCCATTTAGTTCCAATTACATTTTTATTTTTAGGTCGGGGAACCAATGTCCATGTGTTATTTTTTTCAATTTATTCCAATTCATCGTCCATAGCTTTAATCTAATGTTTATCTTCACACGCCTCAGAAATAGATACTGGTTCAATTTGAGAAATTAAGCATACCTCTTCATTTTCTAGTCTTCCTCTTGTCATTACACCTTGATACTTATTCCCAATTATCTGAATTTCAGAGTGATTCAATCTTACATACCTAGGCTTATTCACTTGCTACTGTTCTTCAGTCACTGTGGAATTCTCTGATGATGCCAGTGTGACTAGATCTACATTCTATACCAGTGCACTCAATGTAGGTTCATTTATGATCATCTCAATTGCTGGTTCAGAATCTACAGACCTTGAATTACCTCTAAACTGTTCATCTATCTTCACATTTGCACTCTCAATGATTTTATGCAATCTTTTATTAAAACATCTATATGCCTTGCTCTTAGATGAATAACCAAGAAAGATTCCTTCATCACTTCTAGGATCAAATTTACCATCATACTCATCTCTCCTAATATAGCATTTGCTTCCAAATATTTTGAAATATTTAAGAGTAGGAGTATTAGCAAACCATAGTTCATGGGGGGTCTTACCGGTTTCAACTTTGATGTGAACTTTGTTGAAAGTGTAAACCATTGTATTCACTGCTTCTCTCCAATACACATGAGGTAGGTTTGATTCTAATATCATGCTTCTAGTTGCATCTAGAATAGTTATGTTCTTTCTTTCCACAACTCCATTCTGCTGGGGTGTCCAAGGTGCTGATAGTTGTCTTTTGATTCCATTCACTTCACATAATGTATTAAATTCCTTAGATTTGAATTCACCTCCTTGATCCGATCTTAAATATTTGATTTTCTTACCGGTTTCATTTTATACCATTGCCTTGAATAGTTTGAATTTCCCAAAAGCTTCTGATTTCTCCCCGAGAAAAGTAACCCAACACATTCTAGAATAATAATCAATGATTAGCATAAAATATCTATCTCCTTGTAGACTTCTAGTTCTTGCCGGATCACATAAATTAGTGTGAATTAAATCAAGAACATAATTGGATTACTCTAGAATACTCTTAAAAGTTGTTCTAACTTGCTTTCCAAATTGACATTCCTTACATACCAGATTGTGAGGTTTTACAATCTTAGGTAAATCCCTTACTGCCTTAGTTCTACTGATCTTTACAATGCAATCAAATTTTACATGACAAATTCTCTTATGCCATAACCAACTTTCATCAATATGTGCAATCAAGCATGTCTTCTCATTGTTATTCAAATGAAACATATTACCTCTAGTCTGATTACCAGTTGCAATTTCCAAACCACTTTTGTTCAAGATTTTGCATTTACCATTCTTGAATTGTAACTGAAATCCTTTTTCAACTAATTGACCAACACTCAAAAGATTATGCTTCAAACCTTCAACATAATAAATGCTGTCAGTATTGTGCTTACCATCAAAAGATATAGTGCCTTTTCCTCTGATCAAACAAGCTTTATCATCCCCAAATCTTACTAGACCTCCATTATATTCCTGAAAAGTTAAGAATTTACTTTTATCACCAGTCATATGATGTGAACATCCAGAATCAATGATCCATTCATCATTTTCTTCAATTTTAGCTGCCAAGGCCTGCTCTACCGGTTGTACAGTAGGTGTCAGTTGATCTTCTATTATTGCAACAAAAACCCATCCATTGTCTGTCGGTTCCTCATCAGAATCATCAGTAACTCCTTCATCAACATAGTAACATGATTTGTCTCTATTCTTCTTAAATCTGTATCTTTGATATTCAGGGTTAGGCTTATATGTTCTTTTAGCTTCTTCTCTCAATCTTGTATGTCTATCAGGACACCTAGATGCCATATGGCCAATTTTATTATAGTTAAAACATTTAAATGGTGCTTTACCTTCATACTTACTTCCAACTTGACCTGTAGGCATTTTCCTTGCGAATAGTGCTTCAAGTTCTTCCAATTCTTCATTTTCCTTTCTAACGTCTTCAAGTTCTTTTGCATAAAGTGCTTTCCAATAAGATTTCTTAGATGATGATGATGATGCTGTAGATGATGATTCTTTGAAGGCTAAATCTATCTTAATTGTAGCAACAGGACCAAATTCCTCAAGCTCAAAAGCTGAAAGTTTTCCAACCAAAGTATCTCTAGATACTGATGTATTAGGCATTGTTCTCAATTCATTAATAGCAGTTACTTTCATTTTGTATGCCGGTGGCAGTTCTCTTAAAACTTTAGAAACAATCTCATCTTCACTTAAGGATCCTCCACAACATTGTATACCCAAAACAATTTCATTAACTCTTTCCATAAAAGCAGAAATTCTTTCATCTTCTTCCATTTTCAAATTTTCATACCTGACCCGGAAGCATTCCAGTTTTACAATTTTGATAGTGGTATCTCCTTCATTCAATGTCTCTAATTTGTCCCAAATAGCTTTAGTAGTAGATTAGTCTGATAATCTCATGATTTGCTGATCTGACAATGCATTCAAAAGTGCTTCTCTTACTTTGCAATCATTCTCCTGATCTTTAGCCAAGGTTGGTGGATTAGGTTGACTCTGTGTAGGACCAACATATCCATTCTTTGTAACATCCCATATGTCTCTTCCAATGCAATTCAGATGTGTCTCCATTCTAATCTTCCATATACCATAGTTAGTTCCATCAAGTTTCAGACTGTCCTTCCTGAAAAAGTTAGTTGCCATAGAATCTCCTCAAGCTGTTAATCTTTTGCAAAAAGAGGACTTAGCTCTGATACCAATTGTTAGGACCCAGAGGCAAGTGAGAGGGGGGGGGGGGGGGGGCGTGAATCAATTGTCTTATTAATTTCAACCCAAATGTAACTTAATCAAACTTGATGCATAATACCGGTAAACCAAACTTAATGTCGATTGACAATTTAACAGTTAATAACAATACCAGTGAAGCTTAATGCATGAAATAGAAAGAGAAACAACATCCACAATACATAACACAAATATTTGTACGTGGAAACCCTGTAAGGAGAAAAACCACAGTGGGAAACCTTACCCACAATCAAATGATACTATTGCAAATAGTATGTGTGTACAAATGGGGTTTGCACATGCAAAAAGGCCAACTGCCTAAAGCTCACTGCTCAAATGGGAGTCGCAATGACTACAGTAGGATGGTTAAATCCTTGATAATGTACTGCTCAAAATAACATCTTCTTATGCTGGATTCAGTACCAGTTAAGCTCTGATTATCTCCTTCAAACCTTCCTTGAATCTTCAAATGATGTCTGTGTGAGTAGCTCTACTTATATTCGCATATATTGAATATCACAACCTTACCATACCATATTACATTCCACTACCACATAATCTCACAAATGAGATCTTACATATATACCAAAACCTAAGACCAAATGTGTAGGTCGACTCACTAAGAATATTACAATTAAATCAATTACAAATGAATTAATATGTGATGCATCATGTCGGCTCAATGCATTTACAATAATAACCAATCAATAAATCATCTCCATAATGTGTCGTGCTGATATGGAATAGATAATGCATGTCGGTCCATAACCTAGGCCAATTTACTGGTAATAACAAATATGCCAAATCGATTAGACCAATAACAAAGTCACCAAAATAAGTGTCCAAACCATGTCTTCGACATAACCAAGTAATCTCCAGATGATAACAGATCATCCTTAGTACCGGTGAACGATATAACCTTTTGGTGAACCAAATACTGCTGACTATGCATAAGTCATTGAACATGCTGGTGAACATAATGTGCCGATTCAACATAACCAAAGATCTCCAGGAAGATAAGTGTTGATAAGTGTTGACATCAATGACAAAACCAATGCAACACATCCATAATACCAACGAAAACTCATCATTATTCCACCTTGTAGGTTTTACTTTTGGTTCATATGGTGGATTGCTTGCTATTGTTATGAGCTTGTTTGCAACCAATTTCTTAAATGTTATCTCAATTGGCTCTCCCAATGGAATGTATTTTCTTGGTGGCTTTGATGATATTTGAGAATTCACTTGATTATTGGAATTAGAGGAACTTTTACCAAGGAAAGTTAACGTCGGTTTTACCACATTTGAATCTACTACCCCATCGTTAACTGTATTTTTGTTTTTGTTCCAAAAGAAGGGTTTGTCTTTCCCATTTGAGTCATCTTTATTATCTTTTTGTTTTAGTGTAGTATAAAAGCCTTTGCTAAATCACTCCATGACTTAATCCCATGTTAAAGTTGTGAAAACCATTCCATGGCTTGTCCACCTAAGCTTTGCATAAATAGTCTCATCAAGCATGTTTCCACTTTTGCCACTTCCATGAAAGCCATGAAAAACTCTCTTATATGTGCCTTGGGATCTCCCTTGACTCTATACTTGTCAAATTTTGGTGTCTTTCATTGTGTAGTTTTGTTTTGGTGCATGCATATCTGCCATCTATTTTTACAAATCCTTGATTTGTTGTTGTAAATCATTACTACGTGGTGTCTTATCTCTTTGAGTTATTCCCATGCCTAAGCCATTGGGTGGAGGAGGAGGGATATAATTCTTGTAGGGATGATATTGGTCATAGATATTCTCATATGGAGGAACATAATTGTAGCTAGTGTATGGGTCACTTGGTATGGTATTATATTAAGGAGTGTTGGCATCACATGAATATTGCATTGAAGAAGTTTGGAAGTGTTGTCATTGATGTCAATAGCAACCAATAATGAAGCAAGTATTGCTACGGATAATGATGCAGTAAAGCAACCGGTGTTGATGCAGTGAAGATCAACCGATAACCCTAACCAGTTGAGATGTAGAATCCTAACCGATGAAGTTTGGAGATCGGTTGTAATGATCTATGATCGAATGATGTTCAATGATGAAGATGCCACGTAAGCATATTACACGTGATGAGTTTTGAAATGGATTTGGTGCATAAGAGATAACCGTTTACCTTGGGAATTATTAAATACATAGTATGAAGTGACAAACACATGATGAGTTACAGATTCAAAGTGCGGTGATCCAGGAGCGGTTGTAGATGCCTAGAATAATGTAATGTTGATTGCATGTAATCTAACGATCAAGATTGAACCGATGTGTTTGTAATATCTATGGAATTTGTAGGGTTTGTCTTGTGTTACCGACCTAATGTATTTTCTTATAAGGTCGATGATTTGTTTCAATGATGTGTTGGAAATTTGGTTAAGTGTGGAAGTGATTGTTGCCGAACCAGGATGTGTGTCTGCAGAATGTTGTGAAGGCAGATAGGAGCGATAAAGGATCCGATTCAGCAAGGAAGTGCTATTTCCAGATCAGTCAAGAACATGTTGTTCTCTAACCATTACAATAATTAAATCCCTTAACCAGGTAAGATTTAACAAGCTTGTTGTTGAAATCCTCTAACTAGGTGATCCATTAGCTTGGATTTGAAATCCTCCATCAAGGTTACCTTTAACAGGGTATTTGTAGTCAATCCCTTAACTAGGTGGTCCTTAACGGGATATGTTCCTAACAGGACATTATTGTATAAGCTTCTAAAAAGGCTTGACTCCTAATAGGGTGAACTTTAGAAGAGTTCAAAATACTTGTGAGTATTCATTATTTTGAACTTCAGAAGAGTTCAAAATACCATGGTATTTCCCATTTGGGTTTCCATGTGAAAAATCATTGTGTCAAGTGGTGAATGATTTTGTGGATGTTTTTTTATATGGTTGATTTAAATGATTGGTAAATCTGTATAGATATATTTGAATGGCTAGAAATGATCTAAAACATGTTTTTACTGGTATAAGTGAAGTGGTTTAAGGTTTTGTCAAATGGTATTTAAGTTTCAAGATTTGTTACATTATTTCACTAAGTATTAGGATGACTGGTAAAGTTTAACAATGCAGTTGCAGATTTGTCTAAGTGTCTAAACCAATATACTTTATGAATTGATTTAGAGTTGAAATTTTGTTTGGTGAAAGTTTAGTTTATTTTCGATCTACTAATTCACCCCCCCCCCTCTCAGTAGTTGACCAGATCTTTATAGTTTCATCATATTATCAATTGGTATAAGAGCATTTTAGGTGCTCTTGAGTATAAGCCTAACAACTTGAGGAAAAGATCTAGGAGAAAATGATGAAGAGAGAAGGTCCGAAGTTTAATACAGATAACTACATAATCTTGAGTGATAGGATGAAGATTTACATCAAGAGCCCAGGAAGTCAGTATTAGGATCAGGTTGTTACTAAGTATAACTTGCCTAGTGGAATTATGATAGATGATCAGAAGAAGGAGCAACAAGAGAACAATCAAGCATTGGAAGCCATCATCAGTACCTTGTTTGATTCAGAGTATGTTGATGATCATGGATTGGAGACTGCATATGAAGTTTGGAAGAAATTGGAAGAAATATATGGCGGTGATGAGCGTGTAAATATTGCCAAGGAAGAGAGTCTTAGAGGAAAATTTGATGACATGAGAATGGATGAAGGTGAAAATATTCAACAGTATGCTCAAAGAATCAAGGAGATATTTGGAGAAATCAAAAGTGTTGGAGGTATAGTGGAGGATGCCACTATGGTTAGCAAGGTGTTGAGAACCCTTCTACCGGTCTACGCTATCAGAGTTGCAGCTATTCAAGAACTCAAATCTATTGACAAGACAAATGCAACTCTTGACTCTATCATTGGTAAACTAACTACTTTTGAATTAAATGGTTTTGATGGAAGTGTTTAGAGGTTAGAATCTGCATTTAAAGCCTCAGTCTCATCCCCACCGATAAGGAAAAGCAGAGAAGCTAATTACAGTCATGAATCCAGATCCAACAAAGAGGTAGATGATGATGTTAATCTGATGGAACTTGAAGCATTGTTGGCCAAGCGGTTACCCAGAGGTACCGGTAAGTATAGAGGTAAACTAGCATTGAAATGTTTTGCATGTAACCAGATAGGACATATTGCTGCTACCTGTCCTAAAAGAGATAATGAGGAAAAATGAGAGAAATATAGGAAGTTCAAAGGAAAAGGAAAAATAAATTATCTCATTGCAGTGGAGGGAGGCATTACATATGAAGAATCCGAGAGTGATGCAAATGAGGATATTGTCTTTGTTTCTATTAAAGGAGAGATATTAGATTAGAAGGAATTGGTCACTCACTTGGATAGTTTAGATGACTAGATTATAGACAGTGGTTGTTCACACCACATGATTGGTGACTAGAGCAAGTTTCTAACATTGAAAGAATTTGATGGAGGTGTTGTGAGATTTGGGAATAACTCTCCCTACATGGTGAAAGGGAAAGGAACGATCTCCTTGAATGATTAGAGTAGTGCAGATGATGTCTAGTGGGTTGAAGGTCTAAAACACAATCTTCTGAGTGTTGCTCAACTCAATGACAAAGGTTACCTATTAGAATTCAAGAATGGAGTTTGCAAGATATTTGGAAGCAAAGGTGAACTGATTGCAACCAAAAAACAAACCAGAGGTAATCTTTTTCACTTATACTCTAAAGTCAATAGTTGTTTGATTGCAAAAATTGAAGATAGTTGGCTTTGGCATCAAAGGTTCTTCCATGTGAATTTTGATAACATTGTAAGAGTCAACAAGTCAAAATTAGTAAGAGGTTTGCCACATTTGGACAAACTGGTGAATGCTTTGTGAAAGGAATGTTAGTTAGGGAAAATGACATCCTCAACCTTCAAGAGAAAATCTTTCTTAGTTGAACATTTGCTAGATTTGGTTCATACTGACCTGTGTGGACCAATGAGGACTAGGAGTATTCAAGGAGATCGGTACTTCATGATATTTACCGATGACTCCTCAAGGATGATGTGGGTCACATTATTGAAGGGCAAGACAAAATATTTCAACAAATTTAAGGCATTCAGAGCCTTGGTTGAAAATGAAATTGGAAAGAAGCCAAAATGCTTAAGAACTGATCAAGGTGGTGAATTTACTTCAAAGGAATTCACTAGATACTGTGAAAATAATGGAATCAAGAGGCAACTATCTACACCAAGGACACCACAACAAAACGATATTGCAGAAAGGAACAACTGGTCAGTGGTTGAAGCTGCTAAAACTATGTTAATTAAAGGATGTGTTGCTAGGACATTCTGGAGAGAAGTTGTCAGCACAGTTGTTTATACAATGAACCAGATACTGGTCAAAAGAGGTAAAGACAAAACACCCTATGAATACTGGTATGGTAGATTAGCGAATGTCAGTTACTTCAAAAATTTTGGTAGTAGATGTTTTATTAAAAGAAGTGATTATATTGGAAAGTTTGATGTCAAAAGTGATGAAGGCATATTTCTTGGCTACTCCACCAAGAGTAAAGCTTACAAGTGCTACAAAAACTGGACTCAGAAGATCATTGAAAGTGTCATGTCCGAGTTGATGAATTTCTTGAAAAATCATAAGAAACCAACAAGGAGAAGGAAGAAGAAGAACCTAACACATTGTTTTTGGAACTAGAACCGGTAAAGCTAGAAGTTGGAGAACTGAACATAGAAGCCCCAGTTCAACTAGAATAGGAAGGTCCAGTAGAAGATGAAGCAAGTGAAGAAGAAGAAGAACCTAAAAAATCAAGATCAAATTATTCCAAGGTATGTCAGACTCAATCATAGCCCTGATCAGATTATTGGAGACAAGAATGCAGGTGTGCTAACTAGAACAAGGCTTAGAGAAAACTCTTGTATGATCTCCACCATTGAGCCTAGAACTGCAAAAGAAGCCTTTGTAGATGAAGATTGGATCAAGGCAATGGAAGAAGAACTTGAATAGATAGAGAAGAATAATACTTGGTCATTGGTACCCAGACCAAAAAAAAAGAATGTAATAGCTACAAAGTGGGTATTCAGAAACAAATTGAATGAAGATGGAGTAGTGGTCAGGAATAAAGCCAGACTGGTATGCAAAGGATATACACAAGAGGAAGGTGAAGACTATGGTGAGACATTTGCACCAGTAGCAAGATTGGAAGGAGTAAGGACTTTACTTGCATTTGCATCATACAAAGGATTTAAAGTATATCAAATGGATGTTAAGTCAACATTTTTAAATGGAATATTGGAAGAAGAAGTCTACATTGAACAACTAGATTGGTTATGCATTAACTAAAGAAAAGGATATGGTGTGCGAATTACATAAGGCACTATATGGTTTGAAACGACCACCAAGAGCATGGTATGAAAGATTTCACTCTCACTTAGTAAAGATAGGTTTTCAAAGAACCAGTGAAGATAGTAATATTTATCTCAAGATTGAAAGAGATAAAATACTGGTGAGGTATTTGTTGATGATATCATTTTTGGAGGAAATGATGATATGCGTCATGATTTTGCTAATGAAATGAAGAATAAGTTTGAGATGTCATTGGTAGGTGAGATACAAAATTTCATAGGTCTACAAATCCAACAGATGAATGAAGGTATTTTTATCACACAATCCAAGTATGTGAAGGAAGTGTTAAGAACTTTTGGAATGGGAGACTGTAAACCAATTGGAACACCAATGGTTACAGGCTGTAAATTGTCAAAGGAAGATGATTCTGCACCAGTTGATGAAAAGGAATACAGGTCCATGATAGGTAAGCTAAATTATGTTGTCCACAACAGACATGACATTGCTCATTAAGTAGGATTGGTTGCCAGATTTCAAAAAAGCCCGAAGGAGTCACACATGGTTGGAACCAAAAGAATTTTCAAATAATTGAAAGGTACTATAGATTATGGATTATGGTATCCATATGCAGGTGACTTCAACTTAAAAGTCTATACCGATGCAGATTGGACAGGCAATATTGATGACACAAAAAGTACAACTGAAAGAGCATTTTTTCTTGGAGGCAGATTAGTATCTTGGAGCAGAAACGAACAGAGTTATATCTCTCAATCAACAGCAAAAGTTGAGTATGTTGCAGCTTACATGAATTGTACCCAAGCAATTTGGATGAAACACATATTGGAGGGTTTCAAGCTGAAGATATCAGAACCGGTAAGAATTTTTTGTGATAACACTAGTGCTATAAACCTTTCTAATAACCCGGTGTTACATGTTAGGAAAAAGCATATAGAGCTGAAGTATCATTTCCTGAGAGAGAAAGTTCAAAGCAAGGATGTATCACTGGAGCATGTTTCCACTAAAGAACAACTAGCAGATATTTTTACTAAGCCTCTACCTAAGGATACATTTGATTACCTTAGAGGTAAGTTAGGGTTGTACCCCTACATGAAGTCAACTAAGAAGATGTTGAAGACATCAATCCTAGAGCCTATTGAAAATCTTGAAGAAGGATTGGTGAAGAATAGAGCTACTCCATAGGGGGAGAAGCTAATTACAGATTGGTGAAGCATGGATGATAACCATAATGGTTTACCTTCACTTTGGCATTATTATCAAAGGGGGAGAAGAATTGTATATGATTGATAGCCAGTTACTAGCTGCAGATATGAAGATACAGTTGAAGGAAAAAATATGATTGGAAAATGTAAACTAGGATTCCTATACCTGTGTATGTGCTTTACTCTCAATCTTGACAATCAATTAGTATTGATATTTTTATTGCCATCAATGCCAAAGGGGAAGAATGTTGGCATTGCATGAAGATTGAATTGAAGAAGTTTGGAAGAGTTGTCATTGATGTCAATAGAAACTAGTAATGAAGCAAGTATTGCTACTGGTAATGATGCAATAAAATAACCAGTGTTCATGCAGTGAAGATCAACTGGTAACCCTCAACTGGTAACCCTAACCAGTTGAGATGCAAAACCCTAACCGATGAAGTTTGGAGATCAGTTGTGATGATCTATGACCAAATGATGTTCAATGATGAAGATGCCACGTAAGCATGTTGCACGTAATGAGTTTTGAAATGGATTTGGCATGTAAGAGATAATCGTTTACCTTGGGAATGATCAAATGCATAGTATGAAGTGTCAAATGCGTGATGAGTTACAGATTCAAAGTGCAGTGATCCATGAGCGATTGTAGATGCCTAGAAGAATATAATATTGATTGCATGTAATCTAAAGGTCAAGATTAAATCGATGTGTTTGTAATCTCTATGAGATTTGTAGGGTTTGTGTTGTGTTACCGACCTAATGTATTTGCTTATAAGGTCGATGATTTGTTTCAATGATGTGTTGGCAATTTGGTTAAGTATGGAAGTGATTGTTGCCAAACCAGGAGGTGTGTCTGCAAAATGTTGTGAAGGCAGATAGGAGCGATAAAGGATCTGATTCAACAAGGAACTGATATTTCTAGATCAGTTAAGAACCTATTGTTCTCTAACCATTACAATAGTTAAATCCCTTAATCGGGTTGTTGGTATTATGGATGTGTTGCATTGGTTTTTTCATTGATGTCAACACTTGTCAACACTTATCCTTGTGGAGATCTTTGATTATGTTCACCAGCATGTTTAGTGACTTATGCATAGTGACCGGTATCTGGTTAATCGACAGGTTATATTGTTCACCGACACTAAGGATGATCTGTTATCATCTGCAGATTACTTGGTTATGTCGAAGACATTGTTTGGACACTTGGTTTTCATGATTTGATTATTGGTACAATCGAGTTTGCATATTTTTTGTTATCGGCAAATAGGTCTAGGTTATGGACCTATAAGCATTATCTATTCCAGATCAACACGACACATTATGGAGATGTTGTATTGATTGGTTATTGTTGTAAATGCATTTAGCTGACATCATGCATCACATATTGATTCATTTGTAATTGATTTAATTGTAATATCTTAGTGAGCCGACCTACACATTTGGTCTTAGGTTTTGGTATATATGTAAGATCTCATTTGTGAGTTTATGTAGAGGAGTGGAAAAAGGATTGTAATAAGGTATATGTGAATATAAGTAGAGCTATACACACATACATCATTTGAAGATTCAAGGAAGGTATGAAGAAGACAATTAGAGCTTAACCGGTACTAAATCTAGCATATGAAGATGCTATTTTGAGCAGTACATTATCATTGGATTTAACCATCCAATTGTAGTCTGTGTGACTCCCATTTTGTGATTGAGTAGTGAGCTCTAGGTAGTTGGCCTTTCTGCATGTGCAGACCCCATTTATACACACATACTATCTGTAGTAGTATCATCTGATTGTGGGTAAGGTTTCCCACCATGGTTTTTCCCCTTATAGGGTTTCCACGTACAAATAACTGTGTTATGTGTTGTGTATATTATTTGTCTTTTTGTTTCATGCATTAAACTTTACCGATACTGTTATTAATTGTTAAACTATCTACTGGCACTAAATTTTGGTTAAGTTATATTTGGGTTGAAATAAATAGACAATTGATTCACCCCCCCCTCTCAGTTGCCTCCAGGTCCTAACAATTGGTATCAGAGCTAAGTCCTCTTTTTGAAGAAGTTTAACAACTTGGGGAGATTCTATGGCAACTAACTATTTCAGGAAGGACAGTCCAAAGCTTGATGGAACTAACTATGGTATATGGAAGATCAGAATGGAGACTCATCTGAATTGAATTGGAAAAGACATATGGGATGTTACAAAGAATGGCTATGTTGGTCCTACACAAAGTCAACCTAATCCACCAACCTTGGCTAAAGGTTAGGAGAATGATTGTAAAGCAAGAGAAGCACTTTTGAGCGCATTGTTAGATCAACAAATCATGGGATTATCAGATCGATCTACTGTTAAAGCTATTTGGGATAAATTGGAGACATTGAATGAAGGAGATACCACTATTAAAATTACAAAACTGGAATGCTTCCGGGTCAAGTATGAAAATTTGAAAATGGAAGAAGATGAAAGGATTTCTGCTTTTATGGAAAGAGTTAATGAAATTGTTTTGGGTATACAATGTTGTGGAGGATCCTTAAGTGAAGATGAAATTGTTTCTAAAGTTTTAAGAGCTTTGCCACCATCATACAAAATGAAAGTAACTGATATTAATGAATTGAGAACAATGCCTAATACATCAGTATCTAGAAACACTTTGGTTGGAAAACTTTTAGCTTTTGAATTCGAGGAATTTGGTCCTATTGCTACAATTAAGATAGATTTGGCTTTCAAAGCTCCATCATCTGCAACATCATCATCATCATCTGAAAAATCTGATTGGAAAGCACTCTATGCTAGAGAAATTAAAGAAATAAGAAGAGAGAATGAATAACTAGAAGAGCTTGAAGCACTATTTGCAAGGAAAATGCCTAAAGGTCTAGTTAGAAGTAAGTATGAAGGTAAAGCACCATTTAAATGTTTTAACTGCAATAAAATTGGTCATATGGCATCTAGGTGTCCTGACAGACATGCAAGATTGAAAGAAGAAGCTAAAAGAACATATAAGCCTAACCCTGAATATCAAAGATACATATTTAAGAAGAATAGAGACAAATCATGTTACTAAGCTGATGAAAGAGTTACTGATGATTCTGATGAGGAACCGACAGACAATGGATGGGATTTTGTGCAATAACAGAAGATCAATCGACACCTACTATTGAACCGGTAGAGCATGCCCTGGAAGCTAAAATTGAAGAAAAGGATCAATGGATAATTGATTCTGGATGTTCACATGATATGACTGGTGATAAGAGTAAGTTCTTAACATTTCAGGAATACAATGGAGGTCTAGTAATATTTGGAGATGACAAAGCTTGTTTGATCATAGGAAAAGGCACTATATCTTTTGATGGTAAGCACAATACTGATAATGTTTACTATGTTGAAGGTTTGAAGCATAATCTTTTGAGTGTTGGTCAATTAGTTGAAAAGGGATTTCAATTACAATTCAAGAATGGTAAATGCAAAATCATGAATAGAACTGGTTTGGAAATTGCAACCGGTAATCAAACTAGAGGTAATATATTTCTTTTAAATAACAATGAGAAGACATGATTGATTTCACATATTGATAAAAGTTGGTTATGGCATAAGAGACCATGTCATGTAAATTTTGATTGCATTGTGAAAATCGGTACAACTAAGGCAGTAGGGGATTTACCTAAGATTATTAAACCTCACAATCCGGTATATAAGGAATGTCGATTTGGAAAGCAAGTTAGAGCAACTTTTAAAAGTATTCCAGAAAAATCCAATAATGTTCTTGACTTAAGTCATACTGATTTATGTGGTCCAGCAAGAACTAGAAGTTTACAAGGAGATAAATATTTTATGCTAATCATTGATGATTATTCTAGAATGTGTTGGGTTACTTTTCTCAGGGAGAAATCAGAAGCTTTTGGGAAATTCAAACTATTCAAGGTCATGGTAGAGAATGAAACCGGTAAAAAAATCAAATGTTTGAGATCAGATCAAGGAGGTGGATTCACATCTAAGGAATTTAATACATTATGTGAAGTTAATGGAATCAAAAGACAATTATCAACACCTCGGACACCCTAGCAAAATGGAGTTGTGGAAAGCAAGAACATAACTATTTTGGATGCAGCTAGAAGCATGATATCAGAAGTAAACCTACCTCATGTGTATTGGAGAGAAGCAGTCACTACAGTTGTTTATACATTCAACAGAGTTCACATCAAAGGTGAAACCGGTAAGACCCCTCACAAACTATGGTTTGGTAATACTCCTACTCTTAAATATTTCAGAATATTTGGAAGCAAATGTTATATTAGGAGAGATGATTATATTGGCAAATTTGATCCTAGAAGTGATGAAGGAATATTTCTTGGTTATTCATCTAAGAGCAAGGCTTATAGATGTTTTAATAAGAGATTGCAGAAAATCATTAATAGTGCAAATGTGAAGATTGATGAACAGTTTAGAAGGTCTATAGACTCTGAACTGACAATTGAGATAATCACAAATGAACCTACAATGAGTACATTGGTTCACAATGTTGATCCAGTCACACCGGCATCATCTGAGAATTCCACAGTGACTGAACAACAACAACAAGTGAATACACCCAGGTATGTAAGATTGCATCACTCTGAAAGTTAGATAATTGGGAATAAATATCAAGGAGTTATGACAAGAGGAAGACTGGCAAATGAAGAGGTATGTCTAATTTCTCAAATTGAACCAACAACTATTAATGAGGCATGTGACGATAAACATTGGATTAAAGCTATGGAAGATGAATTGGAACAAATTGAAAAGAATAACACATAGACATTGGTTCCCCGACCTAAAGACAAAAATGTAATTTGAACTAAATGGGTATTCAGAAATAAACTTAATGAAGATGGTAAGGTAATCAGAAACAAAGCAAGATTAGTGTGTAAGGGATATTCACAGAAAGAAGGAATTGATTACAATGAAACCTTTGCATCGGTAGCTAGAATTGAGGTAGTCAGATTATTCTTAGCTTTTGTAGCACACAAGAACTATAAAGTATATCAAATGGATGTTAAATGTGCATTTCTGAATGGTGATCTTGAAGAGGAAGTTTACATTAAACAACCTAATGGGTTTTGTTTGACAGATGACAAAGATATGGTTTGCAGGTTAAGGAAAGCTTTATATGGATTGAAGCAAGCTCCTAGAGCTTGGTATGTTAGATTGGACAAATATATTTTGAAGCTTGGTTACACTAAAGGTAATGCTGACAACAACTTATATTACAAAGTGACTAATGATGACATCATGGTTATTGAAGTTTTTGTTGATGATATTATTTTTGGAGGAGAAGATGGATTGTGTAAAGACTTTTCTAATAAGATGCAGGAAGAATTTGAAATGTCTATGATTGGGGAGATAAATATCTTTTTAGGATTGCAGATTTCACAGACTGATAAAGGTATATTCATAAATCAATTAAAGTAGTTGAAGGAATTACTTAAGAAATTTGGCATGGAAAACTCTAAATCGGTAAGTACACCTATGACTACAACTGATAAACTGTCATTGAAGGATGAATTGACACGTATTAATTTGAAAAGATACAAATCTATGATAGGAGGTTTATTGTATTTGACACAAAAAAGACCTGATATTATGAATGCAGTATGTATTGTTTCAAGATTTCAGAGTAATCCTAAGGAAAATCATGAATCAACGGGGAAAAGGATTTTTCAGTACCTACAAGACACAAAAAATCTTGGCTTATGGTATCCTAAAGATGAAAATTTTGATTTATGTGCATACACAGATGCAAATTGGGCAGGAGATGTAGATTACAGAAAAAGCACCACCGACAGAGCATTTTTTCTTGGCAGCAGACTAATTTCATGGTTGAGCAAGAAACAAAGTTGTACATCACTATCAACAACAGAATTAGAATATGTTGCAGCAGCAACTAATTGTACACAGGTATTATGGATTAAGAAAATGTTGAAGGACATAAAGGTAAAATTCAAAGAACCTATAATCATTTACTGTGATAATATGGCAGCAATTGATATATCAAAGAATCCGGTATTTCACTCTAAAACTAAACATGTTTATATCAAATTCAATTTTCTGAAAGAGAATGTTGAAGCAAAAGAAGTGAAATTGGTTTATGTGAATACTAAAGAGAAGATTATGGATATCTTTACTAAGCCTTTGCCTAAGGAAACTTTTGAATATCTAAGAGAACATCTTGGAGTTATACCCTCACCGGTAGAAACTTAGACTGTTGGAGCGTGGCATCAGACCGATAGAATTAACAAAGAAATCTTTTTCTGTCTTTGATGAAGGAGAGCTACTTCTCAAGGGGAGTATATTGAATAAATTTGGTTATATCAATTGGTATTTGTAATAAGTTCTATGAACTGATTGTATTTGGTTTTGTATTGCTTTGGCATTTGATGTCAAAGGGGGAGAGATATCTATGGAAAAAAACATTATCTTTTGGGGAGAGATTGTTACTCTCTGTATCTATATTTTGATTTCTGGTTAATGATCTCTTTGGGAGATTCTTGGCTTTTGGTTTTTGGAATTTATGCTTTGGCACTTAGATGGTTTTTCCATCTTGTGTTGCCATCAATGCCAAAGGGGGAGATTGTTGGTATTATGGATGTGTTGCATTGGTTTTGTCATTGATGTCAACACTTGTCAACACTTGTCCTTGTGGAGATCTTTGGTTATGTTCACTGACATGTTCAGTGACTTATGCACAGTTACCGGTATCTGGTTAACTGACAGGTTATATAGGTCACTGGCACTGAGGATGATCTATTATCATCTGGAGATTACTTGGTTATATCAAAGACATTGTTTGTACACTTGGTTTTGATGATTTGATTATTGGTACAATCAAGTTTGCATATTTGTTGTTACTAGCAAATAGGTCTAGGTTATGGACTGACAAGCATTATCTATTCCAGATAGCACGACACGTTAGGAGATGTTTTATTGATTGGTTATTGTTGTAATTGCATTGAGCCGACATCATGCATCGCATATTGATTTATTTGTAATTGATTTAATTGTAATATATTAGTGAGTCGACCTACACATTTGGTCTTAGGTTTTGGTATATATTTAAGATCTCATTTGTGAGATTATGTAGAGGAGTGGAAAAAGGATTGTAATAAGGTATATGCAAATATAAGAAGAGCTATACATGCAGACATCATTTGAAGATTCAAGGAATGTATGAAGAAGACAATCAGAGCTTAACCGGTACTGAATCTAGCATATGAAGATGTTATTTTGAGCAGTACATTATCATTGGATTTAACCATCCAATTGTAGTCAGTGTGACTCCCATTTTGTGATTGAGCAGTGAGCTCTAGGTAGTTGGCCTTTCTGCATGTGCAGACCCCATTTGTACACACATACTATTTGCAATAGTATCATCTGATTGTGGGTAAGGTTTCCCACCATGGTTTTTCCCCTTACAGGGTTTCCACATACAAATAACTATGTTATGTGTTGTGTATGTTATTTGTCTTTCTGTTTCATGCATTAAACTTTACCGGTATTGTTATTAATTATTAAACTGTCTACCGGCATTAAAGTTTGGTTTACTGGTATTATGCACTAAGTTTGGTTAAGTTATATTTGGGTTGAAATAAATAGACAACTGATTCACCCCCCCTCAGTTGCCTCCGGGTCCTAACACAGGTAAGCTTTAACATGCTTGTTGTTGAAATCCTCTAACTAGGTGATCCATTAGCTTGGATTTGAAATCCTCCACCGAGGTTACCTTTAACATGGTATTTGTAGTCAATCCCTTAACTGGGTGGTCCTTAACCGGATTTGTTCCTAACAGGACATTATTGTATAAGCTTCTAACAAGGCTTGGGTCCTAATAGGGAGAACTTCAGAAGAGTTCAAAATACTTGTGGGTATTCATCCCCACCGTGGTTTTTCCCATTTGGGTTTCCAGATGAAAAAACATTAAATCAAGTGGTGAATGATTTTGTGGATGTGTTTTTGATATGGTTGATTTGAATGACGTAAATCTGCATAGATATATTTGAATGACTGGAAATGATCTGAAACATGTTTTTACTGGTATTAGTGAATTGGTTTAAGGTTTTGTCAAATGGTATTTAAGTTTCAAGATATGTTACATTATGTCACTGAGTAATAGGACAACCGGTAAAGTTAAACAGCGCAGTTGTAAATTTGTTTAGGTGTCTAAATCAATATACTTTATGAGTTGATTTAGAGTTGAAAGTTTGTTTGGTGAAAGTTTAATTTATTTTCTATCTACTGATTTACACCCCCTCTCAGTAGTTGACCGAATCTTTATAGTTTCATCATATTATCAAGGAGCACTAGGCCTAGGATGATTATATGTGTCATGATGATGAAGATAAGAGGTGTCATAAGAATGATCTTGAGTATTTCCCCCAAATATAACATGGGGTCTCCTTATATCATGACCTTGTGTGTTCCATTGGGTATAATTGTATGTATTGACACAATCTTGGATGTTATGTTGTTGTTGGGCATGTGTATTAGCATTTCTTCGCCATGAGAGATGACGACTACGAGGTTGTTCATGAGAGTTTCTAGAAGAATTTCTATGACCATGAGTGTTGGTCACTTCTGGTTTTTGAAACAAGGATGAGGGTGACTTAGGCACGAGACATTATCTTCTATTTCCACCATTATATCCTCTAGGATTTGTATTTTCTTGATTAACTTGATTAGGATCCTCTTCCAAGATTTGTGACACATCAAAATCCTAGGGTAATCTTGCTCCACTTTGTGCAAACACTTATAGGAAGTATTGATGATCTCTTCTCATAATTTCTTCCACCATCCCATTAAATTGTGGATCCAAAATAGTATCTTGAATATATGTGGAAGTGATGGATGCATTATCATTTTCATTGTCATTGTTATTGTCATTGTCATTTTCTGGTGGATTACTGCGATTCTCAAATGGGTTATAAAATTCATCTCCTTAATATGCATAGGTACTCATGTTGAGAGATCTTAGAGCTTCCTCAACTTCTCTTCTAGACCTTTATGAACAAGATTCAACCATGAACTAAACCTTGGCTAAAATGTAAGATGGAAAAAAATGTGAAGACTATGGAAGACCAAAGGAATTATGAGATGGAAAAGAATCTAGGGTTGCCTTGCAATGTCCAAAAGTATAAGTCCAAGATAAGTGTGATCTAAAGAAAGGTGTGGCTTGCAAAGAGGTGATATATCTCTCGATGAAGTAAGTTGAAGTTAAACTAAGTATAGCCAAATGGTACCCAAGATGATAGATCTGATACGGGAACCACCTAGTGATGTGTTGTAATGTGTTTGTAAGATAGGGTGTGGAATACTAAACAACCTTTTGACTCTAGTTGGACAAATATGTATGAAAGGATTGAAAATGATGATTGAAAATGACTTAAAATGTGTGAAAAATTTGTGATAAAGAATGGTTGACTAAAAATGAAGCCCCAGGGAAGCAACCTTAGAAACTCTTTGATATCAGAACACAGACACATTGTGAATTCATAGACGTGGAAATAATCCACTTATACGTAGTTTAAAAGTGCATAGATGCATTTTTCCACTGTTGATATGTAAATATTAGTTATGATCAAATATGTGATTTTAGAATGCGGATACACAACAAGATGAATCATAGACACGATATAATAATTCACAAATGCGATAAGATGTGTTGCCAATGTTTTTTTAGTCTGATAACCAAATGCGGATATGTGGTGCTTCCTTGCGTAGACACAATTTTATGTTCTAGATACGTGATAGGAACAAAAATAGACATGGCTAAAAAGATCAAATACATGCTGGAATCTAACATAGATGCACTTCTGACAATTTTATAAATTTTATCTAGGTTTTGCAAATTTTTGAGAGTGACAAGATCTTAATGTTGAATGTCTTATGGCAAGAAAACATAACAAACAATAAAGACACAATGTTTGAAGGTGTTTTTGTCAAAATTTGAGTGCAATGTGTATGTCCAATAGGCCAAATTAGCCCAATTTCCATGGGTCTAGCACAATCAAAGACACATCAAACACTTTTTAGCTTAAGGTCAATGTTATCATGGTAGTAACCTCAACCCACAACCTAGAATCTCCATCGACTCAAGTGTAGGGATACCTTGATGGGTGTATTAACTATTTTTTCTTTGCATGAGAGGATGGCTAGGGGCCTCCATTATTGGAAGGATAACCTATCACTCTCTCCCCATAAAGATAAAAGTAGCTTATGCGATGGGGTTCACCTAGTTTGCTAACACTTCACCTAGTTGGTGTTGCTCAATTCCACCAACTCACCAGGCCTAGTTGCACTCTAGACCTCCAATTCCTTCTCAATATATTCTAGGGCTTGCTTCTTAACCCTTCCAAGGTGTTTTCTTCCAGTGTTTTGGCTAGGAACCCTACCAATTCACAATGCTTCCCATGTGCTCATTATGGCTGTCTTGGCTTCAATTTTTCAAATTGAACTCCTATAGTTGTGAGTTGATGTAGAGGTATGGAGGTGGCTAGTAACATGTTTTGAATTCCTTTTGGGTCCATTTAAGGTTTGCAATCTTTTCCCTCTTTACCGATTTCACCATTTTGCCTAGAAAAGGGCTACAAGAAATTAGCCCTATTAGGCCTCCTAAATCCGGTTTTCTAGGGGTTGGAGGAAAACGGTCCAAAATACCCCCATAGAAAGTTTGGATTTTATTCAAAGTTACACCTAACCTCAAGTTATTTTTATGGTTTTGGCTCCTTTCTCCACTGTACAATACCCTGACCCCAAAATGAGGGTTTTCAAGGGTTTCTAGGCCTTCTAACTGGCAATGACTGGTCAAGTTGGTGTTTGGGAAACAAATGAATTTTTCAAGGATTCCCCTTGCATTGGAAACTATGTACTAACTTCATGAACCCCTCCAAAATCTTATATGGTGGTTTGGCATTCACTCCTACACTTTGCACATCAATTTCACCCTGTCTCCTCTAGCCGGGTTGCTCCTAGACTCGCCTAGAACGAGGTGACAGTCATATTAAATGTCATCTCCAGAACTTGTCCCTACATATGTACACTGTATAAGTGGTTTCCCTTCATGTCCCAATAGGCCATGATGGTAGCACGTGTGGAATTCATGGGGTAACCATTTTACATAAAACTGCTATATACAAGCCAAAACTGGTTGTTTGTAAACCAAAACAAGAAAACACTAATAAAAACTATCTAAAAAACTTGAAGTGGAACTAAAATCTCTATAAAACACCAAATAAACTCAATCCATTATTGGAGCAATGGTTTCAATCCATTTGCAATTCATAAAATGAGTAAAAACAAGCCAAAATGTTGCGAACTAGTCTGAAAATGAGTAGTTTCAGATTGTTGAACTTACAAAACAAAGACTCAAACCTTGGTAACCATGCAAGAGAGGGTTATTATATCATTCCCCATGTGTGGAGTCATTTTAGGGCATTGGAAAATCCCTAACTCCATCGCTAATCAAATTAGGACAAAAGTTGTCATGACAACTTTTTGCAACTTTGCACTTTTTCACTTTTTGGCCTTCTCAACCTATGAGACCTATTCTAAGTCATCACTCATGAATTTTAAATCATTTCTAAGACTAATTTAACCCTCCCTAATTCCTATACCAAGTTTTGACACTTTTGAGCATCAAAAAGGTCAACTACCTACTCAAACCACTATTTATGCACAAAATGCAAACCTAAGAATAATGAACTCAACCTAGGCCTACATTTTACTCATCTCACTCACTCTTGGACCCTCCTAGAGTCATTTTTCACTACCTGACTTTGCTAGGGTCAGTACAAGCCAAAATTGAGAAAAACTAATAGCCTAAGTCCTAGGTGCTCCTGCACCATTATGCTAAGCCGAGGATTCTTGTATCATCTCATGGGAGCCTTATGGTGAGTATCTTGGGGAAAAAACCAACTATATCCTTGCACTTAAGCTATCACATTTTTTGAACAAAAAAGGATGGGCCACTATTCTAAAGGTGCCTATTCATGTTTCAGGGTATCTGGTGGCTATAGATGTGATGTTTCACTCAAATTAATGAGGCCTCCTAGCCCTTGTGGTTTTTACCCACCACTATGGGTACTTGAGGAGACAAACATTGATATAACACATCAGCACCAGGTGATAAGACACTTTCATCTAAAACCTCAATCTTTTATATAGTGGACAAAAAAAAAATACCGCTTGGGTCGTTCCCTCTCACAAGATGGGAGGAAGGCCCTCTAAAAGACAATAATAATTTATTTTAAACCCAAGATCCAATGGAAGGCAAGGGGAGAGGATAATTTTGTTATCACCTTTAGGGTTCTAAACTAAACACAAAACATACCAAGACACAAGACACTTCAAGCAAAGTTAATTATTCTCAACAAACAAAGAAAAATGATCAATAAAAATGTGTGAGCCTCATTACACTAGGAATTGAAAATGCATAGACACACACATAAATTACCCCTGCAACTAAATGATTAGTAGTTTCAATAATCACCCCCACCTGCAAGCACACTTGTTAGGTTAATTTTAGAAAATCAAAATCAAAATTTGAAAAGGGGGCCTTTGATAATACGGTTTAGACAGCTACACCTCTTTGTTAGTCCAAAATAAGGGGTTAGCACAAGAAAACCAAATCTGAAAATGAAAAATCAAAATGCTGAAACACAAACACCAATATACCTAACACAGACGTGACGATACGACTCACAAATACAAAATTTTGATGCACAAGTGCGATATAACAATACACAGATGCTTTTCTGATACCTGCAAATGTGAAAATGTCAAACTTGAAATCCTGCAACCTACATGATCACCGAGAACTAAAACGTGACAAAAAAACAAAAAACATGATAATGCTAAATAGAAATATGATAAGATGTCGCACAGATGAGAACTAAATTGTAGAATAATGTCGTTAGATCTGAACCAAAAATACAATAATAGGATACATAGATGCGATAAGATCTCACACAGATGCGAGAAGAAGATTCATATATGCAATTATGAGAAACTTGAAAAACAAACAATCAGACAAAAACACAGACGGAATAATAAGATTCACAAACGTGCTTTCACAAGTGTAATATTCATTTCTAATCCAATCTGTAACTTGACAAAAAGACTTAAAGTTCAAAGATGATGTTAAAAATAAAGGACAAGAGTCCCACCAAGCATTCCAAAATGTATATGGTGAAATTTAAAAGATTAAAACTATTGTAAAACCATAAAAGATCCAACCACATATAAACCTAGTTCTACAATCAAGAATCCACCATACACCAATGAAGAACCTAAAACATGCAAATAATAACAAAGTAAAAATATTATACCATTCACATGCTTAGTAGGGTTTGATCTCCATTGTTTCCTATCTCCATTGATCTTGTTTGATATATTTTCTCTTAGATTTTATGTGTGCACAAGAGCTCAAGAAAGAACGGATTGTGGTTGTGAAGTCGCTTGATCACATGAAGGCTTGATAGACACATTAGTTAGGATTGCGAAAGGATAAAAGAATCCTCTTATATTGAAGATAAATTTAGAAATGGAGGGATAAAACTAAGAGGTGAAAGGATAAATGGTCAGTTAGGATTAAAGGGTAGGTAGGGAAAATAATAAAATATGAAGGGCGTAGTTAGAGGAAAATTAAGAGATAAATGACAAGTGTCATGGAGGGAAAAAGATAATTAATTAATTCAATAAATGAAGATCTATTTAATTAATAGAAGAAGTGGGATCAATTAAATAAATAAAATATTTATTTAATTTAGGGAAAGGATAATTTAAATAAAGAAAAATTTTTATTTAAATAGGGAAAGGCTAGAAGAGGATAAGTGAATTAATTAAATAAATAAAAATCTATTTAATTACTAGAATGTTTAGGATAAAATAATTAAATAAATAAAATATTTATTTAATTAAGCTAGGACAATTTTAGGTGTCTACAATAGTTACTTGGGATGACGACTTAATAGACATTGTAAGATTGTTTGTGGAGTCTCATATTTTAGAATTGGGAGACACTATTCATGACATTCATCTTCTCTTTGATGAATTTTATTTTTCAAATTTTATGGAGAAACCTTTGGATCCTCTTGTTCATTTTCCACATGATCATTCATCACAGTTTGACATGGGTGTGGATACTTTTGACCAACATTTGGAGGAGATGTCTTTATCTTCAAAGGAGATACTTGAGTCTTTGGATCTTGTTTTGCATACATATCTACTGGGTTTTGCATTGTCATCTTCATCAGTGTGGACTAGAATATTTGATTTGAAAGTAAGAAATTTTAGCATCAACATGTAGACACAAAAGAAGTATTTAGAGACTTCATACATTTTTGTACTTTCTTCCTCCAAATTCCTTTTAGGAATGGGAAGACAATCTTCATACACGTTTTATTTGTTTCTTGCAAAGGGGAGGAACATTTTTCAATGATCATGTTTAATCCTCTGCATCCAATTTCAAGCATCAAATATTGGTACAATTGACTTCTTTTGGAAAGGTGCTGAGATGGGAGGGGTGAATCAACACTTTACCAGTTTTACTCAATTAAAAACTTTTAACTTAAGTTGTCACTAACTTAACATTCATCAATATAAATAACTATTTTAGAAGAATAACCATGCTTGAAAGGAAACATAGTGACACCAAGATTTATCTCGTGGAAACCCAAATGGGAGAAAACCACAGTGTGAGTAGGATCTCACAAATTTTGTACTCTTCTAGAGTACACTCGGTGAAGAGCCATCCCCATTAAGAGATTACAAAGGCACTGTTAGGTCCCACCCGGTTAAGGGATTTTGTCTAAGGCATGTTAGTGCCTTTACCTTGTTAAAGGTAGCCTTGTCAAAAGGTCTTAAAATCATCAATTAAGATGACACTCGGTTAAGGGATTTTTACAATGGGACCTGTTAAAGTCCACCCTACTAAGGGATTTTAGTTACAATTGTTAGAGAGCAACATAAAGATGATCTGCTAGAGTGGCTACTCATTAGCTTGATCAGATCACACTGAAGAATTACATTATGTCTGCATCAGTTGTGCCTATTTTGCACAACACTGATTTCTTGAATGCACCTTCAACTCTTCCCTTGGTCGATTTGTTGATCCTTGGATTCCATACTGTCGGTCCTCTGTCACTTGGGTCACCACTCTGTTGAACTCCACTCTACTAGTCCTCGATCACTCGGCTCTGCACTCTCTTAAACTCCCCCTGTGTACACTTTCACATTATCTCATTTCACCTTGACAACAACCATCTAAAGAATGAGATATGTGAATTTATTGACCCCTTTGCCTGTCGCCAACTTTCCCTCCAAAACATCCCATTCAAAATTCTGTTATCATGCCTCAAATCACGCCTCTGAAATCATTGCAGGAATCTCTGTCAAGACAGTCGAACATGTTGATAAGTCCGTCGGTTGACTGGATAAGACTCCTGATTTAACTGGATGTTAATTGAACATTACTAGTCTGTCAGTTATAGACTCTTTCGGTGTACCGATCAAAATCTGTCTAGCCAGTTTCCTCCTGTATACCAGTCTGTTCTTTGCTTAGCTGGTGGACCTCTTTTGTGCCGATCTACTCACTGCAACCCGGTCTACTTACTACTTTCCGGTCTACTCACTATTTATCATGTTTACTTATTTCTTAGCCGGTTGACCTCAATATCCTAGTCTACTTACTACCGATGGACTGTGAAGACTTAAGAGATGGTGTTGCCAACAATGACAACCATGTCATTCACTGGTCATACAAACTACATCAGAATGCCAACAAGTTCTGCAACACTTGAACAAATAGATTTCTATCAGTTAACAGTCTTCTCTTCTTCACTAGATCTCATAGCGCCGGTTATCAGATTACTCTCTCTGATTCTTGGCCTCTCTTCTTTCTCTCCTGGCTTCACAACACACTATGTCACACTTGGATGCCTTCTTGACCAATCACACCTCAATGGTTAGCTTCACTGTTAAACTTGTAATAGTTTACCAGTACTTTGTCTCTATCGGTTAAACCCTTTCACCGGTTCGCTTGCAAGCTCACTCTACAACTTTCTTAGAATAAATTCTAAGGAAGATGATTTTTTCTTCTCCCAAGCTCTCTTCACTCTTCTTCTTCACATCAAGCATCAATCATTTATGTCTCAAGCTCATAGATTTATAATCTAGGATTACTGCCAAAAAATGCATTCAAACAATGTCGTGTTGGGTTTTGCCTTATCCAACTCAATCCAAATCAGATTTAATTCAATCTTCTTTTCTAGGGATATGATCTTCATGACATCGATCAACACCAACAAAGCTTCACATTCCAATGCACGTTTTCTAAATCTGGAGGTCTGCACCATGCTTTCTTCTTTTCTCTATCATACACCATTAATGGCTTTATTGTTTTCTTCAGCAAATGGGTATGAAGATCAAATATTCTTGCAGGATCAGTTCAGTCGCTTTGCCAGCTTGCCTTCCTCGAGCTGCAATCCTCTAGCATCCTCTGTGACTTGTGGGTTCTTCATAAAAGTCGACCTGCTTGCTGACATGTTACATCAATGCATACTCCACTGACCTGTGAAATATCACCACTTGGCATCCAGTTGTCATGCTTGTCGACATCCACCTCTTTTTGGATTCCTATGTTAGTTTGACATTCTTTTTTGACCAAGCTTGACTACCAGCTCAATTCACCTTACCGGTGTGACCAAAAAATATCCTCTGTACTAGCAACACATCCTCTTGATAATTTGTGTTGCCTTTCGGTATGTCTTCATGCCATCCTTTATGTTCTTCTCACTAGGTGTTGTTGTGATTCTTTTAACATTCCACCTCTTCATCACAAGCAAACAACCAACCTTCATCTCAGTTTGTGCCTTACCGGTAAGCCTTCTTTACCGGTAGATGACACAATTCATTTGTATCAATAGCCTTTCTTTTGTCTACTCACTCACATGTGCATTGCTATTATATGTCTTTCTCTTCTTATACCGGTCACCACTTCTTACTTACCAGTGACCTTGCCAAACCTATTGACATCAATGATAACTTAATGCCAATAATGCCAACACTCTGGACTGGCCATCTGCTGCCTGTATTGGGGTCAAACTTTGTCACTTTTAGAGATTCATTCCAATCTATCCCATTTTACAAAAGAATCAAATGACATAACAAAGAATAATATTTGAAATCCAATTTGTATTTCTCATCATTTTCTTTTACCAATCCTTCATATATATTGTCTTGAATATATGCAGCAAAATCATATAGATCATTGGATTGAGGATTTTTAATCTTTAGTGCCATCATCATAAAATCTACTGGCATTTGTGATCTTCCACAATCTTCTCCCAAAACATGGCAAAGGGCATAGTAAGTTTTTACAAAATAAAACTCAAAATTTATTAAGTCAAAAGGCTCTTTTTCAATATTTAAAATATAGTTTTTCCCCATTTGATACATCTTCTTTCTATAGTGGGAGATCTCTTTCTCTCTATAGAAGTCTTTCCTCAAAGTATATTATGTCCCCAACCTCTTAAGGTAAATTTTCTTGAGAGCACTCCTATCCAAATCAAAACATTGCATTATGGCATCCTTTGCTACATCAACCAAAATATGCCCATCCACCATCCTCACTGTCATGCTCTTAGGATGGTAGTGCTTGCCAAGCTCCCTAATTAATCATGGTTACATAAAAACATTAGGGACAACCAGCTTAGCTAAACCAAGATTCCAAAAATTTGATGCAAGAGCAAGCTTACCTCTGTTTCCATAGAAATACTAGAAAATGTCCCACCCCTATTTGTGGTGATAGCATCTCTACATTTGGAAAATTTATCTAAAAATGCAGCTTTAAGGGCTTCCTGCATGATTGAGCCCTTAAAGAGTTCCAACAAGTCCTGGTGCAATCTCCTTCCTTCCCTCCTCTTTTTATTCTCTATTTCCTCTTATCCTTTTCTCCACTTCTTCAGATAATTCCTCTACACTCTTGGTTGAAACTGATATAGTAGGGGCCTGTGAGGGTTTCTCTTGTTGAGGGGGAGGGTTCTCAGTGTTAGGAGGGTTTTGGGTTGAAGACTCATTCGTATCCTTCTTGGACACTCTCCTCTTCTTTGGTTGAGAGGATTCTACAGGCAGTCCAATTCAACAATTTGGGGTCTGTCAATCGTAGGTGGGGCTTGTGCAGAAGATGAGGTGGTAGCCTTTTTAGCAGGATCCCTCCTCCTTTTGGGTGTTGGAGCTTTGGCTTGAGGGGATGGATTGGGCTCATTAACAGGCGGTTCATCTTAAGAGACTAGGGTGGCAACCCTTTTTTGGTGCCCATTTCCTCTTAGGCTTAGAGGATTCATACTGAATTGGTTGGTTTGATTCAACACTAGGAGGATTTATCTCAACATAGGGAGGGTTAGGCTCTACAGTTAGCTCATTTGAAAGTTCAAGAGATGGGTGAATTATTACAAGGGGGGTGACATGGGTAATCTCTAGTGTAGCGGAATCTTCTCCTCTCTCGGGAGTCTCTTTAGCAGTTGGGGAGGTGTTGTCTTTTCCTTGGGATGTCATTTCTATACTTCTAGGGTGATGAAAATACTTCTATATCAAGTAGAAACCCTACCAAATCTCCTAAGTTCCCAAGAACTGTGAGGAAATACAAGCTTTATGATTACTTGGCTGCTCAAAATCTTTTCGACATAATTGAAGCTCTAGAAATTGCTCTGGATCATCTGAAGTTTCTCTTCGCTCGTTCTCTTGGATGCAGGGTATGTAAATGAGTTTTATAAATAGATTTTATTCTTCATAGGAGGTTTTATATTAATTCCTTTGTGTAGGCTCGATGAGTTGGTGGCATTGAAATTCAAACTCTGTTATTGATCTGGGAATGGACGGTTGAGATCACCTCATTGACCCTCTTGATTGCTGACCTGACACCTTAAGATTTAAATTTTGTCACCTTAGATTTTTCTTCATGTTCTAAAGTTCTTCCTTTATTGATCCTTTAGCCACCTTTATATATTATTTTCCCATGCGGGATAGCAAGGCTTCATACTTTTCCTAATTCAGTTACCCCATGGGATCAATTTTCCTCCACACTTGTCAATGTGGGGTAGCAGGACTACCCATTCCTTCATTGTTTATGTTTATCCCTCTATCCCGCATGGATATGAAGTTATATATATTTGGCTCATAGGGTAGTGGTGTTGTCTTCCTTTATTGTCTTCTTTGTCTTGCTAGCTCATGGAACAATCATTTTTTATGCATTTGGATCGCGGGGTAGCGGGGTTTCTTTTTCTTTGTTGCATCTCTTCATCTCACTAGCCCATGAGAAAATAGTCCTCTTTATTTTAGGCTCCCAGGTTGGCGGGGTGATCACTATGTTCTCATCTCGCTAGCTCGTCTCATGCTTCTTAAGCATTTTGACCCCCGCGGGATAAAGTTAGCCTTTCTCTTAAAATGCATCTTGCTATCCCACGAGGTACCTTAGTCTTCATTTTCATCCTTGCTTCGGTGGGCTATGGGGCCATCAAGTTACCTTAGCACATATGATACCCCACAAACCCACATCACATCTCTTTAGGCCCTTTGACTCATGTGGAGTAAAACTATTGTAGCCCTTTAGTGCATCCTGCCATCCTAGAGTGATATTTTACCTGCTATCTTCGTCGCATGGGATGGCAGGGCTACCTTCACGATACATCATATGTTCATCCCGCCAACCCATGAGATATAGTCACTTGGAAAATAAGCCACATGAGGTAACTTTTCCCTTCACTTAGCGTGTATCTTGTTATCCCACTAGGCATATCTTCATGACAAAAGGGGTATGCAGGGTAAGAATCCTCTTTACTAATGCACATCCAGCTACCTCATGACACTTTAGCAAGTGAAAAATAGACCCTTCAAGGTAAGAAGGAGATGCAAAAATCTTGGACCCCATTACCCTGTTGGATATTGACCTACACTAAGCTTTCACTTAAGCAAAAAAATTAGCACATGGATAGTTGAGAGTAATGGGGCCATGAGATTGCTAGGATACTTAGGATTTAAGAACATAGGGAAAATAAAGTTTAACCCTTCATGTTTCAAAATCAATTGACTCGATAAAAAAACCTAAGACATGGAGCCAGTAAGGGGACGATTTAAAACCCTCTCATAGGAAACTTAAAATCCTGCAACCCCTTGAAGCCGGTCAACAACAAATTAGAAGATGGATCAGGCGAATTTCACAAAGGCTTACAAAGCTTAAACCCTACCAAGGTCTATTGAGAAACCCTCGTTGGCATTTGCATGAAGATTGCATTAATGAAATGTTATGTTGTTATTGATGTCAATTATAACCGGTAATGATGTTGTTATAATGTTGTTTTGCAACCGGTATGTGAGCTTGTGAAGTAAACCGATATTACTAGAGAAGAAGTGAGATCAACTGGTAAACCCTACCTGTTGATATGATAAACCCTAACCAATGAAGTTTGGTGAATCAGTTGTATTGGTTTATGATCTTACGATGAGTAGTAATGATTATGACATGTATGCATGTTATATGAGAAGAGTTTCAAATGGTTTTTGGCGCGTACAGATAACAATTTTTATCTTGGGAATGAGCAAGTTCATTGCATGTAATGGAAACTGTGTGATGAGTTACAATGTTCGATGAAGCGGTGATCAAGGAGCGGTCAAGAATATCTTGAATGATGTGCAGTGATTATTATGTAATCCAATGGTTATACTTGAACTGATTTGTTTGTAATCTCTATGAGAGAATTAGGTTTGTGATGTGTTACTGGCCTATTGTTTTGTTTATAAGGTAGATGATTTGTTTTGTTGTGTATTTGGCAATTTGTAGTTGAGAGTGAGAATGTGGTTTTCGAATCAGATGATGTATCTGTAGTTTATGTAAAGGCAGATAGGAGCATGAAAAGGATCTGAACAAGCAAGTGTAGTGTTATTTAAACAGATTAGCAAGCCCATGTTGTTTTCTAACAATTACATTAGTTAAATCCCCTAACCGGGTAAGCTCTAACAAGCTTAGTGTTATTAAAATCCTCTAATCAGGTGGTCCATAAGCTTGGATTTCAAATCCTCTACCGAGGTTACTCCTAACAAGGTATTTCTTCTAATAGGGCATTATAGTCAATCCCTTAACTAGGTGGTCCCTAACGGGATTTGTTCTTAATAGGATTTATTGTAAAGCTTTAATAGGCTAGGCTCCTAACAGGGCAAACTTCAAAAGAGTTCAAAATACTTGTGGGTATTCATCCCCACCGTGGTTTTTCCCATTTGGGTTTCCACGTCAAAAATATTGTGTCAAGTGGTGAATGTTTTTGTGGTTATGTTTACTATGGTTGAATTCCTTAACTTCTAAATCCACTTTGATATGTTATGTTAACCGACAACAATCAGAAATATGTTTTACTTATATCAGTAATGTATTTGGATGTTTTGGTTAAAAGGTTTTGAGAGTTTCAGAGTTGTTTTACTGATAGTTTGTTATAATAGTCAACCGGTTTAACTTGTCAGTTTAGAATTTTATATGAGAGGTTGTTTTAGAGATTGGTGAAAGTTTATACAGTTTTCTATCTACTGATTCACCCCCCCCTCTCAGTAGTTGACCGGATCCTTATTCTTTCATCATACCATCAGTTGGTATCAGAGCATTTCAGGTCCTCTAAGGTCTAAGCCTAACAACTTGAGGTAAAGATCTTGTAGAACATGATGAGTAAGGAAGGTCCAAAGTTTAATAGAGAAAACTACAGGATATGGAGTGATAGAATGAAAATTTATATCAAGAGTCTAGGAAGTCAATACTAAGAACATGTTGGTAATCAATATGTTGCACCTAGTGGACTATGACTGATGACCAAAAGAAAGAGCAACAAGAAAACAGTCAAGCACTGGAGGCTATTATCAATTCTTTGTCTGATGCAAAGTATGTAGATGTCCATGGTTTGGAGACTGCATATGAGGTATGGAAGAAACTTGAAGAGATCTATAGTGGTGATGAGCATGTGAAGATTGCCAAAGAAGAGAGTCTAAGAGGAAAATTTGATGACATGTAGATGGTTGAAGGTGAGAATATCCAATAGTATGGTCGGAGGATAAAAGAGATAGTTGGTAAGATAAAGAGTGTTGGTGGTAAAGTGGAAGATTCCATAGTAATTAGTAAGGTGTTGAGAACCCTTCTACCGGTCTACGCTATCTGAGTTGCAGCCATTTAGGAGCTAAAATCTATTGGCAAAACTAAGGTAACTCTTGATTCCATCATTTGTAAGATTATTACTTTTGAAATAAATGGTTATGATGGTAGAGTTTCGAAATTTGAATCTGCATTTAGAGCTTCAGTTTCTAACCCATCTATGAGGAAAAGTAGAGATGTCAATCACAATTATGAATCTAGATCCAACAGAGAAGTTGATGATGAAGATAGTTTGGTTGAGCTTGAAGCATTGTTGGCCAAGCGGTTGCCTAGAGGTAACGGTAAGTACAAAGGTAAATTACCTTTAAAATGTTTTGCATGCAACAAGATTAGACAGATTGCAACTAAATGTCCTAATGGTGACAATGAGCATAAGCGTGATAAGTTCAAGAAGTACAAAGGAAAAGGAAAAAGAGATTGTCTAATTTTTGTTGATGGTGGTATCACTAATGAGGAATCTGAGGGTGATGCTAATGAAGACATTGTCTTTGTAACCATTAAAGAGGAGACATCTTATCATAAGGCATTAGTTTCTTGCATTGATAATTCTGATGATTGGATTATTGATAGTAGTTGTTCACACCACATGACTAGTGAACGGAGCAAATTTCTTACCTTGAAGGAATTTGATGGAGGAGTTGTGAGATTCAGTAATGACTCACCCTGCATGGTAAAAGGTAAGAGAATTATTTCTCTTAATGGAAAGAGAAATACAGATGATGTCTACTGGGTTGAAGGACTAAAGCACAATCTTTTAAGTGTTGCTCAACTCAATGACATAGGATATTCATTGGAGTTTAAGAATGGAATGTGCAAAATATATGGGAGAAAAGGTGAACTGATTGCAACTGACAAGAAGAGTAAAGGTAACCTGTTTCAATTGAATCCTAAAGTCAACAACTATTTAATTGCTAAAGTAGATGATAGTTGGCTTTGGCATAGGAGATTTTGTCGTATAAATTTTGATAACATTGTTAAAGTAAGTCCAAGACAGTGAGAGATTTGCCTCAGTTGGACAAATAGGTTAATGCTCTATGTAAGGAATGTAAGATGAGAAAGATGACATCCTCAAATTTTAAGAGAAAATCTTTTTCAGTGGAACATTTGTTAGATTTGGTTCATACAGATCTTTGTGGACCCATAAGGACCAAAAGTATTCAAGGTGATAGATATTTCATGATCTTCACTGATGATTGCTCAAGAATGATGTGGGTCACATTCTTGAAGGATAAAACAAAACCATTTAGTAACTTCAAGGCATTCAGGGCCTTATCTGAAAAGGAAAGTGGTAAGAAGATAAAGTGTCTGAGGACTGATCAAGGTGGTGAATTCACTAGATACTGTGAAGAAAATGGTATAAAGAGGCAACTTTCTGTACCGAGGACACCACGACAGAATGGTATTGCAGAGAGGAACAACTGGTCAGTTGTTGAAGCTGCTAGAATGATGTTGATACAAGGAGGTGTAGCAAAAAATTTCTGGAGAGAAGTTGTCAACACAATTGTCTACACTATGAACCAGATTTTAGTAAAGAGAGGTAAGGATAAGACTCCTTATGAATACTGGTATGGTAGATCACCTAATGTCAGTTATTTTAAGATATTTGGCAGTAAATGTTTTATTAAGAGAGGTGACTATGTTAGCAAGTTTGAGGCTAAAAGTGATGAAGGCATATTTCTTGGTTACTCCACCAAGAGTAAGGCCTACACATGTTATAACAACTAGACATAGAGAATCATTGAGAGTTTTGATGTTTGAGTGGATGAGTATCCTGAAGTCTCAGGGGAAACCAGTGTGGAGAAAAAGAATGAAGATCCTTGCATTATGATTTTGGAGCCAGAATCGGAGAAACTTGAAACTGATGAAGAGAATGTTGTTGTACCAGTTCAACGGAACAGGTAGTTTCAAAAGAAGAAGAAGATGATAATGAAGAAGAACCTAAAGATAATGATCATATTATTCTGAGGTATGTCAGACTCAATCATAACCCTGGCCAAATTATTGGAGATAAGGATGTTGGAGTATTAACCAGAAGGAGAATGAGAGAGAATTCTTGCATGATCTCCACTATTGAGCCTAGAACTGCTAAGGAAGATTTTGGAGCTGATAACTGGATTAAAGTTATGGAGGAGGAGCTTGATCAAATTGAGAAGAACAACACATGGACCCTAGTACCAAGACTGGTGAATAAAAATGTGATAGATACTGAGTGGGTATTCAGGAACAAACTGAATGAAGATGGAGTAGTAGTCCGAAACAAAGCTAGATTGGTTTGCAAAGGTTATGCACAAGAAGAAGGAGAAGACTACGGTGAGACTTTTGCACCAGTTGCTAGACTGGAAGGTTTCGGGACTTTACTTGCTTTTGAAGCACATAAGGGATTCAAAGTATATCAGATGGATGTGAAGTCAACATTTTTGAATGGAATGCTGGAAGAAGAAGTATACATTGAGCAGCCAGATGGTTATGCTTTGACTGATACAAAAGACATGGTATGAAAATTGCACAAGGCACTATATGGGTTAAATCAAGCACCGAGACCATGGTATGAAAGGCTACATTCACACCTGATGAAGATAGGTTTTCATAGAACCAGTGAAGACAACAACATATATCTCAAATCTGAAGAAGATGAGATACTAGTTAGTGAAGTGTTTGTAGATGATATCATATTTGGAGTCAATGATGACATTAGTAATGACTTTGCAAATGAAATGAAAAGTGAGTTTGAAATGTCTCTAGTGGGAGAGATAAAAAATTTCATAGGCTTGCAAATACAGCAAATGAAGAGTGGTATTTTCATCACACAGTCTAAATATGTGAAAGAGGTGTTAAAGACATGTGGAATGAGTGACTATAAACCAGTTGGGACACCAATGGTTATAGGTTGTAAATTGTCTAAGGAAGATGAAGCCACATTTGTTGATGAAAAGGAGTACAGGTCAATGATAGGAAAATTGCACTATGTTGTTCATAACAGACCGGATATAGCTCATGCAGTAGGTCTAGTTGCCAAATTACAGAAGAATCCAAAGGAAACACATTTGATAGAAACCAAGAGGATATTCAGATATTTGAAAGGTACTATTGACTATGGATTATGGTATCCATATACAAGTAACTTTGATTTGAAGGTGTATATAGATGTAGACTGGGTAAGTAATGTTGATGATAGAAAAAGCACAACTGATGGAGCATTGTTTCTTGGAGGAATACTTGTTTCATGGAGTAGCAAGAAGCAAAGTTGTATATCTCAATCTACTGCTGAAGCTGAGTATGTTGCAGCGTATATCAATTGTACCTAGGCTATTTGGATGAAACACATTCTAGAAGGATTCAATATGAAGTTTTCAGAGCCGATAAAGATCTTATGTGACAATACCAGTGCCATAAATATTTCCAAGAACCCTATTTTGCATGCATGAACCAAGCATATTGAATTGAAATATCATTTCTTGAGAGAAAAAGTGCAAAGTAAAGATGTGTTATTGGAGAATGTTTCTACCAAGGAGAAACTTGCAGATATCTTTACAAAACCCCTGCCTAAGATTACTTTTGAGTATCTTAGAAGTTAGCTAGGGGTTGTACCCCTACATGAGGTCAATTAAGCATGATGTAGATTACATCAGTCCTGGAGTTACTTGCAGAATTTTATAGCAGGATTGGTGTAGAGTGGAGTTATTCCACAAGGGGAGCATCAAGTTGCAGGGTGATGATGCTTAAACAGTGAAGTTTGACATTGCATGTTTTACTCTCACTTTGGCACTGTTGTCAAAGGGGGAGAAGAACTATGTGGTTATTGGAAGAAGGATTGCATGATCGTCAGAGAGAAGATCAATAGCCAGTTACCAGCTGAAGACATGGAAACTCAATTGAAGGTGAATACATGGTAAAATGTAAACCAGGATTCCTATTCACAATCATAGCAATCAAGGGTATTGATACTTGTATTGCCATCAATTCCAAAGGGGGGGATTGTTGGCATTTACATGAAGATTGCATTAACAAAATGTTATGTTGTCATTGATGTCGATTATAACTGGTAATGGTGTTGTTATAATGTTGTTTTGCAACTGGTATGTGAGCTTGTGAAGGAAACCGATATTACTAGAGAAGAAGTGAGATCAACCGATAAACCCTACCTATTGATATGATAAACCCTAACCGATGAAGTTTGGTGAATCGGTTGTATTGGTTTATGATTTGATGATGAGTGGTAATGATTATGACATGTATGCATGTTGTATGAGAAGAGTTTCAAATGGTTTTTGGTGCGTAGAGATAATGGTTTTTATCTTGGGAATGAGCAAGTTCATTGCATGTAATTGAAACCGCGTGATGAGTTATAATGTTCGATGAAGTGGTGATCAATGAGCAGTCAAGAATATCTTGAATAATATGCAGTGATTATTATCTAATCCAATGGTCATACTTGAACTGATTTGTTTGTAATATCTATGAGAGAATTAGGTTTGTGATGTGTTACCGACCTATTGTTTTGTTTATAAGGTCGATGAGTTGTTTTGTTGTTTAGTTGGCAATTTGGAGTTGAGAATGAGAGTGTGCTTGCCGAACCAGATGATGTATTTGTAGTTTGTGTAAAGGTAGATAGGAGCATGAAAAGGATCTGAACAAGCAAGTATAGTGCTATTCAAATAGATCAGCAAGCCCCTGTTGTTTTCTAACAATTACAATAGTCAAATCCCCTAACCGGGTAAGCTCTAAAAAGATTAGTGTTATTCAAATCCTCTAATCACGTGGTCCATTAGCTTGGATTTCAAATCCTCTATCGAGGTTACTCATAACAGGGTATTGCTTCTAATAGGGCATTATAGTTAATCCCTTAACCGAGTGGTCCCTAACAGGATATGTTCTTAACAAGATTTATTGTAAAGCTTTAACAGACTAGGCTCCTAATAGGGCAAAATTCAGAAGAGTTCAGAATACTTGTGAGTATTCATCCCCACCATGGTTTTTCCCATTTGGGTTTCCACGTCAAAAATATTGTGTCAAGTGGTGAATGTTTTTGTGGTTATGTTTACTATGGTTGAATTGCTTAACTGCTAAATCCACTTTGATATGTTATGTTAATTGGTAGCAATCTGAAATATGTTTTACTTATGTCAATAATGTATTTTGGATATTTTGGTTAAAAGGTTTTAAGAGTTTCAGAGTTGTTTTACTGTTAGTTTGTTATAACAGTCAACCGGTTTAACTTGTCAGTTTAGAGTTTTCTATGAGAGGTTGTTTTAGAGATTGGTGAAAGTTTATATAGTTTTCTATTTATTGATTCACCCCCCACCCCTCTCAGTAGTTGACTGGATCCTTATTCTTTCATCATACCATCAACCCTAACCCAAGGAGGACTCAAAGGAAAAAAGAAAAGAAAATCGGCAAAATTTTGCCACTCCCAACAAGGCCTTAGTTGAAAAGAAAATAAATTGCAAAATCAAGGTTTTAAGAACTGATAATGGTGGAGAATACTTTTCTAAGGAATTTGATGAATTTTTTAAGCATGTAGGAATTGTAAGACAAAAAATTACTGTGTATACTCCACAACAAAATGGAGTGGTAGAAAGGTTAAATCAAATAATAATGGAAAGAGCTCAAAGTATGTTAAGTGGCTTAGGGCTTTTTTGGGCAGAAGCTATAAGTACTACTTGTTATTTGTTAAATAGATCTCCTTGTAAGGCTCTTGATTCAACACCTTATGAAGTGTGGACAGGTAAGAAACCCTTTGTTTCACATTTAAGGGTATTTGGCTATGAGGCTTATGTTCATGTACCCAAAGAAAAATGAACCAAGTTGGATCCAAAAGCTAAAAAGTGCATTTTCATTAGATGTGGTGATAATGTAAAAGATTATGAGATATAGATGTATTTATTATTATTTTATGTTTTCCCATGGTTTTTTGGCAGTCATGTAATCAAATAAATGTGCTCCAACATAAGTGGTGTGGGTTTGATTAGTTGGCTCTTTTTCCACAATCCAATGCCTTAAAAATCAAGTTTTTAGTTGTCAAAAGATGTCCATCAAGAGGTATAACATGAATGCCTATTTTTAGGGATGTTGTGACAAATTATATGACAATTGTAAGGGATAAAAAGGGGGTGAATCATTTTGGATGTGAGAATTAGCTATTATTACACGCATAAGAGAATCCTTACATTTGTTATTAATAGTCTATGACCCATGTAAGAGTATCTCCTATATTTGGGGGATTATTATGACAACTTGTAAGAAGGTGTAATGTCATGTAAGAGGCTATGTTTGGCATGTGAGGGTCATTTATAATTTCACCATGGATTTTTAAAACCTTTTTTTGGTCCATGGTAATGTTTTATGGTTGTAAGTTGAGCCCCCAATGGTCTATATATTGAGGGGTAGAGTTGGAGACAAAATACGTTGTTTTATAGGTACACAAATGTTGTTAAATTGAAGCAAAATTGAGGAAATATTTTTTTATTGTAATCTGTTTGAAGAGTAATACCAATTTTTCCTCTTTTCTTGGTGGAGTTTTTCCCCAAAAGGGTTTCTCCATGCAATCACAATGTTATGTGTTCAATTTTATATGGTGCTATCTTGTTGTTGTTAAAGTTGATTTTAATTCTATTAAATATACATTAATAGATCTGATTTATTGTTGCTTCTATTATTTTTGTCCACCTCTTATTTTCTAACATTTGGTATTAGAGCCTAGCTAGTTTTGTGTCTTGGGTGGTAGAAGGGAGTTTTTTTGAGTTTTTGTGGGAGTTTTGATTGATCTATTTTTTGCACATTTGTGTTGATATCATGGTTGCAACTAAAAATGGAATTTTTCCTTGAAGAACGATATTTCTTTGGATTCCTGTACAGAGAAATCTTAAAACTCAGGTGATGATGCTTTAGTTTCTTCTCTTCATGTTATGACTAGAGAACATTGGTTAATTGATTTAGGATTCTTGTACCATATGACTCCTCATAAGGAGTGGTTTCCACATATGAGAAGTATGATGGAGGAAAAATCTACCTCAATGATAATTATTCATATCATATTATCAGAAGGGGTAAGATTCAATTGTCTTTTAGTGATGGGAGAAAAAATCTCTTTCAGGTGTTTTGCATGTCCTAGGTTTAGAAAGAAATTTAATTTTAATTTCTATGTTGACTAATATGGGATTACATGTAAAAATTGGCAAGCATGGTTGTAGTAGGAGGAAACTTGATGGTAGCAAGAGGGACATGGGGACTCTTTTTAAACTTGAAGCCACTACAATTGTTCAATCTTTTAATGTAACTGAATTTGAAAAATACTTGTATTTTGTGGCACCGTAGATTAGGCCATATTAGTGAGAATATCTTAAAAACAATTTTGAAAGAAAAATTGTTAGACATTTTTTCTTATTCAAATGAGAGTTTTGAATTTTGTGAACATTGTGTGTTTGGAAAACAAAATAGAAAGTCATTTCCTTTAGGTGGTAATAGAACTAAGAGTAAATTGGAAATTATTCACTCAAATGTATTTGGACCAATGGATGTTGAATCAATTGGAAGATCTAGATATTTTGTCTCCTTTATTGATGATGTTTCTAGATATACTTGGTTATATTTTCTAAGGCATAAATCTAATTTTTTCGCTAAATTTAAAGAATTTAAGGCCTTATCTAAAAAGCAAATAGAATGTAAAATCAAGGTTTTAAGAATTGATAATGGAAGAGAATATTGTTCTAACGATTTTTATGAATTTGCAAGCATGCAAGAATTGTAAGACAAAAACTAATTTGTACACTACATAATAGAATGGGGTGGTAGAAAGGTTAAATCAAACAATAATAGAAAGAGCTAGAAGTATGTTAAGTGGTTCATGGCTTGATAGATGCTTTTGGACAAAAGCTATAAGTACTGCTTGTTACTTGTTAAATAGATCTCCTTATAAGCATCTTGATACAATACCTTATGAAGTGTGGATAGGTGAGAAAACTTTTATTTTGCATTTAAGGGTATGTGGATGTGAGGATTATGTTCATGTTCCTAAAGAAAAATTAACTAAGTTGGATCCAAAAGCTGAAAAGTGCATTTTCATTGAATATGGCGATAATGTAAAGGGTATAAGTTATGGAATCCACTAACCAAGAAAATTATCTTTTCTAGAGATTTGATTTTCAAGGAACTTAGTGTTATTTCTGATCTTAAACATCCAAAATAAAAATATAAGGAAAAGAGAGTGCATTTTGAAATTAAGCATGAAAGTGCACCTCAAGAAGAACAAAGAGACAAACATGAGGAAGAGGATGAGGAAGAAGAAGATGAGGGTTAAAACAATTTGTTGATCAAATTGAATAATATGAAAAAATTGAGCAAGATTTGTTGGTATTATGGATGTGTTGCATTAGTTTTGTCATTGATGTCAGCACTTATCCTTCTGGAGATCTATGCTTATGTTGAACCGACACATTGTGTTCATCGACATGTTCAGTGACTTATGCACAGTCACCGGTATATTGTTCACCAGCACTGATGATGACTTGTTATCATTTGGAGATCACTTGGTTATGTCAAAGACATGGTTTGGATATCTGGTTTTGGTTTTTTGGTTATTGGTCTAATCGGGTTGACATATTTGCTATTACCGGCAAATTGGTCTAGGTTATGGACCGACATGCATTATCTATTCCACATCAGCACGACACATTATGGAGATAATTTATTGACTGGATATTATTGTAAATGTATTGAGCCAACATGATGCATCACATCTTGATTCATTTTTAATTAAGTGTAATATTCTTAGTAAGCCGACCTACACATTTGGTCTTAAGTTTTGGTATATATGTAAGATCTCATTTGTGAGATAATGTAATAGGAATGTAACGGTATATGGTATATGGTATTGTAACATGGTATGTGCGAATATTGAAGATCATATGAGTAGACCATAGAAAAGGTTCAAGGAAGGTTTGAAGGTGATAATTAGAGCTTAATCGGTACTAAATCCAGCATTGGAGATGCTACTTTGAGCAGTACATTATCATTGGATTTAACCATCCAATTGTAGTCAGTGTGACTCCTATTTTGTGATTGAGTAGTGAGCTCTAGGTGATTGGCCTTTCTGCATGTGCATACCCCATTTGTATACACATACTATTTGCAGTAGTATCATCTGATTATGGGTAAGGTTTCCCACCGTGGTTTTTCCCCTTACAGGGTTTCCATGTGCAAATCTGTGTGTTATGTGTTGTGGATGTTGTTTCTCTTTATTTTTTATGCATCAAGTTTCACCGGTATTGATATTAACTGTTAATCTGTTAATTGATATTAAATTTGGTTTACCGATATTATGCATCAAGTTTGATTAAGTTATATTTGGGTTGAAATTAATAGACAACTGATTCACCCCCCCCTCTCAGTTTTCTCTCGGGTCCTAACAATTGGTATTAGAGCCAAGTCCTCTTTTTGCAGAAGTTTAACAGCTTGAGGAGATTCTATGGCAACAAACTTTTTCAAGAAGGACAGTCCGAAACTTGATGGAACTAACTATGGTATATGGAAGATCATAACAGAGACACATCTAAATTTCATTGGAAGAGACATATGGGAAGTTACAAAGAATGGCTATGTTGGTCCTACACCGAATCAACCTAATCCACCAACATTGGGCAAGGATCAAGAGAATGATTGCAAAGTAAGAGAAGCACTTTTGAGCGCATTGTCAGATCAGCAAATCATGGGATTATCAGACCGATCTACTACTAAAGCTATTTGGGATAAATTGGAGACATTGAATGAAGGAGATACCACTGTCAAAATTGCAAAACTGGAATGCTTCCGGGTCAGGTATGAAATTTGAAAATGGAAGAAGATGAAAGAATTTCAGCTTTTATGGAAAGGGTTAATGAAATTGTTTTGGGAATACAATGTTGTGGAGGATCCTTAAGTGAAGATGAAATTGTTTCTAAAGTTTTAAGAGCATTGCCACCAGCATATAAAATGAAATTAATTGCTATTAATGAGTTGAGAACAATGCCTAATACAGCAGTATCTAAAGATACCTTGGTTGAAAAACTTTCAGCATTTGAGCTTGAGGAATTTGGTCTTGTTGCTACAATTAAGACAAATTTAGCCTTCAAAGCATCATCATCTAGATCATCATCATCATCTGAAAAATATGATAGGAAAGAACTTTATGCAAAAGAACTTGAAGATATTAGGAAGGAAAATGAAGAACTGGAAGAACTTGAAGCACTATTTGCAAGGAAAATGCCTAAAGGTCCTATTGGAAGTAAGTATGAAGGTAAAGCACCATTTCAATGTTTTAACTGCAATAAAGTTGGTCATATGGCATCTAGATGTCCTGATAGACATGCAAGATTGAGAGAAGAAGCTAAAAGGACATATAAGCCTAACCCTAAATATCAGAGATACAAATTTAAGAAGAACATAGACAAATCATGTTACTATGTTGATGAAGGAGTTACTGATGATTCTGATGAAGAACCGATAGACAATGGATGGGATTTTATTGCAATAAAAGAAGATCAACTGACACCTACTGTTCCATCGGTAGACTAGGCCCTGTCAGCTAAATTTGAAGAAAAGGATGAATGGATTATAGATTCCAGATGTTCACATCATATGACTGGTGATAAAAGTAAATTATTATCTTTTCAGGAATATAATGGAGGTCTAGTAAGATTTGGGGATGATAAAGCTTGTTTGATCAAAGTAAAAGGTACTATATCTTTTGATGGTAAGCACAATACTGACAACGTTTACTATGTTGAAGGTTTTAAGCATAATCTTTTGAGTTTTGGTCAATTAGTTGATTAGGGATTTCAGTTACAATTCAAGAATGGTAAATGCAAAATCATGAATAGAACTGGTTTGGAGATTGCAACCGATAATCAGACTAGAGGTAATATCTTTCATTTGAATAACAATGAAAAGACATGCTTGATTGCACATATTGATGAAAGTTGGTTATGGCATAAGAGACTTTGTCATGTGAATTTTGATTGCATTGTAAAGATCAGTTCAACTAAGGCAGTAAGGGATTTACCTAAGATTGTAAAACCTCATAATCCGGTATGTAAGGAATGCCAAATAGGAAAGCAAGTTAGAACAACTTTTAAGAGTATTTATGAGAAATCCAATAATGTTCTTGATTTAATTCATACTGACTTGTGTGGTCTGGCTAGAACAAGAAGTCTATAGGGAGATAGATACTTTATGCTAATTATTGATTATTATTCTAGAATGTGTTGGGTTACTTTTCTCAGGGAGAAATCAGAAGCTTTTGGAAAATTCAAACTATTCAAGGCAATGGTAGAGAATGAAATCGGTAAGAAAATCAAACGTTTGAGAGCAGATCAAGGAGGAGAATTTACATCTAAGGAGTTTAATACATTCTGTGAAGTGAATGGAATCAAAAGATAGCTACTTGTACCTCAGACACCTCAGTAGAATGGAATTGTGGAAAGGAAGAATGAAACTATTCTGGATGCAACGAGAAGCATGATATTGGAAGCAAATCTACCTCATGTGTATTGGAGAGAAGCAATAAATACAACGGTTTACACTTTCAACAGAGTGCACATCAAAGGTGAAACCGATAAGACCCCCTATGAACTACGGTTTTCTAATACTCCTACTCTTAAATATTTCAGAATATTTGGAAGCAAATGTTATATTAGGAGAGATGAGTATGTTGGTAAATTTGATCTAGAAGTGATGAAGGAATATTTCTTGGTTATTCATCTAAGAGAAAGGCATATAGATGTTTTAATAAAAGATTGCAAAAGATCATTGAGAGTGCAAATGTGAAGATAGATGAACACTTTAGAGGAAATTCAAGGTCTGTAGATTCTGAACCGACAATTGAGATGATTATAAATGAACCAATACAGAGTGCACCAGTACAAAATGTGAATCCAGTCACACTGACATCATCAGAGAATTCCATAGTGACTCAAGAACAACAACAAGTGAATAAACCCCAGTATGTGAGTCTGAATCACTCTGAAAGTCAGATAATTGGGAATAAGTATCAAGGTGTTATGACAAGAGGAAGACTGGCAAATGAAGTGGTATGTTTAATTTCTCAAATTAAACTGGCATCTGTTATTGAGGCATGTGAAGACAAACATTGGATTAAAGCTATGGAAGATGAGCTAGAACAAATTGAAAAGAATAATACATGGACATTAGTTCCCCGGCCTAAAGACAAAAATGTAATTGGAACTAAATGGGTATTTGGAAAAAAAATTAATGAAGATGGTAAGGTAATCAGAAACAAAGAAAGATTAGTGTGTAAAGGATATTCATAGAAAGAAGGAATTCACTACAATGAAACCTTTGCACCGGTAGCTATAATTAAGGCAGACAAATTATTTCTTGCATTTGCAGCACATAAGAATTATAAATTATATCAGATGGATGTGAAATGTGCATTTATGAATGGTGATCTTGAAGAGGAAGTTTACATTGAACAACCCGGTGGATTTTCATTGACAAATAATAAAGATATGGTTTACAGATTAAGGAAAGCTTTGTATGGATTGAAGCAAGCTCCTAGAGCTTGGTATGCTAGATTGGACAAATATCTTTTGAAGCTTGGTTACACTAAAGGTAATGCTAATAGCAACTTATATTTCAAAGTGACTAATGATGGCATCTTGGTTATTGAAGTTTTTGTTGATGATATCATTTTTGGAGGAGAAGATGGATTGTGTAAAGACTTTGCTAATAAGATGCAGGAAGAATTTGAAATGTCTATGACTGGGGAGACAAAATTCTTTTTAGGATTGTAGATTTCACAGACTGGTAAAGGTATATTCATATGTCAAACAAAATACTTGAAGGAACTACTGAAGAAATTTGGTATGGAAAACTCTAAACCGGTAAGTACTCCTGTGACTACAACTGATAAATTGACATTGAAGGATGATTCAACTCTTGTTAATCTGACTAGATACAAGTCTATGATTGGAGGTTTACTGTATTTGACACAAACAAGACCTAATATAATGAATGCAGTATTTATTGTTTCAAGATTTTAGAGTAATCCTAAAGAAAATCATGAATCAGTAGTGAAAAGGATTTTTCGGTATCTACAAGGCACAACAAATCTTGGTTTATGGTATCCTAAAGATGATTTTTTTTTGATTTATGTGCATACACCGATGCAAATTGGGCAGGAGATGTAGATGATAGAAAGAGCACCACTGGAGGAGCATTCTTTCTTGGTAGCAGATTGATTTCATGGTTGAGAAAGAAACAGAGTTGTACATCATTATCAACAATAGAATCAGAATATGTTGCAGCAACAACTAATTATACTCATGTATTATGGATTAAACAAATGTTGAAGGACATAAAGGTAAAATGCAAAGAACCTATAATCATTTATTGTGATAATTCAACATCAATTGATATATCAAAGAATCCAGTATTTAACTCTAAGACTAAACATGTTTCTATCAAATATAATTTTTTGAAAGAGAATGTTGAAGCAAAAGAAGTGAGATTGGTTTATGTGAATACTAAAGAGCAGATTGCAGATATGTTTACTAAGCCTTTTCCTAAGGAAAATTTTGAATATCTCAGAGAGAAGCTTGGGGTAATACCCTCATTGGTAGAGACTTAGACAGTTGAAGATTGGCATCAAACTGACAAAATTTAACAGAGAAACCTTTTTCCGGCTTTGATGGAGGAGAGCTACTTCTCAAGGGGAGTAGTTGGCTATAACAATTGGTTATTGTAATTGGTTGTATGTTTTGGTATTTGTATTGCTTTGGCATTTGATGTCAAAGGGGGAGAGATATCTATGGAAAAACATTTTCCTTGTGGAGAGATTATTCATTGGGGGAGAGATATATACTCTCTATATTGATCTATTTTGGCGATTGTTGGTTTCTGGTTTTTGGCATTCTGTTTTTGGCACTTTGATGTTTTTCCATGGTGCCATCAATGCCAAAGGGGGAGATTGTTGGTATTATGGATGTGTTGCATTAGTTTTGTCATTGATATCAACACTTATCCTTCTGGAGATCTATGGTTATGTTGAACTGACACATTGTGTTCACCGGCATGTTCAATGACTTATGCACAGTCACCAATATATTATTCACCGACATTGATGATGACTTGTTATCATCTGGAGATCACTTGGTTATGTCAAAGACATGGTTTGGATATCTGGTTTTGGTGTTTTGGTTATTGGTCTAATCGGGTTGACATATTTGTTGTTACCGGCAAATTGGTCTAGGTTATGGACTAGCATGCATTATCTATTCCAAATCAGCACGACACGTTATGGAGATGATTTATTGATAGGATATTATTGTAAATGTATTGAGCCAACATGATGCATCACATCTTGATTCATTTGTAATTAGTTGTGATATTCTTAGTAAGACGACCTACACATTTGGTCTTAGGTTTTGGTATATATGTAAGATCTCATTTATGAGATAATGTAATAGGAATGTAATAGTATATGGTATATGGTATTGTAACATGGTATGTGTGAATATTGAAGATCATATGAGTAGACTATAGAAAAGGTTCAAGGAAGGTTTGAAGGTGATTATTAGAGCTTAACCGGTACTGAATCCAGCATTGGAGATGCTACTTTGAGCAGTACATTATCATTGGATTTAACCATCCAATTGTAGTTAGTGTGACTCCTATTTTGTGATTGAGCAGTGAGCTCTAGGTGGTTGGCCTTTCTGCATGTGCATACCCCATTTGTATACACATACTATTTGCAGTAGTATCATCTGATTGTGGGTAAGGTTTTCCACTGTGGTTTTTCCTCCTTACAGGTTTTCCACGTACAAATCTTTGTGTTATGTGTTGTGGAAGTTGTTTCTCTTTCTATTTTATGCATTAAGTTTCACCGGTATTGATATTAACTGTTAATCTATTAAACGACATTAAATTTGGTTTACCGGTATTATGCATCAAGTTTGATTAAGTTATATTTGGGTTGAAATTAATAGACAAGTAATTCAGCCCCCCCCCCCCCCCCCCCCCTCTCAGTTGCCTCCTGGGTCCTAACAAGATCAAGAGTGACAAGATCCCCTACTTCATTCATATAAAGTCAACAAGACAACAAAATAAAGTTGACAAGTGTAACCCACTTGATTTTCATTGTATATTTTCTTTATTAAGTACTGATAATGAACCTAGATCCTTTGGGGAAACTATTTTAGTAGATGATTATGATTCTTGGAAACAAGCCATTCTAGAGGATATGATAGTATTAGAATCATGTGATACATGGGATCTTATTCATTTTCCCAAAGGAAGAAGAGCTATTAGTTGTAAATGGTTCTACAAAAACAAATTGGAGCCAATGGTTCGTTAGAAAAGTACAAAGCTAGATTGGTAAATAAGGCCTACTCCTAGAGAGGGAGTTGATTTTGGTGAGATTTTATCTCATGTTGCTAAATTATCTTGTATTATATTGTTTTTATCTTACTACTAATGATTTTGAGATTGAGCATAATGGATGTTAAAACTGCTTTTTGCATGGAGACTTGGAAGAGGAAATTTATATGCAACAAGCTAAAGGATTTGAGGTAAAAGGAAATGAACACTTTGTTTATAGGTTAAAATAGTCTCTTTATGGTTTAAAACAATCTCCTTGAACGTGGTATAAAAAATTTGGTTCATTTGTCATGAAATTGGGTTTTGTTAGAAGTGAAAAAAATCATTGTACATACACCAAATGTATTGACGATCATATTCTAATCATTGTATTATATGTGGACGATATGCTTCTTATCAATAATTCTAAGGCAATGGTTAGTGAGCTAAAATCTCAACTTTTAGGGGCATATTATATGAAGGATTTGGGAGCTATAAGGTATATACTTGGTATGGAAAACAAAAGAGATTGGGCAAACAAAAAGCTTGGGTTGTCACAAAGTAAGTATGTTGGCACTATTTTGAATAGATTTAGTATGCAAGATTGTAAATCAATAAGAATTCCTTTATAGGTTGGCACTAAGATCTTATTAGATATGTTTCCTAAGAATGATGATGATTTAGAGGATATGTCTAATGTGCCTTATGCTAGTGCTATAGAAAGTTTAATATATGCAATGGTTTGTAGTAGACTAGATATTGCACAAGTAATGGGAGTTTTAAGTAGGTTTATGTCTAACTTTGGTAGAGAACATTGGAATCATGTTAAAAGGGTGCTTAGATATTTGCAAGGAACTTCTAATTATTGTTTAAAATATTCTGGGACTAACAGTGTGGATAAGACATTACGCATGCATGGATTTATTGATGCAAATTAGGTAGGTCACTTGGATAGTTGAAGGTCCATAAGTGGGTACGTGTTTACTTTATTTGGAGGAGTTGTAAGTTGGATGAGTAAGAGGTTGCCTACAATTTGTTTATCTACTACTGAAGTAGAGTACATTCCTGCTACCCATGTTTCTAAGAAGGTAGTATGGTTACAAAGGTTGTGTGCATGTATTGGTTTTGATTGCAAGACAGTTTAGATTGGTTGTGATAACTAAAGTACAATTTATTTAGCTAATAATACTATGTATCATGTAGGAACGAAGCATGTGAATTTACAATACCATTTTGTTCATTAGTTGATTGAAAATGGATAGATTGATTTGAAAAAACTAACACTCAAGTGAATGTTGCAAAGTATCTCACCAAACCTATGAGTACAAAATAGTTTACTTGGTGTAGAAAGGCCACACACCTTGTTTATTGTCCCTAGTTGATTCCATGATAGTGTGATTCCCCTAGCTCTTGCAAGGTATTCAACAAGTGGGAGAATTTTGGGAATTAAGGTGTCTCAACCTTAGCAATTCCAATTTATGTATTTATTATTATTTTACTTTGTCCCATGGTTATTTAGAATTCATGTAATCAAATAATTGTGCTCCAACATAAGGGGTGTGGTTTTTATTAGTTGGCACTTTTGCCACATGTTGATGCCTTAAAAATAAATTTTTTAGTTGTCAAAAGATGACCATCAAGTGGTATAAAATGTAAGGCCTATTTTTAGGGATGTTATGATGGATTATATAACAACTGTAAGGGCTAAAAGTGGGGTGAATAATTTTGGATGTGAGAATCAATTTTATGACACACGTAAGAGAATCTTTACATTTGTTATTAATAGTCTACGATGCATGTAAGAGTATCTCCTATATTTGGGGGATTATTATGACAACTTGTAAGAAGGTGTAATGTCATGTAAAATCCCATATTTGGCATGTAGGGGTCATATATAATTTCACCATGGATTTTTAGAACCTTTTTTTGGCCCATGGTATTGTTTTATATTGGTAAGTTGAGCCCCCAAGGGTCTATATATTGAGGGGTTGAGTTGGAGACAAAATAAGTTGTTTTACGAGTACACAAATGTTGTTGAATTGAAGCAAGATTGAGGAAATGTTTTTTTATTGTAATATGTTTGAAGAGTAATATTTTTTTCCTCTTTTCTTGGTGTATTTTTTTCCCAAAACGGTTTCTCCATGTAATCATAGTGTTATGTGGTGTTATCTTGTTGTTGTTGTTATAGCTGAGTTTATCTCCATTAAATATACACCGATGGATCTGATTTATAGTTTGATTTGAATCTTCTAGTCCACCTCTTCTTTTGTAACAATTGATATATTGGATATGGTGTAAAGGGTAATGAAACTCACATAAATAGGACAAAGCTAATGGATTAGATTTGTATTCCCAATGCCTCTCATACAATTGTTAATGCAAGCAAAATATGTGATTAAAAGTACACAATTTCCAAATAGAATAATTTATTAACCTATTAATTAAAAAAAATCACTAAATAAATGATAGATAAATTATTCTAAATATAAAAATAATATGCAATAATAATCATATCTAAGCATATAAATAAAAAATAATGCAATGCATTATGTAAGGTTCACCAAAAATGGAATATTGGGGAATAGGGTTCAAAAGTTTATGCATGAAATCTAGTAATTAAACCTATCTCCAATGATTCCATTTGGAATGAGAATGGGTCCACTTGACTCGATTACAAATCCATTTGAAAAGGGTTGAGCATAAGGTGAATTCAATACTCCTTGAGTTGGAGTTGAAAATGAACTATGAAAATATAAATTGAATGTAGGGTCTAGGGCTAAAAATGTTAAATTAATCATAATCAACATGCATATATAGCTTTAGGTTATATATGTTGACCTAGAGTAAAGATCTGGAAATAGGAAGCAAAGAGGAACCTATGTTTGAAGTTTGGGCTTGAAAATGCTAGAAAATGTTACTTGGGGCGACCTTGTCCACGACCTCGGATGTAGACAATAGAGATTCATGGTTCACACAATTAGATATTACAAAGAATGGTCCATTACAAGAGAACATGTGGAATCACAATATTCATTTGTGGCAAATATCCCACTTGCACATAGAGAGGTTGAAGAGGTGTTCCCTTTACTAAAACTAGGGAAAGGATGAATACACCACTAAAGGATTGTTTGCAATGGTATTTCCCAATTTGTTTCCAAAAGACAATACCATATTCAAACAAGAACATATCAAAGAGGTAAATTTACATGAATATGCTCTCCATCTTCTATGATATCATAATAATAGATTTGCCCAACACCCACAATTTAGATACTTCATACTAAATATACTTATACATCATTATATTCAAGCTACAACATTTGTATTTGTACATAGACAATTGGATGATTCTCTACCTACAACAATTGTTTACCTTCACCAAAGACTAAAGGACTTGCTCGGTGGAAAGCTTCCCAATCAACTCATATGGTTTCCTTCATCAATTCATGGAACATGCCTATTTTGGAACTAGCATAGAGGGGAGCTTTCAAACATGGTTATTCAAATTGGTTTCCCAACACTATTATTCACCCAAAGTAGACTACAAACCCTTGTATAGGATCAACCACTACATTTTGTTATTTCATGCATGATAACTATGAGTGAGAAGCTCTAGTGAATCTAAATCTACCATGAGAGAAAATAGAACCAAAAGAGAAATAAATAACATATTATAATAAATTGATTTGAAATCTCCTAGATTTGAACAAATACTAAAAATGAGGCCCCCTCAACACCCCCCCCAAAAAAAACTACTTTAGGTTTCAATATGTCAAAGCAATCAACTAGAGTATGAAAAACTCAAAAACTAAATAAAATATACTTGAGGATAAATTTGAAAAAATATGTATGTATATATCTAAATAACTCCTTAATAGCTTTTCAATGCCACAAGAACAACAAAAAATGGATAAATAGGTAGAAAGTTATGAGATAATAAATTTTAAAAAGGGGAATCTAGACTTTAATTTTCAAAACAAACACTTGTTAAAAAATCTAAAACATAACCTATACCAATACAAATTTATTAAAACTAAATTTCCAATAACTAACTATAAGAATTCAAAAATTGAATGTGCTAGCAAAAATTTATGGCTTTCAATGAAACATCGGAGATAACGAATGGAGAGAAAAAAACTATAGACAGGGTGACAAGTCATACTACCAATGAAATTGATCAAAATTCTCATAAATAAAAAAGTTTTCCATGGGGGCAAATACAATTCCACTCAAGAATTGTCAGGCAAAAATAAACAATGGCGACAAAGGCAGAAGATATGGGGAAAATAAGGGAGGAAAAATTTTGGGTAGGAGGTGGAAAAACTACAAGATGATCCAGAAGACTCTACTTGGTTCTAATGTAAAACCCAATCTCAAGTTAACAAACAAAAATGCAACAAAGTTTCACAATTGAAAGCATAATAGGAGAGTGATAGGGACGATCAAATTGGAACATAATAGAAGAATCTTTACAAGGAATGATAAATTCCAAAATAATGGAACCCTATTTGCAAATCCACCTTTGAAAAGACAAGAATCAAAGAAAGAAGAAAGAGAGAAAGAATGGTTTACTCCACTTGATAAAAATCAAAGGGCTATGGTGATTCCCTTAAAAACCCTAGAGCCAATTGTGGAACATCTCAAAGAATTTGGTCTATTCATGAAATGGTCATGTGGAGATTCTCAGGTGGATGAAATCCTTAATTGGTGGACATTGTAATATGGTGGTCAGGTAAGTGCTAGAGCCCTTGCTAATGATTTCCTTCTCATTGATTGCAATGATAAACACCTGAAGAAAGAACTTTTATATGGTAAACCTATATTCTAAGAGGGTTTATGTTTCTATTGGATAGATTGGGAACATAATTTTCATCCATTTAACCAAAAAACTAGAAGATTTCCTAAATGGATTAGACTTAGAAGCCTTCCTTTAAAATACTGGCAACTAGGTGCTTTGGAGCAGATCAAAGATGCGCCAGGATCCCATATCAGAGTAGAGAATTTTTTCTATAGAAAAATTGGAGTGGAAGCCAAAATTTTAGTTATTATAGATAATTATTTATGATTTTTAGACAATCTAGAGATAACCATAGCAAATGGGAAATGGCTTCAAAAAATAGAAGTGGATTTAAAAGAGAGGGGGGGAACTGTGTTCTTGGGCTAGGGTATACAACTAGTTGTTCCAAGTATGCATGGGAGACAAACAAGAACAAAGACACACACATCATGATTATAAGGGAACAAAAAAGATAATGGATAAGTAGAAATCATAGGTCAATACTACTAACAAAGAATTGGAAGAAGGGGAGTGGGTTGAGCCTGAATCCAGATTCTTGGAAGTAGGTAGAAGCGATGATGTAAACCTTGAGGACAACATTCAGGTAGTTGATAAACTAAATAAAGAGTATTAAACTCTTAGTGAGAAAGATCTTGAGTTCCTCAAATAAGAAGCTGAAGCCTTACAAAAAGTAAATAGATTGGAAGAATATTTACTTTGAGAAGTGAGGGACAAAACAAAGGGGAATGCTTAGTATCATTCAATAGATATGAAGGGATCATTCCTAAACCTTGCAAGGAGAAAACAAAAAAGGTTTTCCTTGAGATTGAGTGTAAGGAAGGCAGACAAACAGAGCATGTGACTGCAAAATCCAAGGGTGATATTAGGAATTCAAAAGAAAGGATTGAGGATGAAGTTAGATCATAAAGGGAGTAGAGAGACAACATGGAACTTGAACCACTATGTGAATTTCTAGGTATCACAATGTCTCAGATCAATGATAGGAGGAGATTATTAGAGAAAAGTAGGAATTAATTAAGAAAATTTTGGATTTGGAGGAGGTGGAGGAAGCTAAACAAGAAGCCCTATTTGGAGATGGGGACATATAAGTAGAATATGAAGAGAAGGGAGTCAATAGAGGGAGGGTAATTTTTCAAAACATGGCTAACAAAGTTAAACCATTAATTGGACAATTGTTAGGAAAGAGGAAGGGTAGGAAATCTTTCTTGGAACTAAGATCAATAGGTGGAGAAGCAAGAGATCAAGCCAAAATCACATCACTACTGAAAATAGAGAAGGGAAATACCCTTCCCCAAGAGCCATGATTCTCCTTACTTGGAATGTTAGGGGCTTAAATGCCCCTAACAAATAATGCTTAGTTAAGCACTAGATGTCAACATTTAAGGTTGACATCATAATGATACAAGAAACCAAATTAATTAATGAAGAGATCTAGTCATTTCATAAAAAAATAGGAAATTGGAAGTTGGAATGGATCCATCTAGAAGGGGCTTCAGTAGGTGTCACTGCCCTTTGGAAACTAGGTAAGATCTCCTTTAACAAATTAGCTAGTGGAAGGAATTGGATTGGCGGTAGGTTCAAGAGCTTATATTCCAACCTTAGCTTCAATTTAGTAAATGTTTATGGCCCTGTTTCCAAAATCAGAAAGAGAGAATTATGGGAAGAGCTTAATAATTTCCTATAATCCTTTTCATCTCCTTATACTATATTTTGGGGAGACTTCAATGCAATTCTATATTTGTCAGAAAAGAGAGGTAAAATACAGAGAGCCAATCAATCACAAATAGATTTCGCAAAGTGGGTTAGAAGAAGCAATGTGTTGGAAATTGAATCAGAGAATGGTTCCTTCACTTGGAATAATAGGAGAGTGGGGTTCAAACACATTGCTAAAAAAATGGATAGGTTTTTATTCAATGGGGATCTTTCTTCTTTTCCCTTTGGTCTTAAGGCTTTTATCCTTCCTTTCTCTTGTTTGGATCATTTTCCATTTGCCTTTACAATTATTGATAGTGGGAGATAGAAAACCAATAGGATGTCCATTCAATTTTGAAAGCATGTGGATGAGGGACATAAATTATTTTAATTTGATAGAAAGCTAGTGGGGGAGGAACAATTTTCAGGTTCTAAACTATTTTCCTTCACAACCAAACTTAAATCAATTAAGCATAAATTCTTTAAATGGAATAAAGAGAACTTCAAGGATATTTTATCTGGTAAGAAAGAGATTGAAGGAGATATGTGAAGCCCTAAATCAGTTGGTATTAGAGCATGGGATGGACCATGAGATATGTTATAAAGAGAAAGAATTATTAATTAAATATGAAGATATTTTAGCTAAAGAAGAGATTTTTTGGAGACAGAAATGAATGGAAACATGGTTGGCAAAAGGAGACAAGAACTCTAAGTTATTTCATAATGTAACAAAGCAAAGAAGAGACATTAATAAGATCGATAAATTGAAAAAAGAGGATGCAACAGTTTTAGAAGATTAGTCAGAAATTGCTCATTACACGATCTCTTTGTTCCAAGACATTCTAAATAATTGAGAGGTATCAAATTGGAAGAATGAGCAGGATCTCATAACTAACATTCCTAAAATAGTTATGGAGGATGAAAACATAATAATGACTAGAAGGTTTAATCATGAATAGATTAAAGAAGCTATATATCAGCTACACCTAGATAGAGGCAATGATCTAGTTGAATCAATAGAGATAGCCAAGAACTTAGGCAAATTCTTAAGAGAGATCAATAATACCTTCATAGCTCTCATCCCCAAGAAAGAGAATGCCTCTATCTTGGATGAATTTAGACCTATATCATTATGCAACACAATTTATAAGATAATGGTAAAGGCAATGGCTAACAAGATAACACTCATCCTTCCTTATATCATCTTTGAAGAACAAGTAGGTTTTGTTCTAGGTAGATCCATTCAAGACAGAGTGATAATTGCTCAAGAAGCAATACATTTGATCCAAAACAACAAACTTCCATGCATGGTTATCAAGTTGGACATAAAAAAGGCCTATGAAAAGGTGGATTGGTGGTTCTTGTGTAAGTGTTTAGAGGCATTTGGTTTCTATAAGCAGTGGGTTAATTAAATCTTCTATTGAATTTCTAGCACAAAGTGTTGTCTTCATTAATGGCTCCCCATAAGGATTTCTTGAAATCTCTCAAGGATTGAGAGAAGGTGATCCTTTATCCTCATTTCTCTTTATCATCATGGTTGAAGCTTTTAGGAGGACCTTTAAGAAGGAACATGAGGAGAGGCTAATTGAAGGTATAAAAATTTACGAGTGGAATTCTTGCAATCACCCATCAACAATTTTCTAATGATACAATTTTGTTCGAGGCTAAAAATAAAATGGGAGCTCATTATTTCAGGAGTATTCTTAGATAGTGTGCATTGGCATCTGGGCAAGAGATCAATCACAATAAATCATAAGTTTTATTTTTCTTTGTAAAACCTAGAAAATAGGTTGAGATACTTACTTCTCTACGATATAGAGAAGGTAAGTTGCCTTGTATATACTTGGGTCTTCCATTAAATAAGGGGTTACACTCATCAAATCTATAGGATCCTTTGAGAGAAAATATGGAAAATAGGTTGACCACATGGAAAGGAAAATCACTATTCTGGGTCGGGAGATCAGTCATGTTGAAATCAATCATCTTGGCCTTACTTGTGTATCAACTCTCTTGTCTCACACTTCTTGAAGGAGTGAATGCAAAATTGGTGAAGATGACAAGGAATATTTTCTGGTACAGTTTGGAGGAAAATAAGAAAATGGTAAGGATTGATAACTCAATGATGAGCGGATAGTACCAAACCCATATTGAGAGGGGGGGGGGGGTTGAATCAGTACAGACAAAAACACAATCCTAAACCGGTTTGTCAGCAGACACCGTGCTTCAATAGACAAACAGTAACACCGGTCTTAAACAGAGTACAACCGACAAAACCCAGAATAACTGAGACAAGCATAAACCGGTTGACACTTATCTTTTCATACATTCTAATACTTCATTTCCATTTCACCCTAGTGCATGAACAGGTAATCTATCATCAAAAGATATATAAGCAGCTAGATCAACATGATTTACCTTCAGACACAAATCACTTAAACCATCACAAGAATATCACCATACATAACACATAGTTTTTTTCACGTGGAAACCCAACTGGGAAAAACCACGGTGGGGATGAATACCCACAACTCTTTAGAAGTCCGCTCTGTTAGGAGCCTTGTCCGGTTAAAGACTGATACAATAGGTCCTATTAGGAACCACTCCTGTTAGGGATCACCCGGTTAAGGGATTGCTAGAATACCCGGTTAAGGGTTAAACCCTGTTAAAGGTTACCTTGTTAGAGGATTTCAAGAACTCAATGGTTTTGAGTCACCCTATTAAAGGATTTACAACAAACCGGTTAAAGCTACCTTGTTAAGGGATTTCCCAACTGTTGAGGTGGTTAGAGATCAACAGGTATTACAATGATCTGGTAACAACACTCAATGCCAATGCAGATCCGCTTTAGCTCCTCTTCACCTTCTGCACTTACACTCTGCAGGTATCACTTCTCTCCTCTGGTCTGGCAAGAATCACGTATCTCTTCTCTTGGATACACACACAAATTTTGCCAACAACCTCAGAAAGAAACACAACATTGACCTTATAGGGAACATATAGGTCGGTAGCATAACTCCTAAACCCTAAACCTGTTAGGTTAAGAAATTCAAGCGGTTCAATCTTGACCATTGAGCATATTGCATTAAATGCAACAATCTTGATCCAATCTCAAGACATTCTCCATCGTTCATTTTCCACTGATTTCATGGCGGCTGATAACCCATCACATGTTATCACCATTTATAGACTTCGCACATTCCCGAGGTAGATGGGAATAATCTCCTTCATGCAAGATCCTTCATGCACCCAAGGATGATGTGGCAACATGATCTGTTCTTCGTTATCATGCTAACTCATCACACAAAGTCACCAGTTGAGCCACACAGGCTTGAAGCACTTCAACCGGAAACCCTGAAGTTGAGACTACCAACTGGTAGTCATATAAAGCTTCCTGTGCCGGTTCCCATAACCATATGCCAGTTCACCTTGAACAAACACATCGCTTCACTTTGGCACAAATGCCAGTTCACAGTGTTATACTAGTTCTCTTCTCTTAATCATATTGACATCAATGACAACACATAATGTCATTATGTCCTCATACTGGTTCACATAATGCCAATAATCTCCCCCTTTGGCATTGATGGCAATATACAAAGATATCTATCTGCTTCACATCTTCTCTGCTTCTCTTCTTCTCCCCCTTTGACAACAATGCCAAAGTTGAGGCACAAGCTTCCCTGTTCCATTATGCTGCCCCCCCTGAGGAGTAGCGTCCTTCAAGACATCAATCCAAAATAAATTTGACTATGCAATACCTGACTGATGTGGAGCATATACTTTTAGTTTACCTCCTGAAGGGGCAACACCCCTAATTCACCTCTTAAGTACATAAATGTAGCCTTTGGGAGAGGCTTGGTGAATATGTCTGCTAACTGCTCCTTACTGGAGACATGTTCCAGTGCAATCTCTTTGTTCTGAACATTTTCCCTCAAGAAATGATACTTCAGGTCAAAGTGCTTGGTTCTTGAATGTAAAACCGGATTCTTGGAGATGTTAATTGCACTAGTATTGTCACAAAATATACTTACCGGTTCAGATACAGGAACTTTGAAGCCACTTAATACATGCTTCATCCAAATTGTCTGAGTGCAATTCATGAAAGCTGCAACATACTCTGCTTCTTACTCATCCATGAGACCAATCTACCACCGAGAAAGAATGCACCACCGGTTGTGCTCTTCCGGTCATCTATATTACCAGCCCAATCAGCATCTGTGAACACTTTCAGGTTAAAATCATTATTGTATGGATACCATAACCCATAGTCAATAGTTCCCTTCAGATACCTAAGAATCCACTTGACTGCAACCAAGTGGGATTCTCTTGGGCTTTTCTGGAACCTTGCAATAATGCCAACTGCATGTGCAATATCTGGTCTGCTATGCACTACATAATGCAATGTACCAATCATTGATCGGTATTCCTTCTCATCAACCAATGTTGAGTCATCCTCTTTGGATAATTTACAACCAGTCACCATCAGTGTACCAACTGGTTTGCTATCTTCCATGCCAAAGGTCTTCAACACCTCTTTGACATACTTGGATTGAGTGATAAAGGTTCCATCTTTCATCTACTGGATCTGTAGTCCAATGAAGAACTTAATCTCCCCTATGAGTGACATCTCAAACTCTTTCTTCATCTCATCTGCAAACTCATGACTCATCTTGTCATCTCCACCAAAGATAATGTCATCAACAAATACCTCACAGATCAGGATCTGATCTCCTTTAGACTTCAAGTAGATATTGCTATCTTCGCTTGTTCTCTCAAATCCAATCTTCACAAGATGGGAGTGCAGGCGTTCATACCATGCTCTAGGTGCCTGCTTTAGACCATATAAGGCTTTATGTAGCCTACACACCATGTCACTGTCTTTAGATAGGGCAAACCCATCTGGTTGCTCTATATACACTTCCTCTTCAAGTACACCATTTAGGAATGCAAATTTTACATCCATTTGATATACTTTGAATCCTTTAAAAGCTACATATGCAAGAAGCATATGAACTCCTTCCAATCTGGCTATAGGAGCAAATGTTTCTCCATAGTCTTCTCCTTCTTCTTGGGCATATCCTTTACACACTAGTCTGGCTTTGTTTCTAATCACTGTGCCATCCTCATTCAACTTATTTCTGAAAACCCATTTGGTACCAATGACATTTTTATGCTCCGGTCTGGGTACCGAAGACCATGTAGCATTTTTCTCTATCTAGTCAAGTTCCTCTTCCATTGCCTTGATCCAGTCTTCATCTTTATGTGCCTCTTTAAATGATTTAGGCTCAAATTCAGAGATCATATAGGATTTTTCTCTGATCTTTGTTCTTGTAAGGATTCCTGCATCCTTATCTCCTATGATCTGCTTAGGATCATGATTCAGATTGACATACCAAGGAATATTCTTGATAGATTCCTCTTGCTTTTCTTCTTCATCCTCATCTCCATCAGTATCAGCATCTACATCTACCGGTGTAGGAACACTGTTACTGGTACTCAGTTGACTGACAACCGGTTCCCAGAAGGTTACAATCGATTCATTTACCACTTGCTCATTGCCGGTTTCCTTAGTTTTCTTAGAGGTTTCATCAACTCTTACATTGATGCTTTCCATAATTCTCTGAGTCCTATTATTGAAACACTTGAGAGCTTTTCTCTTGGTGGAATACCCTAGGAAAATTCCCTCATCACATTTCACATCAAATTTGCTCTGGTGTTTTCTCCTCTTGATGTAACATTTGCTACCAAACACTCTAAAGTAGCTAACCATAGGTGTCTTACCGGTCCAATACTCATAAGGAGTTTTATCCCTACCTTTCTTGATGAGTACCCAGTTCATTGTGTAGACTGCAGTGCTCACCGCTTCTCTCCAAAAGGTGTGGGCTACCTTTCCTTGAATCAACATAGTTCTAGATTCTTCAACCATAGTCCAGTTATTCCTCTCTGCTAGGCCATTCTGCTGTGGAGTCCGGGGGGCAGACAGTTGTCTCTTGATGCCATGTTCTTCACAGTACTTGTTGAATTCACCGGAAGTGAATTCCCCTCCTTGATCAGTTCTCAGGCACTTGATTCTTTTACTGCTTTCCTTCTCTACTAATGCTCTGAAAGCTTTGAACTTTACAAAAGCTTCAGACTTATCTTTCAAGAATGTGACCCACATCATTCTTGAGCAGTCATCAGTGAGAATCATGAAGTACCTATCACCCTGCACAGTCCTAGTTTTCATAGGACCACACAAATCAGTATGCACAAGATCAAGCAAATTGTCAGTAGTGAAAGGTTTACTTTTAAAGGTTGAGGAAGACATTTTCCCCAATAGACACTCTTTGCACAAGGTATTATCTAGTTTGCTTAGCACCGACAACCCTCTAACTGCCTTGATGTTACATGGTAGAGTCTCCTATCAAAGTTTACATGGTAGAGTCTCCTATGCCATATCCAACTATCATCAAATTTAGCCATAAGACATGTACTTATATTTGCATGCAACTGAAATAGGTTACCTTTGGTCTGCATGCCGGTGGCCACCAATTCACCATTCTTTCCTTTGATTCTGTACACTCCATTCTTTAATTCCAGAGTTTGACCACGGTCATTCAGCTGGGCAACACTTAGAAGGTTGTGTCTAAGACCATCAACCCAATACACATTGTCAGCATTACTCTTTCCATTCAGAGAGATGGACCCTCTGCCTTTGACCATACATGGTGCATCATTACCAAAGCGAACCACACCACCATCATACTCTTCCAAGGATAGAAACTTGCTCTGGTCACCAGTCATATGGTGAGAACAACCACTATCAATAATCCACTCATTGGAATTATCAAACGGGGAGACAAGAGCCTTTTTGTCTGACACATCTTCCTTGACAACAACAAACACAATATCTTCATTTTCTTCATCTTCTAATTCCTCATCTGTGACACCTTCATCAACTACCACAAAACAATTTCTCCGTTTTCCTCCTTTGAATTTCTTGAACCTTTCCAATTTGTCCTTGTTGTCGCCATTAGGACAGTTTATAGCAATATGTCCTATCCGGTTACAAGAAAATCATTTCAAAGGGAGCTTACCTCTGTATTTGCTGGTTCCTTTAGGAAGTTTCCTGGCAAGAAGAGCTTCAAATGCCATCAGAATCTCCTCATCATCCATTTCTCTGCTCTGTCTTGGTTCACCACTAGTGCTATCTTCTTTTCCTTTTCTGGATGGTACAACATAAGCTTTAAAAGTTGATTCAGTCTTTTGAACACTGCCATCAAAACTATTTAGCTCATAGGCTGTCAACTTTGCAATGATGGAGTCTAGGGATACCTTAGTCTTGTCTATTGATCTCAGCTCCTGAATAGCAGCAACCCTTATTGCATAGACCGGTAATAAGGATCTCAGGACTTTTCTTACCATAGTGGAATCTTCCATTTTACCACCTGCACTCTTGATATCCCCAACAATGGTTTTGATTCTTATTCCATACTGTTGAATGGTCTCACCTTCAACCATCCACATGTCTTCAAACTTCCCTCTAAGGCTTTCTTCCTTAGCTTGTTTTACATTCTCATCACCGCTATAGATATTTTCAAGAGTATCCCATACCTCTTTGGGATTTACCTTATCTTGGACATCAATAAACTCAATGTTAGATAAGCTACTAATTAGGGCTTCCATGACTTGCCCATTCTCCTGCATCTCTCTCTTTTGGTCATCGGTGAGAGTACCGGTAGGAACAACATAGGCATTCTCAACATAACTCCAGTGCTGAGCACCCATGCTTCTGATGTATATCTTCATTCTGTCTTTCCATATACTGAAATTTTCTCTGTTGAACTTTGGACCTTCCCTCTTCATCATTAGACTAGGATCTTTCCCTCAAGCGGTTAAGCTTATAACACAGAGGACCTGGAGGACGCTCTGATACCAATTGATAACTCAATGATGAGCGGATAGTACCAAACCGGTACTGAGAGTGGGGGGGTGAAACAGTATAGGCAAAAACACAATCCTAAACCAGTTTGTTAGCAAACATTGTGCTTCAACAGACAAACAGTAACACTAGTCTTAAACAGAGTACAACCGACAAAACCCAGAATAACTGAGACAAGAATAAACCGGTTGACACTTATCTTTTCATACATTCTAATACTTCATTTCTATTTCACCCCAGTGCATGAACAAGTAATCTATCATAAAAAGCTATATAAGTAGCTAGATCAACATGATTTACCTTCAGACACAAATCACTCAAACCATCACAAGAATATCACCACACATAACACATATTTTTTCACGTGGAAACCCAACTGGGAAAAACCACGGTGGGGATGAATACCCACAAGCTGTTTTGAACTCTTTAGAAGTCTGCTCTGTTAGGCTCCTTGTCCGGTTAAAGACTGATACAATAGGTCTTGTTAGGAACCGATCCTGTTAGGGATCACCTAGTTAAGGGATGGCTAGAATACCCGGTTAAGGGTTAAACCCTGTTAAAGGTTACCTTGTTAGAGGATTTCAAGAACTCAATGGTTTTGAGTCACCCTATTAAAGGATTTACAACAAGCTGGTTAAAGCTACCCTGTTAAGGGATTTCCCAACTGTTGAGGTGGTTAAAAATCAACAGGTATTACAATGATTTGGTAACAACACTCAATGCCAATGCAGATCCACTTTAGCTCCTCTTCACCTTCTACACTTACACTCTGCAGGTATCACTTCTCTCCTCTGGTCTGGCAAGAATCACGTATCTCTTCTCTTGGATACACACACACACAACTTTTGCCAACAACCTCAGAAAGAAACACAACATCGACCTTATAGGGAATAGATAGGTTGGTAGCATAACCCCTAAACCCTAAACCTGTTAGGTTAAGAAATTCAAATGGTTCAATCCTGACTGTTGAGCATATTGCATTAAATGCAACAATCTTGATCCAATCTCAAGACATTCTCCATCGTTTGTTTTCCACCGATTTCATGGCGGCTGATAACCCATCACGCATTATCACCGTTTACAGACTTCGCACATTCCCGAGGTAGATGGGAATAATCTCCTTCATGCAAGATCCTTCACGTGCCCAAGGTTGATGTGGCAACACGATCTGTTCTTCATTACCATGCTAACTCATCACACAAAGTCACCAGTTGAGCCACATAGGCTTGAAGCACTTCAACCAGAAACCCTAAAGTTGGGACTACCAACCGGTAGTCATACAAAGCTTCCATGTAGCAGTTCCCATAACCATATGTCGGTTCACCTTGAACAAACACACCACTTCACTTTGGCACGAATGCCGGTTCACAGTGTTATACCGGTTCTCTTCTCTTTATCATATTGACATCAATGACAACACACAATGTCATTATGTCCTCATACCGGTTCACATAATGCCAACAAGGATATCTTGGGATAATATTTGCAGACCTAAGGAATTAGGGGGTGTCATGATTAAAAATCAACCATGGTAGAATAAGGCTCTTGGAACCAAATTAGTATGGATAATCTATAAATAACCCCATTTAAAATAGGTTAGTATTATACAAAACAAATACTCGAAAAACACAAAAGATTGTGGGATTATTCGAACTCTCAATCCTCTAAAGGGTTATAGGGTGTGGAACTTCATCTTGAGTTGTAGATCTATTATATGGGAGTATATCTCATGGGATATTTCAGATGGTAGATCAATATTATTTTGTGAAGACTCTTGGGGGGGCTATCCAACTATTGACAAATGAATGGATACTAGAAGAATTAAAGATCATTTCAAACAAGTGTGACATGATATAGTCATAGATTATGTAGAAATGGATGAGAACCATCCCTTGGTTGGAAATGGAAATGTTTTTCAAGTTGTCCTCTGCCAACACAAGATGTGGGCTAGCTCAAATAGATTGTTAAGGATAGATAGGTTTTTTTTAGGATTGGGCAGGACAGTTTGGCATGAATTAAATCTACAATAGGGAAATATAATACTAACGAGTATAGGATCATTTACCAGGAAAGAAAAATTCCAAAGACAAAACTTCCGATTGATTTATGTTGGAGAAAATAATATATGCCCAAAGATGGAGTTTTTTTCTTGGGTTGCAATCCAAGGAAGAATAATAACGATAGAATGGTTCAAGAAAATAATATTTGAAGGACCTTCGAGGTGCATCTTATGAAATAATGTAGAAGAATTAGTAAAACACCTATTGCTCAATTGCCCATATTCATAGTCATGCTAGAGATGGCTTTATGCTAGATTAGGATGGATAAAAGACCTCCCTAATGACATATTTAATCTTTTCAAATATTGGGCTCAAGGAGGAAAGAAGGATCTCTTTGGAAATCTTTACATTTTTAGTCCTTCACTATTAATATGGGAAATTGTTAGAAGATGAATAACCCAGAATAACTAGTGCAAACGAATAGAAATAAAACTATAAATGTAAATGACACAATATCAAAACAATAACATAGAGCTAGTCTCCGAGAGAGAAGTGCAAATGCTACAAAAGCAAAACAACATTACGAGAATGCAAGAGAAAAAAGCTACAAAATGCAATTACTATGCAATAGAATGGAATTCAAAGACTAGCTAGGAGTGAATATTTATAAGAAATGAGAGAGGAGACCGGTGGAAAATATGACCAATGGGAAGAGACCACCACAATATCCTAAAAAGGCAAGTGTAACTCCCATGGAAGATGTTGACACCTTGCACCCACTCACACTAATACTCACTTAATTAATCCTAAGCAAGCTTAAATAAAAGTGTAGGAAAAACCTAGGAATAGGAAAATAAATAACCAACTAGGAAATAAAAAACCTACACTAACACCCCCCTTAAGCCCATCTTAGGTGGGTAAATGATGATGGGTCTCGACAAGCGAGCCCATATTAGGTACCCATGTAAATATTATTCCCCCCAAATAGAGAAGAATCCCCCCTGTTGGAATCCAAGAACACTAAGAGGGGGGGTGAATCAGTGTTTTGTCGGTAAGATAAGTTTTAACCTTATCAACAAAGTGTTACATAACCGGTAACCATAAAAGAATATAACAACAAGTATAAATAATTCCACCACAATAATATATACCATAACATGGAGATTTATACGTGGAAAACCTCAAAGAGGAAAAACCACGATGGGATTGGTGACCCACAATATCTATCCACTGGACAAATAAATAAATATTACAATAGGGGCCTACACATGCAGGAAGGCCAACAACCTAGAGAATATTGCTCATCACAAAAGGAGCCTCATTGACTACAAACACCAAATACTAGTTTATAAACAAAATTTTCAACTCAGAGAATGCATTTGCTATGCTGGATGAGTTTTGGTTCAAGCACTGACTATATTGGTTTCCACTGTGTCCTCCTTTACCAGTAACTTGCTCTACATCCCAAACCTTTAAACCAATAACCAAGACCGACTACAAAATATTATATTCACATACAATAGATCAATATTTTTCTCACAATATCACATCACTATATCTTGTATCATATGTATATCTCTCAATATCATCTCATATCATATCCAAAATATCCTAACCGGACTGACTTAAATAGACTTCCCAAACATAAACATAAATGCCTTATGTCGGCTTACAATGATATTACAATTTATTTACATGTTAGCCTAGACAAAAATAAATACATTAAACTTCATGACCGATGTCATTGATTGCTACCATGTAGACCTATCAGATCAATCTCCTATGTTGGCCTCATGTACCAGTTCCTAGTTTGTCGGTTTCCCTAAATATCGGTTGCCAAATCATGAATACCGGTGAGTACTAGTTAAGTGTCAAACCTAAAATGACATGTGTTTCCATCAATGACAACACAACTAAACTAGATGAGTGTCAATTGGCAACAACCCCCCCCTCCCCCCAACAAAAGAGAGTATGCCCCCCTAAAATAGAGATAGATAGAAAGAAGGAACTAAGAAGTCCCCCCAAAAGAGGACAATTGTCGTACCCCAAGCAAAGCTCTCAAATGAATGAACTTTCTCCTAGTGAAGGGTTTGGTGAAGATGTCTACAATCTGATCTGATGTTTGAGAGTATTGAAGATCAATAACTTTCTCATGAATCAGCTCCCGAATGTAGTGTATGTGAATCTCAATGTGCTTGGTTTGTTCATGATGGACTGGATTGCGAGAAATTTAAATGGCAGTTTGGTTGTCACAAAAGATGACCATAGGTTCTTGAAAAGAAATGCCAAACCCAGTGAGAATGTTTTGAAGCCAAATGGCCTTAGTAGAAACATTAATTACTCCTCGATACTCAACCTCAATGGATGAAAGAGCAATAGCAGATTGCTTCTTCCTTGACCAAGAAATTGGACTGAAACCGGGAGAGAAGCAATTCTTTGAAGTATACTTGTGACCTTGAGAATCCCCTGCCCAATCTGAATTTTTATATCCCACCAAGTCAATATCCATGCCCGCTACATAGTGACTCCCATAACTGTGAGTGCCCTATACATATTGAAGAATCTACTTAGTTGCCTTTCAATGAAGCTCATGTGGCTCCTGCATGAACCTGGAGACTAGGCCCTTAACATATGAAATATCAGGCCTCGTGTGAGTCAAATATATGAGGCTTCCAACCAATTGGTGATACAAGGTAGCATCCACCAAGGGTGAAGAACAAGAAGCCTCAAGTTTGACTCCTAACAAAAATGGAGTCATTGCAAGCTTACAGTCGGCCATGTGAAATCTAGAGAGCATATCAAGAGTGTACTTAGGATGTCTAATGAACATACCAGAAGGTGTCCGAGTGATCTCAATCCCTAAGTTGTAGTGGAGTAGGCCTAAGTCAGACATCAGGAAATAATCATGTAGGGAAGTTTTGACTCCCTTGATGCAGGATGAGTGACTCCATGCGATCAACAAGTCATCAAAATAGAGAACAAGGAAAGTGAGAGTATCATCCTGCTACGAAATGTAGATGTTCGGATCAGAATGAAACAGAGTGAACCCAACTGATAGAAGGAAGGAGTTCATCTTGGTATACCAGGCTCAAGGGGCTTGTTTAAGGCCATACATAGATTTTTGAAGGTGGCAAACAAGTGAATTATCTTGGACAAACCCCTATGGTTGCTTCACATATATCTCCTCCTAAAGGTCACCATGAAGAAAAACACTCTTCACAGCCATCTGATGAACTTCCCAACAATGAGTTGTTGCAATGGCAAGGATAAGTCAGATGGAATTCATCTTGGCAACTACTGCCAAAGTCTCAAAGTAGTCAATCTTAGGAACCTAGGAGAACACTTTGGCAACCAGGCGAGTCTTATGATTATCAACCGACCCATCTACATAAAATTTTGTTTGATATATCCACTTGCACCAAACAAGTTTCCTTCCCTTAGAAAGAGGGACAAGATCCCGAGTGTGGTTCCTCTCCAAAGAATTGAACTCTTCTTGCATAGTTGCATCCCACTCGAGGAAACTTGAAGCTACTCGAAAGGACTATGGATCAGAAGTTGAAGCAATGAAGAGATGTGGAGCTTGCTAAAATTGTGACCTTTTTCTTCTAGCATCTAGGATCACCAACCCAATCATCTACTAACTCTAGTGTCTTACAAGCCCAAAGAGGTCCCGAGACTGGAGAATCTGGAGGAAAATCAATATGATTTGAATGATGACTATGGGAGGAATGTGAATCCTCATCATCTCCATGTGAAGTGGAGAAAGAAGACTCCTCATCAAAAGTAGGAGGATTAAGATCCTCTGAAGAATTATCATCATGTTGTAGTGGCTCCAATATGATAGTGGATTGAGAAGTAGTAGAAGAAGAGCTAGAATGACTCTCCTCAAAACAAACACTCCTCTCAATGAACAAATTTTGAGTGTTAGGATCAAGAAGTTTGTACCCTTTGACATCATCTGGATATACAACAAATATACAAGGCCTACTTTGTGGATCCATAGCCTTGTGTTTCTCTATTGGAATGTGGGCCCATGCATGATAACCAAACACTTGAAAGTGCTTAACTAAGGGTTTTCAACCAGTCCAAGCTTCAAAGGGTGCGATCCCCTTTATAGATTTGCGAGGGACTCAATTCTGGATATAACACACACAGTTAATGGCTTCTACCCAATATGGTGGTGCCAAAGATTTGGAGTGAATCATACAACTGGTCATTTTTTTCAAGGATCAATTTTTCCATTCTGTAACTCCATTCTGTTGAGGACTATAGGGAAAGGTATGTTTCAAGTCAATGTCCTCAGAGACACAAATTTTCTCAAACCTATTATTGGCATACTCCCCCCATTATCTGTACATAGAATTTTGATATATTTCCCAAATTGTTTCTCTACAAAACATTTGAAGTAATGAATCAAAGATGTCAGACTTTTGTTTGAGAAAGTATACAAAATTATATCTGTAAAAATCATCAATAAAAGTCAAAACATATCAAGCTCTACAGAAAGATGAATGTGGAAATGGTCCAACCAAATCACTATGTACTAACTCCAAAAGCTGTGAAGCTCTCCAAGCTTTTCCTTTGTCAATTTTTTCTTAGGATGCTTGCCAAGAATACATCCTTGACAAACACCATCTGAAAAGTGAACTGGAGGCAATCATGCAACCATGTCATGCTGACTAATTTGTTTCAAGTAGTGATGGTTTAGGCAACCAAATCGTTGATGCCACAAGTTACTTCATCAGAATGAGTGAGAAAAATAGAAAAAAGAGGATCTGGAAAAAATGAGAAAACAAATAAAGTCAAGACTAATGATCTACTTTCCCAACTATAAGTGTAGAATCATTATGCAACTCATGAATTACCACTGAATCGGGTGAAAACTCAACCCACATCCCTAAAGTTGTTTGAGTGATCTGATATACTAACATGAGATTAATTGATAGCGAGGGCGCACATAGAACATCATGCAATGTTCCATCCCCCATATCAAAAGACCCTCTCCCACACACCTCAATAGGAGTGTCATCACCCATCAAAATAGAAGGCATAGAACATGGCTCCAAAGATTCAAATTCATCCTTTGATAAAACCATGTGGTGTGAGGCATCTGAATCAAGCACCCAAGTGGATGGTGGTGAAGCAAATTCTACAAGGGTCTTTCCCTTTCCTTTCCCCTTGTTGTTTTCTTTAGCCTTGTTACACCCCTCACTTGAACTTTATTTAATTGATTCAGATACATAGATATTATTCTTTTCAAGAATGTGTGTCAAGTGATCAATTTGTTTCTTCAAACATTTATGCTTATCATGACCGAGTCTTTTACAATATGCAAATTTGACCTTCTCTTTCTTAGGCTTATCACCATTAGAAGATTGGGTCTCATAAGCTTCTTTAGAAACAACTTGTTTATGATCTTTCTTCTCACTGTTGTTATTTTGTTTCTTCTCCTTATTGTTGCTACTTTGTCATTTCTATTCTTTTGTGCCTTGGTTGATAGCTAGGGCATGTGACTTAGAGGATTTTAGAGTGCCCATTTGGATTAGCTTATCTTTCTCTCATGTAAGAGAAATAGAAAAATCATCTAATGGTGGCGTGGTAAATTGAGTCCCAAGTGCACCCTTAGTAGCATAAAAAGTAGAAACAAATATTGAATATTCAAAACTTGGCTTAGAAAGAATAATAAGAATCAATTGTTCATCTTTCTTTTTCAATTACACGTCGGTTTAACTGTAACCTTACTGGTTTCAATTTTATGAAGAAATATTGGATTGTGTTAAAATTGCTTGTACTTAGACTTATGAGTTCATTTTCCAACATACGACCCCTCATTGAATCTTGAGTTCCAAATAGAGTTTCTAACTTGGTCCAAATCTCATTAGGAGTACTCAAAGATTCAATATGAAAGAGTAAATTAGGATAAATAGACAAACACAAAGTTCCATATGCTTCATCACATCTACTAAACCACTTAGGTTTCTCTACAATTAGTGTTGATTTAGTTTTCAATTCCATTGTTATCCTATGCAAATCGCATTTCCTTAAGTAGATTTTCATGCGTGACTTCCACTCAAAATAATTGTGAGTTAGAATGGGAATTGTTGTTTGATCCATGATGCAGAAATGTTGAAAGAAGTGTTAAAAGAAAGAGAACACAGAAACACCAGTACACCCCCACCATTTTCACTAGACCCAAAATAACCCCCCAAAATATTACAAGGTTGGCACATTATATTTTAGTGTGATTACAAAGATTTTCCCAAATTACAATAGTTTTAAGACCCACAATGGTAAAAAATACAAACACGTAATCTAGAAAAATTAGCGATGTAGTTGTGTTCAAGCACAACTTTAGCATACAATATTTGAAAAGGGAGATAAAGAATACGATCAAGACCAATATAGATAGAAATTTATCATCTTTACCTTTCTAGCGGTATCTTATTTGTTGAAATCTGACACCTGAGGAAGAAGATATGAATTTTTGAAAATTCAATTTTGTTCTTTAGGAACAATTTTCCCAATAATAAAAAAATATTTTTGATTTGATTTTTGAAAAATCTATTGATTGTATGAAAAAGATATCAAAAACCTAGAAATATTTTCCTATTATGAACAAAAACCAAAAATATTTTTTCAATCTGACAAGCAAAATCTGAAAAAAATGAATGTAATTCAACTTTCTACACCCAAAAAAAAGGTCGCATGATAGTTTTGGACACTAATTTTTGCAAGATCTAATCAATATCTGCAAAATCTAAAAGATACCTAGATAGTATTTTGAAGCTGAGAAACAAACCCCAAAACCATTTTTCAATTTGACTTGTAGAAGATATAAATATGATGCCAAAAAAAAGCCTCCTCTAATCTTTTTTTAAAAAATTTATGTGCTCTGGTTTCAGTGAGAAGAAAGCCGAATCTGACTTTCTTGAGCCTTCTAGACACTATGGAATGACTGAGAATTCCACCATGATTACTAAATTGTTGCAAACACCCAAATTTTACAAATAATTTGCACAAAAAACCCCAAAGATTGGAGTTTTCCCTCAAACTTTTCCGATTCTCATGGAAATTCAAGAGAAGAGCATACTTAGTTTTTAGGAAACCTGTAGAAAACTGATTAGCCCCCTTGGATCTCTCAAATAAAGAAACTAAAATCCATTCTTTCACTAGAATGGCTCTGATACCATGTTAGAAGATGAAAAACCAGAATAACTAGTGTAACCGAATAGAAATAAAACTATGAATGTAAATGATACAATATCAAAATAACAACATAGAGTTATTCTCCAAGAGAAAAATGCAAATGTTGCGAAAGAAAAATAGCATTAGGAGAATGCAAGGGAAAAAGTTGCATAATGCAATTAAAATGCAATAAAATAAAATTCAAAGACTAGCTAGGAGTGAGTATATATAGGGAATGAGAGAGGGGAGAGGTGAAAAATATGATCAATGGGAAGAGACCACCACAATAGCTTTAAAAGGCAAGTGTAACTCCCATGGAAGTTGTCGACATCTTGCACCCACTCACACTAACACTCACTTAATTAATCCTGAGCAAGCTTAAATAAAAGTGTAGGAAAAACCTATGAATAGGAAAATAAATAACCATCTAGGAAATAAAAACCTACACTAATAGAAATATGGAAAGAAAGAATATTGGAGGTTATTCCAAGAAAAGGCTATGGATAGAGAGTTGTTAAATAAAGTTGAGGCAATCATTGTGGAGGCAGTTAATAATAGAATCTATACTCACTTGGCTAAAGATCGTTTCACAAAATGGGACAATTTCATTAGAAAGGGTTGGTGTGGTTTAAATTTTTTGTCTTTCTTTAGACAGGGTCAGGATTCTATCAAGAATGAAAGGCAATCCTATTCCTAGAAACCACCTCAGATGGGGTGGTTTAAACTAAAATTTGATGGCGTTTCACTTGGCAATCGAGGAATCTTAGGGGCTGAAGGTATAGTGCATCCATGGCATGGCTCTATTGTTGCTAGATTTTCAATTCCATTGTTAGACAATACCGACAATGTAGTACAATTCAAGGCTCTAACCGAGGGTCTTCTACTATACAAAGATTGGAGATTGAGAGGATTGAAATTGAAGACAATTGAACTATAGTGGTCAATGCTCTAAAGACTAGATCTACACCTAATTGGAGACTTAGATCCCTACTAGAAAATGGAAATTTTATAATTCTTTGAAGATTTTAGCATTAATCATATCAATAGAGAACAAAATTTTGCAGCAGATAAATTGGAAAATATGGTTGTTGATGGTCTATTCTTTGGCAAAATAGGCCCAAGAGAGACAATTTTGATCAATAGGTGATTGGGATGGAGTTGGAAATTATAATGGATACTTTGTCTAAGTGGAGGAACAAGTCAGATTTTATGATTGGTCTTGAATCCCTATGACACAACATGGGAGTTGGTAGTATTTAATCATTGGGCAATCATATTGAGATTCCTTTCCTTTTCACAAGGAGATAGGCATATCTAGAGGGGAGGGTGTTGATTTGACACTTGGTCGATAGTTAGTGGTCGTTGGAGGGTCATATCTCTTTGTGGACTATATTTTTGATGGAAAAATCATTGAATCTCCATGAGATTTTCCACATCATCTTATAGATGGGATTGTTGGCATATGATGAACTGGTATGATGATAATGTATGTTGTCATTGATGATAATAAGTGTAGGTGAACCGGTATGAAGATTGGAATAAGTTGTTATTAATATTCAAGTAGGAGAACCAGTATGAAGGGATGAAGTGGACCGGTGTCAAGGTTTCACTAAGTGTGACTACCGGTTGGTAGTCTCAACTCTAGGGTTTCCGGTTTGGCAATCTAGCTTGTGCGATGAAACCGGTGACATTCTATGATGAGTTAGCTAAGAAATAAGGATGAGATCGAGATGCCATGCAGTTTTGTGCACATGAACGATTTCCTTGAGGATCTTGCATGTGAAGATCGATTGCATTAAATGTCTACCTCGAGAATGAACATTCTTCTTAGTGGTATGTGAAGAGAGCGTGATGGGTTACAGGTTTCCATATGCAGTGAGGAATGGATGATGCAGAATGACTTGTGATCTATTTGAGATTGTTTTATTCTATGCAAACTGTTTGAATGATCAAGATTGGGCTGCTTGTAATTGTAAGCCTAAAATGTTTAGGGTTTAGGGTTTATGCTAGTGACCTAATTGTTGTCTATAAGGTCGATGATGGTTGTTATTGTTTGTGTTGGCAAATTTTGTGTTTGTATCCAAGTGATGAGATACTTGCCAGACCAGTGAGTGGAAAACTGTAGAGTGTGTTTGTAGAGTAGAGAAGCTAAAAAGGATCTGTCTTAGCATGTAGTGTTGTTATCAGATCAGAGCTTTACCTGTTGTCTTCTAACTATTTCAACAGTAGGAAAATTCCTTTACCAAGTAGCTTTAACAGGCTTATTGCAAATCCTAAAACCAGGTGACTCAAGATCATTGAGTTCTTCAAATCCTCTAGTGAGGTAACCTTTAACAGGTGTAAAGCAGAAAAATCGCGAACCCTAGTTGCTCTCCCCTCTTCCAACTCCAAGGAGAGAGAAGGGAGGTCACTAGGGTTGACGGTTTTCACTTAGAGGAGACTTTACATTCAAAAGAGGGGTTGAAACCCACAAGATCCAATCCCACACTATGCAATATTGGATTCTAGATGAGTTTCAAGGGTTAAGACAGCAAGGCTACCCTCTTTTGTAAAGATTGTGGATAGAATGATTAAGCTAGGAATGCATAGAAAGTGAAAAAGATTCACCTATAAACTGAGATAGGGATATAGGATGAAGCTGCGGACCTGGAATTAACAGTAAAATGTCGAGACGGCGCTGTCCTGCAAATTTGAGAAAAAGTTGACGGGACGATGGCGCCCGGCGTGCACACGGTCCTCCGAAAAATCCACGAAACGAAGGGGGATCTGTTCGTCTTTGCACAAGGATTCCAGATCTTCAATTTTAGCCGCGTACCTGCAACCTACACACAGAAAAGCGAAGATGATTGGGGGGTTAGGGATTAGGGGTTTGCCCTTAGGTCAAACCTCGGTTTTGGAATTAACCAAGAAATGAGAAATGCTGTAAATGTAAATGATTGTAATGTAAAACAAGTACTAGTACCTTGTTGTAAGGATGTTTGTATCCTTATATGCGAAGGTATAGATGTTGTTGTATGTTGTAGTATGTGATCTCCTCTTCAATGGTTGAATCCTTGTCTTGAATGCAACACTTAGCCTTGAATGGAGACTTAGAATGATCAATTGCTTGAAGGAATGCTTGAATGCTTGAATGCTTGAATGTTTGAATGTTTGAATATCGTTTCCACGCCTTTTTCCGTCTCCTTTTTAAAATGAGAGAGGAAAAGTAGTTTATATACTTGCCAATTAGGGTTGATAGACTGATTTTCCCGACCTTAGGCCAACCAGGAAATGTTATTTTCCATTTTGCAAACAAAAAGACCCGAAGTCCCATAGGAGACCGGGCCCAAAATAGGGCCAGGGACCAGGGCGCTGGACGCCCTAGTCTTGAAGGACCAGGGCGTTGGGCGCTCTGGTCTCACCTCTTGGGACAGCAGGGTGCAAGGAGGGATCAGGCAGGGTGCTGGAAAAATGCAGTTTTTGATGTCGTGGACAAGTTTCGGGGTCTCCATTCAGGTTTAGTGTTGCGTCGCCATCGTGAAGACCCAAATGCGGTCGAAATTGCAAGTGTCGCAATTTTAGGACGCTACATTTAGCCCCCACTTTAGCGGGAGTATAAGCGTACGCTCATACTTCCGGTAAAGTACAAGGAAACAACATTGAAAAACTTTCACCACGTCAAGGAGGCAAGACACACCAAGCCCCCAGTGGACTAAGGATCTTACGACTTCGATTGACAAAGTAAAAGGGAAGATCACGAGGGAGAACCATGACTGTTAGTAGTAAGGTTCCCTCACTATGAGTCATGCAAGAGAAATACCGAAAATTTTCAAGGCAAAGCTAAGTTCGCCAAGAAATTTTCAAGTATCCTGAAGGGATAGACGGGATGTATGCCCCCCTACGTTAAAGCGATCGCACATGCCTCAACGGGGGTGATTGCTTTAAGGTAGTGATACATATAGGAAATGAGAAGGAAAGGAGCACGTTATCACAAGGATTTAGCCCCCAAGTGTGAGATAAGCCCAAGGATAATAGACACAAAACACAAAGCACAAGGTGACTTCGCTTTCCTTGGGGTCAGTATGCTGTATGATAAGTCATGTATATCATATGTATGTATGCATAATTGTTATTCATTCCCCAATCAAGGAAGGTCACCTAGAAGAAGGGAACCCATGTGTCTTTTGAGTCAACATGAGAGAGACCGAAAGAGATCTCAATGCTTTGCATCATCCTCAAGTAGACAACACTAAGGACAACAAATAGAAGAATGAGAATAACACATAGAAGAAGTAACAAAAGAGAGGAGGAAAGAGTCTGATATGCTAATGAAACTAGTCTAGCACGTCATCTACCCCCCGATCTTGCTGATCAATGTTTCGGGAAGGCAGGGAACACGCTAGAGGAGGAACATCCAACACAGCAGATGGAGCTATCACAAGATCCAAACAAGGGCTATGTTCATGTTCCAAGCCACGTTGTTCTTGTCTAGGAGCTAGGATAAGTGCTTTAGAAAATTCGTTAGATAAATGGTTATCAACATCAACAAGTTCATATTCACTATCAGAAGCAAGAGAAGTAACATTTTCATCATGAATAACATTTTCATCTATATCATCATCAAGATTTATTAAAATAGGATCTTTAACTCGCACAGGATCAAGATCATCATGTATCTTATGTTTAGGAGATTTTGGAGAAAATGGAATAATGCTTGTTGAAGGTGTTTTTGGAGATTGCAAAGTTTGAGAAGCAGCTGCTTGAGCTCTAAGACGACGCTTTCGTCGACATTCACGTGCAGAACGATTTCGTCTAGTCTTAGTAGGAAGTGGAGAAGATTGAGGAGGAGGAATGTTCTCATCCTTATCACTTGGGTGTTTAGGTTGTGGTCTCTTAGGTTGGATAATAGGAGAAGAGGAAGGTCTCTTCTCTCTATAAAAGGACGGAGGAGGAACTGCTCCATATAAAGGAGGAATTTTTGGTTTAGGAAGAAGACCAAGTCCATCATGACGAGGAGGTATAGGTCTACTTTTAGGAAGTTTATTAGGAATAGACATAGTCACATCCATGGGAACGGGTTGGGAATCTTCTTGAGGAAAGACATTAGTTTTATCTTTCAAAGGAAGAACTTCCTTCTCAAGAATGATAGGAATATCAAGTTTGGGTGTTCTAGGTTCACTTAGAGATAGGATCATATCTGTTTTCCACTTTTGATAAGATTTGAAAAGATGATCACTTCGCGGAGGAAGAGATTGGAATTGTTTAGGCCAAAAATAATCAATAGGAACGCTAGAAGTTCTTTCAGCTGGTTTAAAGAGACTATGATTGACAGTAACAACTTCACCATTATGGGAAAATTTCAAACACTTATGAATAGGAGAAGCAATAGCTTTCATGGAAGATAGCCAAGGATAGCCAAGCTTCACACGAAATTGTTCGGATGAAGGAATAATAGCAAAGTTCACATCAAGGGATTTGTTATGGACCTCAATAGGTAATGTAATAGAACCAATTGCAGGAGAAGAAAATGCATCAAATAGTTTCACAACCACATTTGTTTTGTCATAGATCACTTGATTCAATTGCAAAGTAAAAAGAAATTCTTCAGTAATAACATTAACCATGCACGAAGGATCAATAAGCACTCCACGGCAAGGTGTATTCTTGACTTTTGCAACTATATATAAAGGACCATCAAGTGCCCTGATAGTTTCACTAGAATCAAATGTGATGGAAGGTTCTTTAGGGTTTTCTTGCTGCTCTACAAAGTTAATCACATTCGGAGTCATAGACACAAGACCATCAGATGAGAAAGAGGAATCATTAGTCTCCATCGCATTAGAGGTATGAGAAGGTAATGGATCAGTGAAAATCTGAAGATTTTGGTTAGGAGGAGCTATAGATGTATTGCCTTTATCATTCACTCCAGAAACAGAGATAGTATTATTATCAATCAAATCTTGAATTTTACCCTTTAAAGCAAAACATTTTTCAGTATCATGCCCAGGTTGACGATGAAATTGACAAAAAGATTTGTTATCAAAATAAGGTGAATTAATCTTTGCAGGATCGATTTGCCTTATAAGAGGAAGAGTAAGCACATTTTGTTCCAATAGCTTATTCATAATACTATGCAATGATTCATTCAAAGGAGTATACTTTCTTTCTTTCTTGAAAAACTTAGAAATAGGAGGCACACCTGATGCTGCATTCACATTGTTGTTGATGATGTTTTCATTGAATTTGATGGACTCTCTGTTCAGTTTAAACTTTCCAAATGGTTGTTGACTGCTATCACTCTTATCACTCGGAGCCATAGGATGTGATTGTTCCATTTGACTCACAGTCAGTTGATAATTGTGAAGAGTTGCACACAACTGTTGGAAAGAAGTAAACTTAGAAAACAGAAGTTTATCTCGAATATCTTTTTGTAAATTAGAAATAAAGATTCTTTGAATATCATTGTTAGGCACTGGAAAAGAAATTTGAGCATACAAATGCTTATATCTACCAATGAAATCAGTCACTTTTTCTTTAACACCTTGTTTACAATGCATTAAATCAATCAAAGTAACTTTAGGACTTATATTGTTTTGAAATTGTTGAATGAAAGCATTTGCAAGTTGTTCGAAAGAAGTAATAGAATAAGAGGGCAACGAGCAATACCATTGTAAGGCTTTGTCTCTTAATGTTCTAGTAAATAGTTTTGCAAGCAACCTTTGGTCATAAGCAAAATCGGTACATATTGTTTGAAAAGTCTTAACATGTGTTAGAGGATCACCTTTACCATTATAAAGTTCCAAATGCGAGATTTCAACATGTTTAGGAGGGATAGCTCGAACGATGTCAAGAGAAAGTGGGCTCGCAACATCAAATGTGGGCACACTAAACTTAGATTGATTCATAGAGGCAATTTGTTGCTGTAAAGAAGAGACAGTTTGTGCAAGATTGTTAATGGTCGCTTCAGTCGAAGAATTCATATTAGATGTGTTAGATTGAGATGGAGGTGTTATGTTATTGAAAGAAGGTAAAGAGTAAGGTGGCGGGACATTATGATAATTAGTCATAGGAGAGGATTGGAAAGGAGGAACACTACAAGGAGGAATGGAATGGTTAAATGAATTGCCCCCTTGCGTCATGTTCATTTGTGGAGATATAATAGGGACACTCATTGAAGGAGTGAATGAAGAAGTCGGATTGAATGAAGGAAGAGGGTTAATTGAAGAGGAAGGATTGCCCCCATGACTGGTGATCATAGGCGGAATGTCTTGTATAGAAGTAGTCATTATGTTTGATGTAAAGGTAGGTACGCTAGCAATAGGAGTTGTCAAAGGAATAGAATGATTGACTTGTGTAGGAGGTTGTGTATAACCCAAATTTTCAGCACAACTCTTCATCGACATCACATTCGAATCCACAATGTGTGCAATACCATGCAAAATATCAATTCCATTCTTATCACTTTGAAGCATATGTTTTAGACCCTCAATTAAAGGAAGAGCTTGACTATCGGGGTATTCTTGAGACATCCATTGTCGAAAATCGTCAAATTGGTTATCCAATTTCGAAAGTTGTTCTTCAGAAACCTCATGGAGAGCTTCTTCATCATTAGGAGGATTAGAGGAATTACCCATGTCCTCGTTAAAAAGGCTATTCAAATTAGGTTCCATCTCCTCGGTAATTAAACCTTGGAAAGACTTAATTCTAAGGCTTCATCTAACGGGAATAGTGTAAGTAGGGCTTATTGTTGTAAAACTCATGCACTAAAGAGAGAGAGAAGATTTTGAATTTTAGAGGTAGCAAATTTCAGTAAAATCAGCCAATCTCCTAGATTTAAGCTGTTAAATGCAATCAGGACAATCTCCCGAAATTTCGGAAAAAATGTCCGGGACCGTGGCGAACGGAGTGCACACGGTCCTCGCAACTTTTTTCGAAATTTGCAGGGATGAAAGTTATGATGATTTTAAAGCTAATCTGAAAAAATTGAGTGATTTTACGATCTGTAGATAGGCCAAATTAAAGTTGCAATCTCAAAATTGAACCCTACCCAGATTGTCGAAAAATGCAAAATTTGAATTTTGAAAAAGAGAAGGAAACTGAAATTTTGAATTTTATGATTTTAGAGGGAATACCAAAAGCAATGCAAGTTTTGAAATTTAAAAGTTGACTCAATTTCACGCAAAATTCAATTTTGAAAGCGGAAATCAAAGTTGTTGTAATTAAGCACTTAATTTCAAAAGTCACAAATTGCAAGAATTTGAATAAAGCACTGAAATTTCGAATGAATGCTACCACACTTTTCAGATTTAGGACAGTAAGAAACACAATTTTGACATGAATTTCAGTTTCGACAATTTTTGAATGTTTAGAAGCCTTAATCCAAGCAACCACAAGACCAACTTTGACTTTAATTTTGAAAGTGTTATAATTGATAAAATCAGCCAAAATTCTGGATTTTAGCAGGAAAATACAGTAAGATCTAGCTCCCGAAATTTCGGAAAAAATGTCGGGGACGATGGCGCTCGGAGTGCACACGGTCCTCGCAACTTTTTTCCAAATTTTCAGGGATGAAAGATATTATGATTTTATTGCGGAATCCAAAGTTACAGCTGATTTGGAAATGTTTTGATCAGTGAAATTGTCGGACAAAGGTTGAATCAAGAGGGTTTTAAAAATTAGGGTTTTGACACTTAACCACTTAACTTTCAGAATTAAAGCACAAATATGGATTGACAATTTGCAATAGAAGGGTAGATCTGAAACAAGCATTAAAATTTAGACATTTCGCAAGTTCAATTACTAAAAAGAAAATTTAGGGTTTTCATGCAATCAACCTCTAAAATTTGCAAAAGATCAAACATGGAAATGTAATTAAGGAAGCAAATTTTCAGATCTAACCATGAATAATCAGAAAGGATGTTCACGTCGGGTTCACCAAAATGTAAAGCGGAAAAATAGCGAACCCTAGTTGCTCTCCCCTCTTCCAACTCCAAGGAGAGAGAAGGGAGGTCACTAGGGTTGACGGTTTTCACTTAGAGGATACTTTACATTCAAAAGAGGGGTTGAAACCCACAAGATCCAATCCCACACAATGCAAGATTGGATTCTAGATGAGTTTCAAGGGTTAAGACAGCAAGGCTACCCTCTTTTGTAAAGATTGTGGATAGAATGATTAAGCTAGGAATGCATAGAAAGTGAAAAAGATTCGCCTATAAACTGAGATAGGGATATAGGATGAAGCTGCGGACCTGGAATTAGCAGTAAAATGTCGAGACGGCACTGTCCTGCAAATTTGAGCAAAAGTTGACGGGACGATGGCGCCCGGCGTGCACACGGTCCTCCGAAAAATCCGCGAAACGAAGGGGGATCTGTTCGTCTCTGCACAAGGATTCCAGATCTTCAATTTTAGCCGCGTACCTGCAACCTACACACAGAAAAGCGAAGACGATTGGGGGGTTAGGGATTAGGGGTTTTCCCTTAGGTCAAACCCCGGTTTTGGAATTAACCAAGAAATGAGAAATGCTGTAAATGTAAATGATTGTAATGTAAAACAAGTACTAGTACCTTGTTGTAAGGATGTTTGTATCCTTATATGCGAAGGTATAGATGTTGTTGTATGTTGTAGTATGTGATCTCCTCTTCAATGGTTGAATCCTTGTCTTGAATGCAACACTTAGCCTTGAATGGAGACTTAGAATGATCAATTGCTTGAAGGAATGCTTGAATGCTTGAATGCTTGAATGCTTGAATGTTTGAATGTTTGAATATCGTTTCCACGCCTTTTTCCATCTCCTTTTTAAAATGAGAGAGGAAAAGTAGTTTATATACTTGCCAATTAGGGTTGATAGACTGATTTTCCCGACCTTAGGCCGACCAGGAAATGTTATTTTCCATTTTGCAAACAAAAAGACCCGAAGTCCCATAGGAGACCGGGCCCAAAATAGGGCCAGGGACCAGGGCGCTGGGCGCCATGGTCCTGGGGGACCAGGGCGCTGGGCGCCATGGTCCTAGGGGACCAGGGCACTGGGCGCCCTGGTCCTGAAGGACCAGGGCACTGGGTGCTCTGGTCCCACCTCCCGGGACAACAGGGTGCAAGGAGGGATCAGGCAGGGTGCTGGAAAAATGCAGTTTTTGATGTCGTGGACAAGTTTCGGGGTCTCCATTCAGGTTTAGTGTTGCGTCGCCGTCGTGAAGACCCAAATGCGGTCGAAATTGCAAGTGTCGCAATTTTAGGACGCTACAACAGGGTATATAGTCATCCCTTAACTGGGTGATCTTTAATAGGATCGGTTCCTAATAGAACCTTATTGTAAAGTATTTAACAGGGCTAGGCTCCTAATAGAGTGAGCTTCAAAAGAGTTCAAAAATAAGTTTGTGGGTATTCATCCCCACCGTGGTGTTTCCCATTTGGGTTTCCACGTGAAAAAATTGTGTGTCATGAGTTGTGCATTTTTCATGTGATGATTGAGCAGTCTTTGTTTAGGTGAATATGCATGCAAAGCTAATGGTTATGGTATTACTGATACAACACATGCATGAGTATATTGGTGAAGTAGTTATCAAGTGTTGAATGTTATTTGAAGTATTTAGATTTACTAGTTTAGCTATCTGAAGTCTTACTATGTTTAACCGGTATTGCCATGGTTAAGTTCAGTGATCAAGACAACCAGTTATCATTGTCTTAACTTGATAAGTTGTTGAAACATTTTTTTATGTATTGATTCACCCCCCCTCTCAGTACCGATTAGGGTATTTGTTGTTCATCATTATTCATCAGGGATCATTATTCAAATCTCTATTTTAGTGGCAGGAATTACATCCTGGTTATCTTGAGATCAAAGAAAACTTATATATAGTGTTTGAAGTTGGCTATTTATTGGCCAACTCTACTAGCTGAAAGGACTAGTAGTCATTTTCACATGCGTTCATAATAGAGCATTTATAATCCATCTCTTTGAATTGTGAGGATTGTCAGGGAGTTTTTTCCATGAATAAATGTCCTTGATAAGATTGGGACTCATTCATGGCTTTGTTATCTCTTCTCATTTTGGTTCTTTCTTGGTTTTCAGTCTCCATGGATTCACCCATTAGATTGGTAGCAGACAAAAGATAAATGTCCTTCTTGGGCCCAGTCACAAACAAGTGCCTTGGAGAAGTGTTAGCTCATTCTCATAGGCTCTTCATTCACGTACTTAAGATAATCTTAGGAGGTGAGTTTATTTGGGCCAATCATAGATAAGGAGTGAAAATTGAAATCCCGATAGTATTTTTAGCCACTATTTCGATGATGGGTGAGAAAAAAGTTGTGGTTTGGGAGATTTGTCGTCGGGTCTTTATCAAATCCTTCTTGTGAGACCTCAACATAATTTTGCATAATATGGATAGGAATATCACAATTCCTTTTCATACGCTTTACTTTGTGGTTATTCTCATGTGTAAGGCTATCCCTAGGCTCCCATTTCTCACAATTTGGGATAAAGAGGCATTTGATATCATAAAGCCTATTATCTAGATGAATCTAGACTTCCTTAAAACAATCATGGGTTATACCCTTGATGGCTTGTTGAGGGAGTTTGTGGCTATTGTTGTGAAAAAATAGGAAGATTGGGTCCACTAGTATAAGCATGATGAATGCTTGGATAGTCTGGGTAGTGAAGATTCCAGCAAGGATGAACCAAACCATATGGTTGAAGAAATCCAAGATCTTCCTATTGCCTTGATGGACACATAGCCTGGTTCGGGCTCAAACATTATTGATCCCTCATCTTCTCATGTTACTTGTGATTACATATAGGCTTTGTAAGTGCTTCAGGTGTTCTCTTCATGTTTTGAAAACTTCGTCTCTACTCTGCTAGGTTTTCCTTTAGGTCTGCTTTCTCAAACCCCGTCTATGAGGCTTTTTGTAATCATTTTTTAAATTTTTCTTAGATGTAGTAGTTATGATGTTATGGATTATCAGGTTAGGGGTTGCGAGTTGGGAAATTTTGTCTACAATTTCCATTTTCAAGGTTTGGCAATTGGCTTGAAGCCTGCTCAGCCTCTCTACTACACTTTTTGTATGATTTTCTCTAATAATATATAAATCCTTTGACTTCAACCTTTTACTGATTCAAAAAAAATATAGCTTTAAAAAAAATAGACTCAGTAGGAAATAAAAAGTGGCCATTAGTGGCTACCTATTATCTAAAAAATGGCTAAATCGGTGGTGTTTCCAACCTCAATGGTTCTTCCCAAGTGGCTTCCCTTGATTGAAACACAAGAATAAGTGGCGAAGCATTATTTTGAGCACTTGAGAAGCATTTCAATTACAAAAACAGTAAAAGGCACATCGATGGTTTTATAGAGGTGGTTTCCTATGTGCCACTCTCTATTATAAGCCCCCATAGCTAGAAGGGAGTGGGAGCTAGCACTATATAGAATCACATGATAAACCATTGATGGCTAACATGACACAAAAATTAAAACAATTTCAAATTTGGAATACCTTTTACCCTAGACTAATGTAGGTTGATAGAAATCATACTTGCCAATGTAGACAATCTGTAATGTGATGTCAATTGAATGAATATTCTAGTGATTGTACTCGATATCTAAAAGTGATTGTGCCTATGCCATGTGATACATATTTGTATGGATCATATTGATTTTTTATGAAAATATATATAAAAAAAATTATAGCCCATCTTCAAACTTTAAAAACTAGTTCAAATTTCTCTACAAAATATAGAGTATCATTATTGAAATAAGGGGTTCTTGAGCAATTTAGACTTAATAGTGAGGTTCTTTTTTCTAATAAAATTATTCAACAAAATCTCCTACCCAAATAATCCTAAAATATAAAGATTTAATAACATGTAGAGTCACATAGGGACTCAAGCTCCCAAGATTAGGTGCAAAACTAGAAATAGCCTTCCATAAGAATGTAGCTAGAGAATATATTCCTTGATTGTGGATGCAATAATGATACAATGATCAAGTGTATCAATGATTTTACATAATGCACATATAAGACATTTCTTACATAGGCAAAATGAGAGGATTAGTGAACATAGGATTATGACATGTATCACAATCATATGGCATGGGAAAAAAAGAGATAAGGATCCTAAGTAAACTTAACTACCAAGTATGAATAGGATCTAGGAGGTGAAATTTCTAGGTAATATCCCTGTTCACACCAATATAAAGAATAATCTAAAGCTTCATGAGATGAAATTATACTGTAATATTGTAAATTATACCCCATGCAATTCCACACTACATAAGCCCCTTCACTCTACACCAATTGGAGAACCCCTTTAGATTTTATCTATTTGCTTTCTTGGCTTTCCTTTCCAACCTTTCTTTCATCCCTTTTTATGACCTTGTTGACTGTCTGACTCGTGGATTCTTGTGCGTCATGGAGATTTTAGTGTGTCATGCTAGCATCCCACAAACATGCAGTCTAAAGGTGGTCATTGGAGCATTATGATTGCAATTTGTAGGGCTTGTAACACTTCCTGTAGCGTGCACCAACATTGGCTTCACTTCTAAGATGTTTATCTTTCCTTCCTTGCATTTCATTTGGGTCTCTAATGAATCTCTCATTTTTTCTCTAGAAATCTAATCACTCTCTCTAGCATTAGATTTATTTTTCTCACAATCTCCAGTATTCTTAGCTCTCTTTATTACTTCATGCTTGAGTCTCCATTGTCACCACTTCATGCTTCAAGAGGACTTTGTTTCTTCTTCTTCTCTCCAAAAATCTCCTTGCTTCTTGGGTGTGGAAGGGGATTCTCTTTCCTCTTGCATTTATCATTTTTATCTCCATATCATATAGATCATTGTGTTTCTTTGTATCTAGTTTTATCTATTGTATCTATGAAGGTGGAAACACCAAAATGGGGGTTCGATTATGGTAGACCTCTAAAACACAACCCTAATTATTTTTTCTCTACTTTGTTGTGTGCAAGTTTGTTAGAAAAGGAGTGAGCTAGTTGGAGGCACCAATCATTGGACTATTGTGAGAATTCTTTCCTTAAACCTCTTTCCTTTTAGTACTATTATTTCATTTATTACCATTTTATGCTTTTCTTATCATTAAGAATATAAGAAACTTGAAGTCTAGTCACTTTGCATTCTCTCTGTGAAACTTTGTACTATGTCTGTATGGGAAAACATGTCGCATTGTCATCCGTGACTTGGATGTGCATCCTTGGACATAGAAATAGAAAAGGTCACCAAAATATCTTTGTGACATCTTCTTTTTAGATTATGTAATCACGTGTGTAATATCTATTGGCAAGAGACACTGCATAGGTAGTCTGATGTTGACATTGATGGAATGCTAATGCACCCATATGTAGTTCATGATTTGTTCATACTAGAAGAGTGATTGAGTTTTGGTTAGGTTCGTTGAGATAGAACAAGACATTTGGCAGAATGTAGTATTTTGGTTGGTGATTCATTTCTAGTAAATATCTTGTGTTGTGGATCTCAGGGAAGCATTATGAAGGTGTTATCTATCATATTCCAAGTTTGTGGTCTTCGGCGATGATTGTTGTGTGAGTGAGTAGATCTTGTATACAAGTTTTTGGGTAGAACAGTGCTCATCAGTAGTCTTGGGTGGATAATCATCATGTGGATTATGTGGATCGATTTTGGTGGTTGTTTTTGTGTTCGAGGATGGTCAACCAACATATGGGTAGCATGTGGATAATTATTTTTTGTCCACATATGCATTGGAGTTAGGATTGAGCCAACTTGGTATACACGTTTCATCATTGTGTCATGTTCTTGAAGCCGACATGTAAATGACCCAATTTGATGTTGTAGATATAAAAGACCAATGGATATAATCATTTTGGATATCTGTGGATGTGTGGAAGGTATTTGTGAGTGATTATGCATAGTTTCACGTGCACAAGCGAAGAATTTGCTCTTCAGAATATAGCAAAACAACATAACAGAGTAGTATAGCTAAACAATGTAAGATTGTGTACTTTATACTTAACCGGAACTATATCTTGGCATTTGTAGATGCTGTTTATTAGTTCAGACATTCCAATTATCTTTTGTAATCATTTTGTAAGGTAGTGAGTCTTCTGAGGTTGTAGCCCTTATTGTAATTTTAGCAGTGAGCTCTAGGCAGTGTACCTGAATGCATATGCATTCCCCTATGTAATATTTCTATACTTCTAATAGAGTATATTAATATTGTGGATCTCAATCCCACCATGGTTTATCTCTTAATCAGGTTTTCCATGATTAAAATCTGGTGTTATGGTGTTGTTGTTGATTTCTTTGTGCTTCTACATATTTCTTTCATTCATTTACATTAAGTGGTTAAAGGACAAGCTAACAAGGTTAAAAATTGTCGAACACTGATTCACCCCCCTCCCCTCTCAGTGTTCATTGATTCCAAAAATTGGTATCAGATCTCAGTCCCTCGGGGGAAGCCTAACAACTTGAGGAGTATCCGGGAAGGTGCATCAATGGATTCTGGTAGTATTCAACATCATCTTATTGTGGCACTTGAGGATCTTGATCAATCCCAAATAGAGGTCTGGGGGATGAAATTGAATCTTAGAGATACTGAGAACTTCATCCAATCATTGAAAGATTAGTTGAACAAGTCAAGAGAGAAGGGAAATGAAATTGTTGATAAGCTGAAGGAGAAAGAGAGCCAAAGCATTAATGACCAAGCCCTTAAGGAGAAGATAGAGGAATGTGAAAAGTTTGCTAGAGACAATATATTTCAGAAGAATGAGATGGAAGTTATCGTGATGAAATTGACAAAGGAGATTGAGGAAAGGAAGAAGAAAGAGGAGAAGATTGCTTAGTTATTGAAAGATAAATCTGATGAATGCAACAAACTTAGTTGTGAGAATGGTCAACTAGAGCATGATTTCTATGAAACCAAGGAAGAGCTTGGAAAGGAGATCCTTTTTCTTAAATATGACCTTGAAGTTTCAAATGAGTACAAGGAGAAGTTCAGAATCAGTTCAACCAAACTTGATGAGATGCTTGAAAGCCAAAAAAATGCGAATGACACAAGAGGTCTTGGATTTGAGAAAGGTGAAAGCTCTGGATCTGGTCAAGGCAATACCAAATCAACACATCAGAAGAACAATTATAAGAGGTCTCCAGTAAGGAAACCTAATGCTCATAAGTTAAATAGTAACTATTTTGTTTGAAATAAATTTGTTCATATGGCTAGTCAATGCAGAAATAGAATGAATCATAATGGTCCATCTTTCTTAGGTCAATGTTTCAAATGCAATAAATATGGTCATAAGGAAAATGAATGCAGAAGTGTGATGAACAATTTTCAAAATAGAAGGAATGTTAGATGTTATGCATGTGGTAGATTTGAACATGTTGCTAATCAATGCAGATCAAGAACAAATCAGACGAACTTCAGGCCTATGCAAGAAAATGTTGTTTTCTATACTTGCAACAAATCCAGTCACATTGCAAAATATTGCAGAAGTAGAAATGTGAATAGGAAGGGTCTGGTAGGCAAAAACAAGAATGTGAAGGCAGATGATAAGGGCAAAGAAAAAGTTGAAGAGATCAGAGATCTGATGAAGAAGACATGGGTTAAGAAGAGTGATAATGATGTAGGGAGTGGGTTCGCACCTAATCCTGGTGCTAGAACTTCATCCGGTAACTAAGATAAGGAATCCAACCTTGGGGGAGTTTTCATGAAAATCTTATAAACCCCCTGTTTGAGATATGTGCCTGAATCCACCAGCTTGCAGAAGTTGTATTTGATTATTACTGATCTTTTGAAAGGATTTCTAGAAGATTGTGAGCAAATTTGAGGATCCACAGAAGATTTATTGAGAGATAGTATGAGATATAGAGTATCCAAAAGTATTAGGGTAAAGTGCATTTATTATACCTAAATTTTAGGTATGCAAAGATAAAAGGTGACTTAATCACTTCATTTCTCACTTTAAATTTGAAGTGACAGTGTTTGGGAAAGCTCTGAGAGAACATTTCAATGAGTTAAAAGCAAGAAGGTGATTTGGCAAGGAACCCTAATTTGATTGTCAAGGTACTTATCGGTGAAACCTTTCAAGTTTGAATTTTTGAAATGGTTTCCCCTGGAGTTGCAACCCCTCTAGTCACAGACATTATCGAGAGAGCTCCGCCAGATTTCAAGAAACATCCATTTATCTCCATGGAAGATGATCCAAAGAGCACATTCTCATTCGTACCCCACGATGTTTTTCATATTGAGGATGTTAGGGTTTTCACGCATTGCAATATTGAAGAGCTTGGAAGCGCACAAATGTTGAATTTATACACCAAGTAGATGATAGATGAGGTTGGCAATTTGAAACCTGAATTCAAAGTTGTGGAGGAAAAGGGTTTTGCGCAATATGTCATATTTCCAATGTTTGATGAACCCTAATGGGTCTGGTACGTGCTGAGCAGAATGCATGATGAATTCATGTGGTTGAATAAACCATTCAAGATCAAAAAGAATTCCATTAGGGTCATTAGAGGGTTGTGCTCATCTGGTGAACTGCCCTCATTGAAGGTTGTGAAAAAACAAATTGTCACAGATGCAACCAGATCGAAATTTGACCGAAGAGCAATGACAATTAATGACATACTAGAGTATGATGTCAAGTTTTCTTGAATGGTGATTGGATATAAGGTATACTATTCCAACAGGGAGAATTTTGTATCTAGAAAAACAATTTATGCTGCATATGAGATAATAAGGGAAAACAATAAGTATGACTTGTATGAACTACTCCGAAGTGAGCTGATAAAGAAATTTAAAAAGATGAAGGAAAACAAGAAACATCCATTCAAATACAGAACCTTGATCTTGTGCTTATTTTTCTACTTCATGAATGAGGTTTTGAGAGTTGGACAAGTCCAATGGGCTTTTGATGGACCTATGGGAGTGTAAATTAGATAGTATCTACATAACATCGGTGATTCTAAGGTCTAAAATGCTAATCTCTAGGGTTACTTTAATAATTTTCAGAAGGAAATGCATGAGAGGGAAAGGATCCCTAAGAAAATAGTGGAGAAGTATCAAGACACAAATTGCTTCATGATGGACATAGACCAGTGCTTAATGGAAGTTGTTGAACCTCGAACTATATGGATCATGCCCATGGGGTATGAGGTTGATGAGAAGATATTGGAACTTTATGCACAACACTTGTTAAGAAAGTCGGCAGATTCCTCTGAGGAGAGATTCAAAACCTATACTGAGAAGAGCTTAGAGTTGTACCAGCAGTTCAAGAAACTGAAAATTCAAAGGAAAGTTAGGAAGGAAGTAGAAGCTTATGTAGAGAGCATAGGGATTTCTAAGGAGTCAGTTTGAGAGGCGAGAAAGAGGAACATCCTCTCTGAAGAACATACTGTTAAGATGAAGAAAGCTAAACTGAAAGTATTTTCTCCAAAGCCTAAGTAGACAAGGAGCACTACATCCTTCTCTGGTCCTACCAAATCATCCAGTGGTGAAGGGAAAAAGAAGACAGTAAGATTTATGACTGTGAAGGATGATGAAGAAACAAGTTTGATGAGGTTGTGAAGGGGGTAAAGCAAAAAGCGACTAAAGCCTCTAAAGTTGCTAAGGAGAAGCCACCCGATAAGATATCAAAAACATCTGGAATAGATGAGGTAATAAAGCAAGTCAAATTTACTGTTAAACCCCCTATGTCACTAAATGAGATTGTGAATGAAGTTGTAAAGAATAAAAATTTAAAGCCATTATTTGAATGGTATGACAATTTTAATGAAAATAGTAAAAGGATATTAATTGTCAGAAGTACCCAAAAGTCTGTATGATGTTTTAGAGATGAGAAGACAAATAGCTAATAAGGAAGATGAGAGATTAAGAGAATATGTGCTAGTCAACATATGTTCCATGATATCTAAAGAAGAAATTGACATAATTCTTAAGAAAGCCAAGAATCAATTCATGAGTAAGACTAGAGTGCATAAGATAATGATTGGCAAAATAGATGAAGTCATAAAGGATACAAAGAAAATTTTGAGGAAAGTATTGTTTCAGAACCAATATGAAGTAATTCTGAAAAAAGGTCAAGATGATGCTCCTAAATCTTATCTAGAAACACATAGCATGCAATCTCAAGGTGAGTAGACAAAGGATGATATACTCCTATTTTGGAAATGCAATCACATGCTCAAGTAGAGGTAAATGTTTCGGAAGATGTGGATGTAGTAGATAAGGGTGAAGGAGAAGTCGGTAAAACAAATGAGGTTGAGGATACTTAGAATCCTTCGAGTGAAGGTGATACCAAGAAGGTTGCAGGTAATAAGTTTGAGGTTAAAGTTAAAGTTGACATTGAGGAAACAAGAGACATTGTAGGGGCAGTGAAAGGAAAGCAGATTATTGATGATCCAGAATTTGTTCAAGGCCCTATCAACCTTGCCTCAATGTCCCCCATTCAGAAGCTTCAATTAGCTTCATTTGCTAAAGCCAAGGCCAGTGAAGATCTCCTAAAATCTCACACCAAAGATAGTGAGCTACTTACCCTAGCATCCAGTGTTTTGGAAAGGCTAATGTCCACATTTCAGAAGAGCGCATCAGATACTCCATCTGGACAGCTTAAGAGTGTGATAAATTTAGTGGATAATCATTTTGAGTCCTTAGAAAAGTCAGCTGAGGTGAAGGTTCAGAGTGAATTCAATGCTAGGAGGCTCAGGACACTGAAGATAATGATTGTTGATGACAGGGCTTCATTAGATGCTTGTGTCAAGAGTATGCAGGATGCATTGTCCAAAGGTGGAAACATTTATAAATCGTGTCTTTCTTTGTCAAAGTTCACCAAGGATATTGAGGAAAAGTCCAAGGAGCATGAGGATCAATTAGCCCGGATATCTCAGCCAGTTAATCCATTGTTAGTTTCTGTGAGTAGTGATGAAGATCAAATAATATCCTTACTTGAAAAGATCATAAGTTTGAGTCATGATAGGGAAAGAATAATTTGCAGAGGGTAAAAGCACAAAGCTATGTCACACTTTTATAGAAGAAATGGCCAATGTTGATTCAACTTTTTAAATTTAATCAATAGAAAGTGAAATATATGTTTTGAATTTTGAAATTATGTAAACTAATAAAATGTATTTTTTTTTGTTTATTTTATGTTTGTAATTTAAAAAAAAAATTCAAAAAATTATTTGAATATAATTTCTTATAAAGTAAACACTATAATTTAGTTGTTGATAAAATGCTGAAATTGAAGTTACATGAGGTGTCACACTTTATATAGTAAATTTTACCTTTTTTTCTTCAATTTTTTTTTTATATTGATAACTTGAAACTTTTGTGCCAAAATATATTTTTAAGTATTTTTTATGTATATGTATTTTTCAATAAATTTTAAAAGTCTCATTTATTGAAATGTAACTCTTTCCATTTGGTGTCACTTTTTTTCCTCATTATTTATCCAAATTAGAAAAGAATTATATCATCTTGACATAGACTCTTTTCTCTAGTGCATTTATTTTTTTCAAAAAATTTAGATAAATTTTAGTATTTTTCCTTTACAAGATAATCAACCTTATATTTTAGTGTTGATGACCTAATTTCAATAAAAATAAAATATAAAATATAAAAACTAATTGAAATATTAAAAGATATATATGTTGGAAAATTCACTCATAGATATATAAAAGGGTATTTTTACATTTCAAAAAAATATTATTTTTAAGAGTAGGAGTCGTTGAAACATCGAGTTTAAAAAAAAAAAAATAGTAATTAAACCCAAAGTGGTATAAAATATACATTTAGTAGACAATTCCAATAGGAAAAGTTGTGTCCCATATATAAGATAGTCATAATGAATCTATATAGACCATATGTTTGACTAAAATTAATTTTTAGTTAGAATTACTTAAATTCACTTGTGTCGATAAGTTGGCCTGAAACGTGACACGGTTTTGTGTTGTTACCTAGAGTTAGTGATCTTCGGAGTCTCATTGCTCCCAAGTTGGACGTTATGCTAAGTGCATTAAAAGATTCTCATGATGCTCAGGCTGCCAGTGAACCATCAGACTTTAAATCGGTAGAGACGCATACCTATATGTTTAATGGCCTCATATCTATCTTGGAGTGCCTCAAGAAGGGCTGGGATAGCCACTTGGATTCATTGAAGAACACTTTTTCATACATCTTTAAGTTTTTGTAAGTCGGGTCTGTGTGTATATATGCTTTTTGGCTTGAATTTTGACATCCAGAACCCCATCTTTTCCATTGATGTCAAGGGGGAGTGTAGATAAGTGAAAAATGTTGCAATAAGTGTAGAGGGGTCTTTTGGAGTTTTGCAATTTTGGATTTTTGGTTGCAGTATTTTGGTTTTGATCTGACACTTAGTCATTTTTCACTAAGTGTTGCCATCAATGCCAAAGGGGGAGATTGTTGGCAAGAGACACTGCACAGGTAGTCACATGTTGTCATTGATGGCGACTAATGCTAATGCACCCATCTGCAATTCATGATTTGTTCATACCGGAAGAGTGATTGAGTTTTGGTTAGGTCTGGTGAGATAGAACAGGACATCCGACATAATGCAGTATTTTGGTTGGGAGTTTATTTCTGGTAAATATCTTGTGTTGTGGATCTCAAGGAAGCATTATGAAGGTGTTATATACCATATTTTAGGTTAGTGGTCTTTGACGATGATCATCATGTGAGTTAGTAGATCTAGTATACAAGTTTTTGGGTAGAATAGTGCTCATCAACAATCTCGTGTGGATAATCATCGTGCAAATTATGTGGATCGATTTTGGTGGTTGTTTTTGTGTTTGGGGATGGTCAGCTGACATGTGGCTAGCATGTGGACAATTATTTTTGGTCCGCATATGCATTAGAGTTCGGATTGAGCCGACTTGGTATACACATTTCATCATTTGTGTCATGTTCTTGAAGCTGACATGTAGATGACCCTATTTGATGTAGCGAATATAAAATATCGATGGATATGATCATTTTGGATATCTATGGATGTGTGGAAAGTATTTGTGAGTGATTGTGCATAATTTCATGTGCGCAAGAAAAGGATTTGTACTCTAGAATATATCAGAACAAAGCAGTATAGCAGAGTAGTGTAAGATTGTGTACTTTGTGCTTAACTAGAACTGTATCTTGGCATTTGTAGATGATGTTTATCAATTCAAACATTCCAATTATCTTTTTTCATCATTTTGTAAGGCAGTGAGCCTTCTAGGGTTGTAGCCCTTATTGTAATTTGATTAGTGAGCTCTACGCAGTGTGCCTGAATGCATGTGCATTACCCTATGCAATATTTATATACTTCTAACAGAGTATATTAATATTATGGGTCTCAGTCCCATCGTGGTTTTTCCCTTAACTAGGTTTCCCACGTATAAAATTTAGTGTTATGGTGTTGTTGTTGATTGCTTTGTGCTTATGCATCTTTCATTCATTCATTTGCATTAAGTGGTTAAAAGGACAAGTTAACAAGGTTAAAAATTGTAGAACACCGATTCACCCCCCCTCTCAGTGCTCATTGATTCCAACAATATCTACTAGCACTTGACAACTATCACTCTTTGTGCTTTTCCTAAGTGGAGAGGTAGATTGAGTGAGTCCCTGAGAGGTTTCTAAAGGCCTTTTAGTGTGGTTTCCTTCTTCTCCCTCTACATTTTGGTGAACTCAATGTGAAACACTTGTTGTCTATTAATTTGTTTCAAAATACTAATAATTTTCTTTAGCAATCATTTCAATACTTGTGTTGCGTTCCTCCATTTCACTCTTCTAGAGTTGTTGAAGTGTTGTAAGGTTTGTCTAATGAGATTTATGACCCAAATTTCCTTTGGGTTAGTTATGAGGAGAACTTCTAGACTGAGTATCCCACCTAGTCATTATAGCCCTACTCGGCCTAACCTGATGTTTTCGAGTATGACAGATTTAAATGATCCTTTTGCCTCTCATCGCCTTAAGAGTATTATTACTAGGGGCTCTTCTAAAGGTAGTTCACAAAATAGTTCTTGAAATAATACCCCAACGAATACTCCCTAGGAGTCTCCTCCTGTTGTTGATCATGAATCTTCTCTTGCAATTTCATTTGATCAAATTCATTTTTTAGATGAAAATGGAGTATTTCAAGGAATTTATTGAGTGAGAAAATATCCTTCCTTAGGCTGGATCTGACATTCAAAATATGAGAGATATTCTTATCTCAGATAAGAAAGGCTTGGAGGTGTTAAGGGCTAAATCTATGATTGTTAATAATCATTCGCCACTTGTTGAGACCCACACCCAGGATGATCAATTTGATACTTAGTGTCACCTACTATTAATTCATTTACTAGAGGTACTATACATAGCATCAATGTTTCATAAACACCCTTGGGATATACCGACATGGCTATTAATTCCACTACTTTTGGTTCCACTGCACAAGTTGCTTCTACTGGTGTTGGTGGGAGTGTTGGCACTGGTCTTGACACTGGTGTTGGGGGTGGTGTTGATTCTCATGCCTCTACAACCCTGTCTCCTAGTGTAGGTTTTTTGTATCTATTTCTCCTACACATTATTAAGCATACTTAGGTTATATGAGACATGGTTCATGTGAGGACATGTGGCGTAATCCACTGATTACATATTTCACTCTCACCCACACATGGGCGGTTGAGTCTCACAACCTCTTTTGGCCTTTTATACCACCTCTCGTAACCATAGTTTTGTCTCCTAAGTAGGTTATACCACATGTTTGGCATTTTCCAAGTAGGTAAAACTCCCACCTAATTTGAGCATTTGGGAGTTATTACTCCTCTTTGAATCATATGCTAATATTTTGCTATATAATCAACATTCACCTCTACTTTATGAGTGAATTCAAATGAGTTCATATAAACTCAGTTACTAAAGACAATGTTAAATCATATTGTATTACAATGAGTGTGATAATATCATTATTCTGTTATTACACCATATTCCACCATTTCATCCTCTCTATTGCTCTCGTGTAGAAGGTTAACCTTGGTTTTGTAGGTGATACTTGGAGATTGGGTCAATTAGTGATTCTTACATGGTATCAGAGCTTCCATATTTGCAATCACCTTCTTGAATTTGGGAGAAATTCAACATTGAGCTTTTGTTCGGTACATTTTTAGCCAAAAAAGACATCCATTAAGTCTAGAAGGATGAACAAAAGAATTTTGATATAAAATACTCTATATTTTAGTGAAAGACAAATTTGAGCAAAAAAAAATTAGCAAGAGAGACCATTTGGCCCCACCTACAAATAGTATGGTACAGATCTCAAAAATAATAATTTTTTTCATGCATTAAAATATATTAGTTTTTGAATAAAAATTAATATATTAAAAAAAAAAAGTAGGTTTTTTATACATTATAAAAAATATTATTATAATTTTTTTAAAATTTTATTTATTTGAAATTTTATTATTGAATAAAATTTTGAAAAAAAAAATTATTGGTACTTGCACAATACTAAAGGCCCTGTGTAGGCCCCACTGTACCCACAACATACCCAAGCTTGGGCCCCGCAAGCTTGGTAATTTGTGAGGCCCAAGGTATTTTGCAAGCCCAAGTCCACTTGGGATTCAAAGCCCACGCACCAAGCCTTGAGCTCGCATGAGAATCAATAGTTGTACGTACGGGGTGCTTTGGCCCCTAATAATGTTTTTTAATTATTAAAATTTAAATAAACAAAAAAGGAACTTTTGAATTTTAAAATAAAAATTTAGATGCCAACGCTATACCATGACCTCTACACCCACTCGTTGCCTTGACTCTCATGCATCCAAGTTGGCAATACTGCTACTATTAGCAATGTTTTTTATTGTTCTGGTACTTTTAGAGAAGTCTCTAAATTTGTTTGGAGGGTTCTAATTTTGGCGAAGCTCTATTTTCTTGTTTGGACATTTTTTAAAGTTGGCGAGTATCCTAAATTGATTGAAAATTTCTCAAAGTTGTTGGTAGTCTAAATTTAGTGGTAGTTAGCTAAATTTGGTAGAGTTGTGTTTTTTTGCAATGAGTGACCCCTGTCCATTACAATTTTCATTTTGCACCTGAACTTCAAAGGCCTCTAACTCAGTCATCCAAGCTCTGTTTTGCAAGCAATTTTATTTTTATTTGAGATAGAATTTTGTAGGTTTTGTAGTGGAGGAATCAACATTTTCTCAAGCGATCCAGTTTTTTTAGAAAATCAGTTTTCTCATTAGATCTGAAGGACGCTCCTCATTTTTTCAACTTTAAATGGATGTAACTTTCACATACGACATCAAATTAAGGTGGTTCTTTTTTTGAAAAATATTTTTTTGAGCACTTCATATTGTTGCTATTTTGAGTTTCTTATTCTGAGATTAATTTGTATTTTAGTATTTAGGTCTAATTTTGGACATTGTAAAACTCTAGAAAACAACTCCAACATTGTAAACACACTAATATATAAAGTGCCACCATTTTTTTTTTTTTTTTGGGGGGGGTATATCATTGATTTAGTGAATTTGGGTGGGGCGGGGGGTGGGGGGGTGATCTTGTAGTTTTTTAATTTCTTTTGTTGCGTATTAGTATAATAGGGAAAACTCAAATTGAACTCCTAACTCCATATAATAATGAATCATGGAAAAAGTCAATATGAAATTATCCAAGTAAAAAATGTTGCACAAGCTATGTGAAAGAATCTATTCCTAAACCTATTGACGCTAATGCTAAGGCAACATGGGAGATCAGTCATGAGAGATCTCTTAGTTACATTTGTTGACTAGTCTCTTTTGATTTATAATTTCATCTTGAATCATGAAAGATACCTAAGGAGGCTTGGGAGACTTTTGAAAATTTGTATGGTAAAATTGACAAGATTAGGGGTTATCACATTGATAATGATTTGATGAATCTTGATCCAAAAAGTTTCAACCACATCCAAAACTATATCTCCAAGATTAAGCAACTAAGAACATAGCTAAAGGATTGCACAATTACTGAGGATTTACAGTTGATTCTAAATGTGTTATTTGAGCTTGGTCCTAAATATTCCATGTCTATTTCTGGTTTTCATACCAATAGGGATTCTATGGGAATTGCATATGTTAAGCCCACTTTTGATGCATTTTTAAATCCTTTTATCTAAGAGGAAGTGACGCTAATTAAAATGAGTCTCGTCAAGACTTCCAAATCACAAGGATTGGTGGCTAGTGAACCTAAGATACAAAAATAATCGGGGAATCTTGATCAGAAACAAAAGAAGAAAAAGAACATGTCACAGAAATAATCTCAATCCTTTTCCTCAAAAAGAGAATCATCTAAAAAGGAGAAGCCCACATGTACATAATGCAAGAAATTTGGACATGATGAACATCAATATTATTTAAAACAAATTGATGAATTGAAGAATCTTTTAACAAATAATAAAATCAACTTTCCTTCAACTATGTCAAAGGATTCATCATCTTAATCTAATCTAAAGTCAAAGAAACAAAAGGGAAAGCACTTGTTGAAATTGCAAATTCTGATTTAGGGAGATGGATCCTTGATTATGGAGCTTCACATCATATGGTTTCATCACACAGTGTGTCCTCTTTATTTAAAATGTGCCCATCACCAAACATTTTGATGGCTAACAACACATATATGTGTGTTTGTGGGAAAGCGTCTATTGACATAGATGAAGCATCATTCAATGATGTCCTTTGTGTTCCTTCATTGTCAACAAATGTCCTTTTTATCTATCAAATCACACATGGTGGGGAAGGAAAGAATGTTGAGTTCACACCAATATTTGCGATTCTTTGATATTTGCATAATAGAGATATTGTTGCAATTGGGGAGGTAGATCATCAATCTTGAGTATACACCTTCTCACATTTCTCTTCTATTGTTTCTTCGAATGAAGTACACACTCAGGCATCTAGTGTGGACACTTCTAAGGAGATTCAGTATGGTCAAGTGAATCTTGGTATTCTTTCAACTAAACCTCAAGAGACGTGTTGATACTTCATCTCCTCATCGACTATTGTTTATGATGATTCTAGTATTGTTAAGGACCCTATTGATTTAGTGCAGTGGGACATTCATTTTCTTTCAAACACAACTACTTGGGATGAGTACTTAACAAACATTGAAGGATTATTTTTTGAATTCTATGTTGCAAACTTGGAGGACACCATTGAGTACATACATCTTATCTTTAATGAAGTTGCTTTATCTTCATCAAATGTTAAGGGGTGGCCTTTTGACCCTCTTATTCTTTATCCACATGGTCATTCTTCATAATTTGGCATGACTATAGCCACTATTAAGAAACATTTGGAGGAGGCACCTTTTTTTGTATAGAAGATGCCTTTGTCTCTAGAATTTTTTCTACATCCATCTCCACTAAGTTTTGGATTGTCATCTTCTACATTTTGGCCTAGAACAAAATATTTGATGGTGACAACTTTTGACATTAACATGGGGACACCTGAGCAAAATTTGGAGACATCATACATCTTTATCATTTTTCCTACATATTCCTTTCAAGAATGGGATGATATCTTGCACAAATATTTGGATTTATTTCTTCCTAAGGGGAGGAATATTGTTTGGATATCTTGGACCATCTTCAACATCTTGTGTCAAGCATTCACTAACAATGTGGGAGATTATACATTGGGGGATTGGATGGTATCTCTTCTTCTTCTCACTTAGGGGGGAGTTTCATCCTACGAGTTTTCTCTTTCTCATGTTTTGAGAGGTTTTATCATTGTAAATGGGTACCTAACATGGCCTTCTAGCTAGGACTCATCTTTGCATTTTTGCATCTTTTCACCTACCTGAGATATTCTTAAGGGGGGTGTTAGTGTAGGTTTTTTAAATTTATTTTTATTACACATTATTAAGCATACTTAGGTTATATGAGACATGGTTCATGTGAGGACATGTGTCATAATCAATCGATTACATGTGTCACTCTCACCCACTCATGGATGGTTGAGTCTCACACCCTCTTTTGGCCATTTATGCCACCTTTCATAACCATAGTTTTGTCTCCTTTTGAGTTGGTTATGCCACATGTTTGGTATTTTCCAAGTAGGTAAAAATCCCACCGAATCTAGTCATTTGGGATTTATTACTCCTCTTAGAATTATATGCCCATATTCTGCTATATAATTAGCACTCACCTCTCCCTTATGAGTGAATTCAGATGAATTCATATCAACTCAGTTAGTACAAGGGAGTGTTCATTCATATTGTATATACCATTATTCTATTATTGCACCATATTCCAACATTTCATCCTCTATTTTTCTCTTGAGTAGAAGGTTAATTTTGGTTTTGCAGGTGACCCTGGGAGATCAATTCCATTAGTGACTCTTACAGACAATTGCAACAATAGCTTACAACCCTCGCATATGTTGCTAATCAACCTTTGCTTTCTACTTACTATCATTGTAGCCCACTTGACTTAAGCATTTTAAACACCATCATCCCCCAAGGGGCATAACCATTCAAATTTTACTAGTATAATGGAGAAGGAGATCCTAATGCTCACATTGATTCTTTCCAGACTGTTTGTAGTGATTATCACAATTTGTTCTTTGTACTGTTGAAGATATTATCATTCTCCCTTAAGGGAATCGCATTGGAATGCTATAATTCATTGCCTAATCATTCTCTCAAATCATTCGATCATCTTATGGATGCCTTTCATACACGATTTTAGGCAAGCATTGGAAGCAAGGTCACTACAATAGACCTTGTTCACTACAAGCAAAAACTAAACGAGAGTATTACAAATTTTTTCTCTCAACATAAATCAATTTCTACAAAGATCCCCTTTTCCCTACCAAATAGCGATTTACAGAGAATTTTTATTGAAAATCTATAGCCAACACTAAGGGAGAAGTTGGCTTTTAATCGTTATTCTAACTTTACCAACCTATGTTCGCGCTCACTAACTACCAACACACACTGAATCAACTCAAAGAATCTTATTCCAACTCTCATACTAATACATTCAGAGGTGTGTCTTCTACAAGAGGGTCCAAAAGAGAATAAATTTATGGACAATGCCATAATTGTGCCTTAGGCAACCGAGAGATCTACAAAGGAACCAAAGTGGAATTAGGTCTTTACCAAGTTTTTGATAATGGGAAAAGCAGGTTTTGAAGGGATCCTAAAGCCCTTTACAAAAGTTCCTTAAAAGATAATATCATTAAGCAACAAGAAAAGACAAACTACCAAAAAACCAGCACAGTTATGGGCAAAAATTAGCAAAAAAGTCCAACAAAACCAGCCACATCCTACCATAACAGAAAAGAGACAGAAAAAAAATTACTTAATGTTTTTTAGGGCATTATTCAAATTTCTGCTAATCCCTTGCAAATCTTTAATATTATCCCTAAGCTTAGGGATATCCTTGGAAGAGGCCACCGCAACTTTTTTCATGCTTGCCCTTGTTCTTTTCACCGCACCACCAGGAGTACTTTACACTGTTCCTGCCTCGATAGCATCCTCATCAATATCTAGATCCATGATAGGTTTGGGGGTGCTGGAACCATCAAGGAACTTGGTAATTTCCTCTAAATTCTTAGTCACAGAGGAGAGAATATCCGAAATCATTAGCATAAAGTTTTTCATAACTATTTTTCCTTCCTCCAGATTACCAATTTGAGCTTCCAGCTTCTCCACTTTTTCCTCCATTCCTTCATTCCACTGTTCCTAGTTTATTTCAACTTTCTTCCCTTTCTCTTCCTGCTACCTATCAATTTTTTCCAGATTCTTTATTCCTTCATAAACCCACCTGTCAAAACCCATACAAGCCTCGGACTGGTTTCTGAGTTTACCCAGAATTATCCCCTCTCCAGCTTTATCCTGATCCATGCTCGAATTCTCCTTGTCCTTCTTCTGCTCAGTTTCCTTGTCCTTCTCCTACTCAATTTTCATTTCCCTTTCCTCATTAATCTTTTCCTTCTCCTCCATAGGCTGGTTGTTAACAATTCCTATGCTCACACTGTGGGTCAGACTATTTTGATCAAAGACTTCCTCAACTCCTCCTTCCTCTTCCCTCACTTCCTCTTCCTTCCAGCTCTCCTCTCCTTCAGACTCATCAGTCTCCATCTCACTTCCATCTTTTCCAATGTCCTCTGAACCCTTGTCCTCTGGAATTTTCTCCATAGTAGTTTTTTACCTTTTTTGCTCTGTGTCCCCTCATCCTTGCTAGGCTCACCTTCCTCCATCTTCCTCTTTCCTTTCCCCAGTGATACTGACAATCTCTTGTTTTCCTGGATAGCCAGAATCTTGTAATGCTCATAAATGAGCAACATAAGGCCGCAATGAAGCACAAACAAAGAAGGGTTCTTATTGTGCTTATTCAGAGACCTAAAGAGGTAATATGACAAAGAAATCCTCTTCTCATGTCTAAAATGATTTAAAAGCACAAAATGGTATGTGTGGACCCTGGTAAAATGACCCTCCACGGTAATATATTCCACAATTGCATTAAGCGCACAACCCCATATTTTCTTAATATTGGAAGCATCATAATACCCCCCGTAGCTTTTCCTATTTTCGCTCTCTCCTTCTCTTTACGCGGAAAAAGCTTAACTGCATTATTAGACACTTTCAAGTCTCTAAAAAAGTTAAGACCAGAGTGGGGCATACCTGTAACCGTCGCAATGAGATCCACATCCAGCTTAAACCTAACACCATGAATTTTGAAGGAGCCGTTTATCCAGTTTTCAGTGACTTTGGTTACTGCTAGGTTAACTCTGCCTTTATCATAGTTGACTAGCTTTTCCATAAAATTTGTCATGAATCCTTTCTCCAGCTTTGCCCAAACCTTAGGCATCTCCTTCCATGTAGAAATATTATCAGGTTCCTCTCTTCTTAGATCTCCCCCCATTTTAGATTTCAATTTACAATTTCTCTTCTTTTGCAACTTCAGAGCTTTCTTCCCAATGACACTCGAATTTTTGAAAATGCATACCCACAAATTGTGCGGAGAATTAATATTCTTGATTAGGACTCTGCCCTTTTGACGTTTCATCATTACTTTTCTAAATATTTTAATATTACTCATTACAACATTCATGATTAATCATGTGATCCCTCTTTCCCCATGAACCTGTCCTTTCTGATAAGTTCTTTAATATTAAAATCCATATTAACTTCCCCATTCCATATACATTGAGCTGCGGAATTTACGCCAAAGTTCGCTAATCCATCTGCAACCCCATTTTTTTTCTCTAAAGGCATGTTCTATAATAATCGATTTAAAGCTAGCAATTATTTCTTTGGCTTTAAAAATAATATTTTCTATAGTCCATGAAGGCTTAATTTCTCCCTTGAGGCATTTAATTATGTTAAGTGAGTCTCCTTCCAACCATAGATTATCATGATTAAGATCTTTTGCAATATTCAAAGTGTTCAAATTCGTTGATGCTTCAGCATAATGACTTGTTTAATTACCCAAGGGGCCAGCAAATGCCACAAGACAACTTCCAGCAAAATTCTTGACAATGCCCCCATAACCAGCTTTCCCCGGGTTCCCCTTAGATACCCCATCAAAATTGGCCTTAATCCATTCCTGAGAAGGAAATCACCATACAAGACCACCCCTACCCTTATCCACATTGATTCTATTAATGGATAAATTCCATCTTTCAATAAAATCTTCTTTAGCAGCCAAACCATGATCAGTTCCATTTAGACATTCAAAAATCCCTCTATAGATTTTATCCACCACCACTTCAGGGTTAGCACTTTTATCCCTAAAAATCCCATTGTTACACTCCTTCCAGATGTTCCATATTACATTAGGGAGAGTAAGTTTCCAAAGCTCAACATTCTTAGAATTAGAAGAGGGACAATACCATTGCTGCCAGAACTCTTCCAAACAATTCGGGAAAACCCAACTCAACTTCCACCTACTAAAAATAGTATTCCAGATTTCTTGACTAAAAATACACTAGTAGAGGATATGACAAGAAGACTCCTCCTCCCTGCAACAAAGATAACACCTATTAGGAAAAATAAATCCACGCTTATGGAGATTATCAAGGGTTAACACCTTATTTTGGATAAAAATCCAAAAGAAGATATTAATTTTGGGCATCAACTTCTTTATCCACACATTAGCCCACAAAGGGATCTGGTCTGAAACTTTGTTGTGGATAGACACTGCTGAAGACACAGAATATTTTCCATCCGAAGTTTCCCTCCAAATTAGGCAATCCTCAACATTGTCCCTAAAATTTTTAGAAGAAAGCAGAATCTCTAGAAATTTAAATCCTGGACAAAGTTGGCTGAACTTAATCCACATCCCATTTCTCCAGTAGTCTCTAACAAAGACTCCATACCTACTTTTGAACCAGTCTTTCCATTCCTTAAAGATAGGAATTTCCTCTAGAGGTTTATCCATAAGCCATCTGTCCTCCCAAAATCTAATAATTCTCCCATTCCCCAATTTCCACATTCTTCCAGCTACTGCCCAATCTTTAGCCATTTGAACTGCATTCCAAATTGCAGATCCTTAAAAAAAAAAGCATTTTCCATATATTCTTCCTCAGATGGTTGCATGTACATGTATTTCTTTTTCCAAATTAAATTCCATTCTCTTTCCTCCCCTTTCATTCTCCAAATTTGTTTAGCTAAAAAGACATTATTCATAGTTAAGATATTCCTTAGTCCTAGACCCCCATGCACCTTAGGAGTACAAATATTATTCCAAGCAATAAGGGGGATTCTATTTTTATCTTCCACTCCCGACCATAAGAATTTTTTTTGATTTCTTTCAATTGCCTCCACAAACTTTCTGGGGATTTTAAACAGACTGAGGGCATAGATAGGCGAATTTTGAAGGGTAGCTTTAAGAAATGTCACCTTTCCCGCTTGGCTAAGGAGGGCTCCTTTCCACCCCGCCAACTTGTTATTGAATCTATCAACCAGCTTCATCCAGAAATTCTCTAAAGGCTTCAGGCATAGAGGGAGACCCAAATAGGTTGAAGGAAACTCAACTATTTTGCATCCCAGGATTCTTTCTATCCTTCTTTGTCTATCCTCAAGGGTATTGATAAAGAACAAAGAACTCTTATCCCAATTTATTTTTTGACCAAAAGCAGTTTCATAGGAATCCATAACACTCTTCATGTTTCTCGCTTCCCTAATGGTAGCTTCTCCCATTGTGATCAAATCATCAATAAACTATTCATGAGTATAGGTTATGTTGGAAGATGAAGATTTAAGGCCTTTGAGTTTCCCTTCTTCCACATTTCTCATAATAAATCTACCCAAACTTTCAGCCAAGATAGTAAACAAGATAGGAGAGATGGGATCCCCCTGTCTTAGGCCTCTAGTACTTTTGAAGAAACTCAAAGGGATCCATTAATAATAACTGCAGAGGTAGAAGTTCCAGTCAACTGAGAACAAAGCTGAATCACCTTTTCCTCAAACCCAAAAGCTTTCATAATTCTAAAAAGGAATTGCCAATTCACTCTATCATATGCCTTAGACATATCTAGCTTAAGAAAAAAGCCCAGTTTTTAGCAGCAATTAAAGAATGAATGTTCTCATGAACAAAAATAATAGAATCCAGAATTTGTCTACCAGGGACAAAACCATTCTGCTGAGCTGAAATAATGCGGGGAAGAATATCCAGCATTCTAGAGGTAAGAACCTTAGATATAATCTTGTAAACAAAATTATAGAAGCTGATAGGTCTGAACTTATTAAGTGAATCAGCTCCAGAGATCTTAGGAATAAGAACGATAAAAGTAGCATTGAGTTCTTTTAGAAGCCTCCTTGAACCAAAGAATTCTTTAACTCCATTATAGATATCATTCTCCACAATATGCCAAAAGTTCTGGAAAAAGAACATAGGGAATCCATCTGGCCCAGGAGACTTATCTCCATGAAAAGAAAACACAGACTTTTTTATTTCTTGATTCGAAGGGATCTAAGATAGATTTTTGTTGTCATCCTCATTTAAAATAGGAGGGATAGCTTGAGCAAGAAGGTCTTGATTTCTGATATCCAGTACATCCACCCCTCCCAACAAATTGCTAAAAAAATTCATAGCTTCCTTTCTTATTTCATTTTCATCTGATAAAATCCCCCTATTGCAGGATAATCCGGAAATCCTATTGGCTGCCCTATGCTTAAGAGAAATCAAGTGAAAAAACTGGGTGTTTTTGTCACCTTCCTTCAAATACAATGCTCTTGATCTTTGTATCCAAACAATTTCTTCATTAGAGATAATTTCATGGTATTTAGACAACAACCCATTTTCAACATTTCTCAAATCCTCATAAAGCCCTTCCTCTTGGATTTTCTCTTGAACATCTTTTATATCAGTCTTAATTTGAGCTTTACTTTTAAAGATATCTCCAAAAGTCTCTTTGTTCTAGATCTTGACTTTATCTTTTATAATGTTAATCTTTTTGGCCACTTTGAATAAGGTCATTCCCTCAATCTCCAAATTCCACCATTCAGCAACACAAACTTCCAACGACGGGTGAGATAACCATGCTTTTTCAAATCTAAAAGGAAAATTTTGCTTAGCAGAAGTTGAATTGGCAGTGAAAGAAATAGGATAATGATCAGATCCAATCTTAATGATTGACGCCAAAGAACAATTATACTTAGAAATCCAATCAGAAGAAATAAGGGATCTATCCAACCTTACTTGAATAAGATCAGAACCAGTTCTTCGATTGGTCCAAGTGTAATTTATCCCTTGGAGGTCCACATCCATCAAAGATTGATCATTAATAAAATCCATAAGGTCCTGTCTACCCTCCAGTTGCAAAGGGAGGCCTCCCATTTTTTCATCCTCTTTTAAAGGAGTATTGAAATCTCCCATTATCATCCAACTTTTGTCAGCAAAACTTAATCTATCTTCAGCCAGGCTCCTCCAGAATTTAGTTCTTCTATCTTTAGAATTAAGCGCATAGACATTAGTGATAACCCATTCAAAGTTATCCTTAATATGCTCAAACAAGACTGAGGTCCTATTGACCCCTGAAGCTATTTCCTTACCTATAATAGTATTTTGATTCCAAAAGATAGTTGTACCTCCCGAGGCACCCTCTGAACTGGTTCCTATTACCCCATTACTTTTGAATATTCTAATCCTTTCCACTTTATCCTTACACGTCTTAGTTTCCTAAATTAGTACTACATCCGGTTTATTATCTCTAACAATATTACACAACACATCCTGCTTATGGGGGGTATTCAAGCATCTAATATTCCATGAGATTATCTTAATACTTTAACCAGGGATAAGGCTGACTCAATGGAGCTCTATGTTCCATCAACACAGTTCTTCCAACTTTCATGTTCTCTCTGATTCTTTAAGGAAGGTCTCCCCTGCTTTTTGCTCTAACTTCCAACATCTGCCCCTTTCTTATTCTTGCTTCTAATTGAGATACCTACATTGGGTCCTCCATAATTTGACTTGCCTTCTTTAGTACCGAAAATCCTAAGTTTTCCCTCAAGAACCACCGTTTCCAAACTTTTAGGAGGAGTTTTACATTGGGAATTCAGGATCATATTTCCATTCTGCTTCGGACTTCCATTGGTTAATAACAACAAAGGCTCAGTATCTGAGATATTACAGTCCTGCGCTTCATTAAAGTCTTCCTCATTTTCTTTATTACTAGATGAAGATGAAGCATCATCATAGGAACTCTCATCAACTTTACCCTAGATGATAGGACCAAAACCTTCTGATCCTCTGTTTCAGATGTTTGAACCTTTTCTTCTTTCCCTTGCTCTTCCTCCTTGTTGCTTTCTTTATAGTTGTTAGAACAATCACAAACAAATTTTTCAATGTTACTATTCACACCCTTCTTTTCCTCATTTTCCATCTCGTTCACTTCCTTCTCAGGGACAACCTCTATAGGTAGTTCATCATTCTTCCCTTTTGTTTTCCATTTCTGCTTCAAGTTGCTATCATTTTTAATAATTTTACTCTTCTTAAGGGGGCAGGATTTTGCCCAATGAGCCAACTTTTTACAATGAAAACAAACAAACAAGAGAGATTCATATTCAATCGCTTGGGTCCATTTCCCCAATTTAGACAAGATCTCAATAGATTGAGGCATATCCGTCATTTGATTAACATTCACACAAATACGAGAAAAAACCAACCTTGATTTAGCTGCTGTCATTGGGTCGATTGAAAGAAGTTCACCACAGGATCCCGCGATCCCTTTAAAGACTTCCTCATTCCAGAATTCCAGTGGAAGGCTAGGGAGACGCATCCACACAGGTGTCGATACAAAAAATGACTCATCCAGAGGGAGGTTAGGAGCCCATTTCTGTAAAGCCAAGGTTGACTTTCTGAACATCCATGGCCCTTCACAGAGCACTGTATTCATATCTTCTTCATTATTAAAGGCAAAGGAAAATAAAACCCTAGGCAAAGCCGCCACATCCACTTGACCTTTAAGAATCCATTTCCTCCTTATGAAATTCCTTACAACATCAATGTTAGGTCTAAAACCAACAAACCTTCCCACTAAGGTCATAGCTAAGCCAGACATAGTAAAATCAACTAGCTTATCCAGAATAGAAATAGCAAAAACCCCTATTGTCGGATCAGAGATATTTTTAACTTCCGGAAGACCAGATTTCACTAGAGGCCTGACTCCAAAAAGAGAAGACCATTTCTTTTCTTGACCTCTATCATGTGGGTCCCCAATTTTGGAATCTTTATCTTCCACCGATTTGACTATTGTCTTGTCCCCCTCAGTACACTGAGAAGCCTGGGGACCAGCATGATTACCAGCTCCACCTACAGAAAGACTGCCATCCCCATGAATTCCGCCATCCCCAGATTTGAAATTTGAATTTCCCGCTCGCTGCTCCACTTGCCGCTCCTCTCCACCCATTATTGTTTCTTTACCAAGTTGTTCGATTCTTACTAGAGTATATTGCAAAAACTCTTAAAGGATAATTTTGTGATCCTTTCTAAAATTAGACCATTGCTTGATAATAGACCATACCATTGGTGTTATGATGATTATAAATTATATCAATATCATGTGGCTGAACATGATACCAAGCATTGTATTTGTCTTAGGCATATAGTCCAAGAGCATATAAACAATGGTGCTATCCAGGTTGGTGAACGTAAAAAATAATATAACAAGTCTGGACAAAACCAACAATGAGATCCAGACCTACATCGATCCTTTCCCACCTTATTTTTCAAACTTTCATTATGCATCATCAGACCTCGCCTCGATTGGTGGTCTATATGTTAACATGGTCACTATCACTTTGATATCACCTACTAGCTAGAGGAAAAAGACTAATGACATATTTTACATCTTTGGATGCTCCTTACAATGGGGAGCCTACTTCGTTATACATCTTGACTAAGATAAATAGTCACATTGTTACAAGTATGATGGTTGATCTCACATGTCAAGTTGATGTCATTACGAAGGAGGCTATGTTTGTTGGTAGTTTGCATAGAGTGAGATATGAAAATTGTCATGCTTTCATTCATACACATGATGGGTTGTGCATTCCTCCTCTTGGTAAGACTACCTTGATGGTCCTTGTGGGACCCAAGGCAGTGTCAAGTACTTTTGTTGTTATTCTCAAGTTACACCTGTTCCAAGTTAAGTTGGGTATTCCTCGGTTGATCACCATGGAACAAATCCCCTCAGTTATTCATAAATTCTTGAACTTCCCTCATGAGGGCATGGTGCATATTGTCCAGGACATTGGATTTTAGTCGTCGGTTGCCTATGGGGGGTTTTCATTACATCATTTTTGGCCTACTCCAATTGGGCCTATGCTTCCCCATAGATATTTGTTGTATAAAGCATATTACAAGTATAAGATAGCGGAGTTGGCTCCTAAGTCGGTCCATCCTATTGTTTCTTTATCTCCTCCTACATTGGTTTTTGCTCCTTCTTCCCTGTTTACTCATGTGCTACAACGAATTGCATATTATGCCCCTTTTTCATCGGGAGCTAAGGATAGACCCATTCCTCAAAATATACCTCCTTTCCTACTTAGGACTACATAACCTTCGACGATGTCTTATTTTCCTATGTCTACACCTATTACAAGAAAAGGAAAGACATCCATGTTGTCAAAATTCGCAACCCGCCCTCCCTTTAAGCTTCTGATCATTGCAAATATCTCTCATTTTTCCCACTATAGTAAGGGTAGGCATTCACCCAGAGCTCAGCTATCACCTCTAGCTCCTACATCATAACCTTGAGGGTACCCCCTATTCCTCTGACTACTCCTAAAGAAAAACGAGGAAGGGTGCTTATTACTACACCTATAGAACCTATTTCAACACCTATTGCCTCATTGGTTGGGCCTTCTCCTCTACCAACAACATCTCAGGAGGCCTTTCCCATGGAGCATGATTCCATTGACCCTTTTCAAACTTTTGTTCATGTTCCTCATTTATGCTAAAACCAAATTGCGTGCGAGTGTAAGCGTTATCAATGGGTGATGGCCTAGGATTGTGAGGTCACCTTGAGGGCTAAGGGTGAGTCATTAGTGTCATCTCCTACTCCTACTATCTTCATGCCTGCTCTTGCTCCCGTCGTTCTTGCTACAAGTATGTTTGCTCCATTTTTTGTGCTTCTACTATTGTTCCTGGGGATGCCAATGAGCCTTGCCCCAAAATGGTATAGGTTTTCATTACCTGACGGAGATAGAAAAATTGATTGATTAGTTAAACTTGGAGTGAGTGGCAATGAAGAGCTGGAAGTGAAGATATAATTAGCATTAAATAATTAAAATTATTTAATTGAGTGCATGAGAGGAGAAAGTAAATAAAAACGTTTTGTTTTATTTTTCAAAGATTTAAGTGTCACAAACATGTCAAATTAAATGCTTCTATTTTTTATTGAAAGATGTTTTGCATCCATATGTGAGTTTAAATTATTATTATTTTATATTACATCAATAGATATAATAATAATACATATAATTATCATATATTTATAATATTAACATTATAATAACTAGTACCCTTTTTACTAAATCACTCATCTATTGTGGGTTAGTCTCCCCAAACTTCCCCTTCATTTTTGGGAGAACTCTTATTTTGAGGCCATTGGTAACTCTATCAGTTTCTTCTTGAAGGGTGATGATACCACCTCTTCCATGGTTCTTTCTACTTTTGCATGCATCCTAATTGATATTAACAATGCCCCTTCTTGGAGATGTGGTTCTCATGGTTGGGGATATTCCATGGACTCAATCGCTAGATTATGAGGGCCTCCTCTTTCGATGTCGTTGATGCTTCTCTACTGATCACTTGGTCATAGATTATTCTCTCTTGCATCATAAGAGCACTACCACTTGGTGGAAGGATGCAAATGATGATCACCTGACTATCTTGGCTTATGATTCTTCCTCTAATATGTCTTCATAGGCTGCTAATGATTCCTCCCATGATGATATTTTGCCTCTTGTTGCTAGTTTGGCCTCCTCAGATCCTATGGGTTGTGTATACCTCTTCTTATTAGTGTGCCCCCCTTTGGCCCTAGGGACCCTTCTCTGCTTGATGCTCCCGTTCTTCTCCAGCCTTTTGGTGGCTAACATTTTGCCTTGTCAACAATTTTCTCCTTATGTTGGCAATCTCTCTATGGGGATTCCTCCTCCTCGTGAGGGTGTTCCAAATGATAGCATTGCTTGGACTATTGTTCATTGACAAAGGAGAGATCATTCTTCCTCCTCTCAAACTCTTCCCTGAGTTCTAGATATTTTTTCTCCCCACCCCTAATGTGGGTTACTAGTTGTTTTGCTAGTGTGTTGTAAGTGGTCCATTTGGGCCTTTGCTAGCAATGGTATGTTCTTGACTAGTTGTTTGTAGTGTTATTGGTATGTCTTTGTATAGGGCCGACACCTTTGTTTTGATGTTTTTTTAATCAAAAACATGATAAGAACTTCTTAAATGCCTTAAATTATATTTCCTACATACAAAAATATTTAGATTTTATCATTACATTGTTTTTTCTTTTCTAATACATTTTTTATTTTTTATTTTAGACTATTTGGCAACGACCAATGACATCCGCATGACGGGTCCTCCGATACCATGTGGGCTAGGGGGAGACTGGACCTCATTCTTTACCACAAGAATCTCTTACGAAGCCCTTCTAAAATAGTTTTTTCATTCCAATTTCTAAAATTTGATTAAAAAAAATTGGTATACATTATAATCATGAAATATTAGATTATTTTTTAACAATATATTTCTTTTTATTTGATATGTATATAAAACTTATAATTTTGATGAGGGCATAATTTGTTTTTATGTGGTTTTTATTTTCAAAATATTATGTTTATAACTAATATCAATATTTTGACATGTAAATGGTTGTCAAATTTAAGTTAAAAGGTAATCTCATTTTTGTTAACATTAACACATTCAACCATTACACCCCTTAATGACAATATAGAATGTCTCTTGACATTAATTAATATAATGCATGATATAGTACATTTATAATATTATATATTATATGTATTATAATATTAATAAATGATATATATTATTTTATTAATATTATAAAATATTAATAGATTGATAGTACTACATATAATAATTCTCATATATTTACAATATTAAGATTTTATATATATATATATATATATATATATATATATATATATATATATATATATATATATATATATATATATATATATATATAAGGGGTATTTCACATGAAGAATTATGCTCCAACAATATATCAAGACACGTAGATTTTAATTATTATATAACTAATCATGGAATAGTAAAATACATTTATTTTGACATATCTCTTGAACTTCCTATAGGTATCGTGCTAGTAATATATTAATTATTGATATATGCACCTAATTTTGATTGATTTGATGCTCTCACTAATACAACATTCTAGGTTACCTTCTAAAATATATCTTAATTTCTAGTTGGCCATTTTATAACTCTTGTCCTTATCAATTCTTGGGTCATATATGCAAGCATAGTACTTGTCAATTTCATGAAGTAGATTTGACCCTTGTTCAAAATACAAATTTCTCTAAGCCTAAGGTAACTCAACTCCTACCAACGTTTATGTTTCAAACTTTTAAAATTGTGTATCTAGGTAAACTATAAAATGACATCACTTCTTTGATCATTCCTCCATTATTAAAATCATTTATTATTGAGAATCACACAGTGCAAGCGTTGCGCCTCTTATAATAACTCATGCCCGTATATAGTGCCATGCTAAAACATATTTGTATTGCATCATATGTTAATTAAAAAGCTCTAAAACCCTTTTTGCACACTAGGTTATAGAAACATATTTTTTTATTTTGTTGAAGTTTCAAATCCCAAATTCCAAGTTACTATCATGATTAAAACATAATTTACATTCAGTGTGTGGTTTATGCCTACATTGATCAAAATCATTGAATACATAAAAGGGATTGTCCAAGAAGAAAATCCTCTCTTAGTAAGCTCCCAAAATTGTTACCAACAAGCAAGCTCAAGTAAGCCAAATACATCCAAGAATTTCTACATTAGCATAAACCATAAAAAATGAGTTATTATTACCATTAACCATTAAAATAAAGTTTAATAATATCATTAGAGATAGTTTTAGAGATGTCGACTAGATCACAAGGAAAGCGAGTCTGCACACATACAACATACAATAAAGCCGATCTAGCAATAGCCAAGAAATTTTTTAGTATAAATCTCAATCATCTATTAATAGCCAAGACTTTTTGTTGGCATAAATCTCAATCAAGAGACCAAGCTAGATCACCAAACTTTTCTCCACTCAACTACTATGAGTGGATAATTTGTGAGATGTGAATATAGGGCTAAAAATTTCTCCTTTCATTCTTTTTTTTTTCATGAGAATAAATCCCCTTTTACATGAATCTAAAATAATTACATAAAAGAAAACAATAAGCCTAAAATTAACATAGATTCAATACTTCTAGCTAGTTTGCTAGACTATAATAATTGAAATTAATATATGTGATATTTAAATACAAAGATACATGTACTTAGCCTTTGGAATAACAATGAATAAATACTTGGCTATAGCAGTCCTTTTTAATATTTGTGTATCTTTGTGGAATTATTTAGTTATTTTAGAAATAAATTTAATCATTAATTAAATTTATTGTGTTATTAAAAGTTAAGGGAAATTGTTTTATTATATTATTTTGGAGAAATTGTGTATTAATTAATTTCCCTTTTAATAAATTTGATTGGAAATAAATTCTGGTTGAAAATAGAATTTACTAGTTTTTAGGTTATTGAATGTTAAAAAAAAAATAAAAAAAAATAAATTAAATTAATAAAAAAAAAAAATTTCAATTAATAAATTTTTTTTAATAATAATAATAATAATAATATTATATATATAGTATATTATGTGGTTTTAATTATGTTATTTTGAAAATGAAAGATATTTCAAAATTAAATCTTCTTTTTATTATATATTTTAATGTGATATAATTATATAATATTATATTCGTAGTATATATATATATATATATATATATATATATATATATATATATATATAATTTTTAATTTTTAATTTAATTTAGATTATTGATATAATCTAATCGGGTTTATTTGTAAATTAATCATGAACATATAATTAGGGGGTTAATTTTTATGTGATTTTATTTAACTTTATTGGACAAATGACAACATTGAATTCTTTGTATTAATATAGTTGTATTTTCTTATTGTTTGGAAAAATCTTTAATTGCAAGTTATTTATGTTTTTGGCTGTCTAAAGAAAAGATTGCCTGTATTAGGATCTTGTGTAAATGGTATTAGCAGTCAAGCTTAATTTCGTTGTAATTCTGGTTGAGTTGTCATTATGTCATATGTTGTTGTACCCCCTTGGTCAGGTGTTGTTGTATAACCCCGTTGATGTGAGCCATTGTGTGTTTTGTTTCAAATGGTGAATCCTGGGTTAGTGATTGTGTATCCTTCACCTGTGGTTTGTCAGGACTAGATATGGCTGTCAGTTTTGCCATAGAGTTCTCGTAGAGAGAGACCTTTCCTGTGAGTGTCCTATGAGAGAGAGTGGCTTTCGAGCAGGGGCCGTGCCCGAAGTGGATGGCAGGATAACCCCTCGAAAGTCAGTTAAGAAGTGATAACCTAATAACTGATTAGGGGGTGGGTAGATTAAATATTAATTAAGATAATGTACCTCGTGCATAGGTGAGTGCTAGTACAGGGCTCATAATGTTGCGAGAAGGCCTGAAATGGAAAACTTACCACCTTGTCTTCACTAAAGGATTGGTAGGGTCCGCATGAGACTTAGATGGAGCTGGAGGTTCCGGAGAGGTTACCAGGATAACCCAGGATGGGGGCCAAGACCTATGGAGGCCTACCATGGTAACCACCGTGAGCCATGTGATGACACTCTCTCCTTAGAGTCACTAGTAATTGTGAGTTGAGTCACATGGATGTTGCAGAGTTATGTAGTTCTTTCGTACTTGTCTTATTTTGCTTGCTTGAGGGTTTTCTACTATCTCCTAGCACGGTGGGGTGGTTCCATTTTGGGATCACATGGTCGAGTGGTAGTGCCACTTCCCATCGGATATTCTGGATTGTATCTTCAAGCAAGGAAAGGCTTCACTAGTGTTTCTTGGTTCGTGGTCCATGTACCAGCTCATGTTCGTGATCTTTGTTCAATTGAGACTTTGTGGTCATTGTATCAAACTTTTATGTAACCTTGATATTGTAACTTTTGGATTCTGTGGTATTTTTGGAAGCTGTGTATTTATGAATATTGTAATACTATGTCAGTGGGATGTATGTTAATTCAATTGCTTTGATCTTTTATATATATGAAATATGGAAAAATAAATGCATTGGAATACTTTGGCTTTTTTCATTATGGAATTTAGATGTATGTGTATTTTTAAATCTTGAGCATTTAATTTGCCTAATTGAATGGACAGTTGGATTAAACATGGTTTTAATATAATCTACAAATTAATCTTCATTGGTAACCCTTAGGAAATCATGTGTTAGACTTTCGTTGTGTTATTAAACGTTCTATTGTTATAATTAATGCACTTAATCTTTAAAAAAAATAAAATCACCCTTTAGTTGCCTAGTTGTGTTGTTTTCCTTTAGGGTTCCTGGCGGGGCATTACACTTGGTATCAGAGCCCAAGTTTCAACACTGGGTACTCTGGGTTTGTAGTGAGCCCATTCAGTTTGACCTTGTTGCTTAGGTCTTAATGTTTGTGTTTCCCTTGTTTTATCCTTGCCATAGGTTTGAACCAGTTTCTCTATACAGTGCTAGGTCATGGCTAGGAAAGCTAGGGGAGGTGGCTGTACGGGTGGTCGCAATAGAGGCAGAGGTGGAGGATGGGGTTGTGGTTCTGACCGTCACAATCCTTCACCACCATCCACTCATGTGAGTGTTGAGCCGGAACAGTCAGTTCATCAGGATCCTCAACATGCAGGAGAGCAGGTTCCCAAAAGGGAAGAGCTGAGATAGATGTTTCAGGAGGTTCTGGCTAGGTTAGGCCACAGGCCTGAGTTTGAGCAACCTATTCATGCTCAGGTTGAGGAGCCGCATCAACAGGTTCCAAAGGAGAGAGCTGTATTCTTATTTGTTTTAGGCTTCTAGGAGTAAGCCTAGTTTTGGGGGGGAGAATGTAGTACCATTCCTCGTTTGAACTTATTAGACTCATATTTTATTATTGTTTACTTTCAGTGGATACATTACCATGATGTGTTAATCAGACTTATATGACATTATTTTAGGATTTATCTGGATATGAGATGCATAATTTATTTGCAGTATTTCAGTACTTGTGATTTATGGCATTTTATGGATTATTGCTATGTACTGACATTTTACTTTATCTATGCAATGTGTAATTATATGTTGTGTCTGCGAGTGTATTGGATGCAAGGGGCCAATTTTCCTTCACTCATTTCGGTGAGACAGGGAATGTCGCGATTCTCCTCCATAGGTGTGCATGCCGTGTTTTCTATATTGTATATATGCATGTGTGGCTTGGTGATGCAGGATATTGTAGGTACAAGTACCGGGTAGATACGGGGTATCGTCTCCACCTGGCTTCACAGGTTTGAGCATGCCTTATATTGTCCGATGGAAGTGGAGGAGGTAGTAGTTGACCCTATTTTACTCAGTTACACTCGTGTGAGTGTCGTCAGTTGGTCGTCCTGTCAGTTTGTTCGACCTTCGTTTATTGTCGTTTGACTTTTTCTGAGTCTTTTCTTGGGGTTTGTTCAGTTGTGTCATTAGTGGATTTAATTAATTAATTAAATTTATGGATTTATCTCATAGTTGGTATTCTTGGGAATTATGTATTTTATGCATTGAGATTATAAATTTAGTTAATTAAAAGGAATTATTAAATTAAGTTGCAAGCTGCATGATATTAGAAATATATTTTATTTAAATTTTTGTGAAAAATAAATTAGATTAATTTCATTTATTGTTTCCCAGAATATTAAATAAATAAAAGAATAAATAAATAAATAAATGAATGAATAAAAGAATTAATTAGAATTAAAGTATTTCTTTAATTTTTTTATTTAGAAAATTAATTAATTTGCATGAGGAAAGAAAGAGAAAGAAAAATGATTTTTAATTATTGCATGTTAACTTATCCCTTTGTTAGAAAATTAGAAAAGAAAAGAAAAGAAAATTGCTTTTATTACTAAATAATTTAGGTTTTTGGGAAAAATATATTCAACCTAGAATTTTAGTTTAAAAAGGGGAATAGGTCTTTATTTTAGGGGGACACAAGAAACAGACCAGGGATTTAGGTGAAGAGAAATTTATTTGGAAGCTTGTTGAAGGATTGGTTCTCTTCTACAAATTTCTTCCAGGAAAGCTATACCAAGTTGGGTGGCTTCGTTTGATTGTTTGTTTTAAAGAAAATATTTTTATTTCTTCTTCTTTCTGAATGATGTGTGTGTTAAGATGGTTGTCAAATCTTAAATCCTGTTTGATTATTATTTGTTCTTGGCTAAAGTCCATTCCTGAAGTGAATTTTTGGTTTATGGAAAGAAGTTGTTTCTTGGGTGTTAGTATATTAAATTTTGAGAAAATTTGGAAAAATTATTATGGCAAATTTTGCCAAGATTTTTATTGTGCATGAAAATTGCAAGATTTGGGGAGAAATGATTTACCAGAGAAATCATTCCGTCCTGTTTGATTTTTGTTTCGATACTTGGCTATGGCAATCCTTTTAATATTTGTGTATCTCTGTGGAATTATTTAGTTATTTTAGAAATAAATTTAATCATTAATTAAATTTATTGTGCTATTAAAAGTTAAGGGAAATTGTTTTATTATATTATTTTGGAGAAATTATGTATTAATTAAGTTCCCTTTTAATAAATTTAATTGGAAATAAATTTTGGTTGAAAATAGAATTTACTGGTTTTTAGGTTATTGTATGTTAAAAAAAAATTAAAAGAGAAAAAAAAATACAAAAAAATAAAAATAAATTAAATTAATTATATATATATATTCTGTGGTTTTAATTATGTTATTTTGGAAATGAAAGATATTTCAAAATTAAATCTTCTTTTTATTATATATTTTAATGTGATATAATTATATAATATTATATTTATAGAATATATATATTTATGTAATTATATTATATTATTATATATAATTTTTAATTTTTAATTTAATTTAGATTATTGATATAATCTAATTGAGTTTATTTGTAAATTAATCATGAACATATAATTAGGAGGTTAATTTTTATGTGATTTTATTTAACTTTATTGGACAAATGACAACATTGAATTCTTTGTATCAATATAGTTGTATTTTCTTATTGTCTGGAAAAATCTTTAATTGCAAGTTATTTATGCTTTTGGCTGTTTAAAGAAAATATTGCCTGTATTAAGATCTTGTGTAAATGGTTTTAGCAATCAAGCTTAATTTCGTTGTAATTCTGGTTGAGTTGTCATTATATCATATGTTGTTGTACCCCCTTGGTCAGGTGTTGTATAACCCCGTTGATGTGAGCCATTGTGTGTTTTGTTCCAAATGGTCAATCCTTGGTTAGTGATTGTGTATCCTTCACTCGTGGTTTGTCAGAACTAGATATGGCTGTCAATTTTGCCATAGAGTTCTTGTAGAGAGAGACATTTCCTGTGAGTGTCCTATGAGAGAGAGTGGCTTTCGAGCGGGGGTCGCGCCCGAAGTGGATGGCAGGATAACCCCTCGAAAGTCAGTTAAGAAGTGATAACCTAATAATTGATTAGGGGGTGGGTAGATTAAATATTAATTAAGATAATGTATCTCGTGCATAGGTGAGTGCTAGTACATGGCTCATAATGTTGCGAGAAGGCCTGGAATGACAAACTTACCACCTTGTCTTCACGAAAGGATTGGTAGGGTCCGCATGAGACTTAAATGGAGCCAGAGGTTCGGGAGAGGTTACCAGGATAACCCAGGATGGGGGCCGGGACCTATGGAGGCCTACCATGGTAACCACCGTAAACCATGTGATGACACTCTCTCCTTAGAGTCACTAGTGTTTGTGAGTTGAGTCACATGGATGTTGCGGAGTCATGTAGTTCTTTCGTACTTGTCTTATATTGCTTTCTTGAGGGTTTTCTACTATCTCCTAGCACGGTGGGGTGGTTCCATTTTGGGATCACATGGTCGGGTGGTAGTGCCACTTGCCATCAGATGTTCTGGATTGTATCTTCAGGCGAGGAAAGGCTTCACTGGTGTTTCTTGGTTCGTGGTTCATGTACTAGGTCATGTTCATGATCTTTGTTCAGTTGAGACCTTGTGGTCATTGTATCAAACTTTTATGTAACCTTGATATTGTAGCTTTTGGATTCCATGGTATTTTTGGAAGCTATGTATTTATGAATATTGTAATACTATGTCAGTGGGATGTATGTTAATTCAGTTGCTTTGATCTTTTGTATATATGAAATATGGAAAAATAAATGCATTGGAATACTTTGGCTTTTTTCATTATCGAATTTAGATGTATGTGTAGTTTTAAATCTTGAGCATTTAATTTACCTAATTAAATGGACAATTGGATTAAACATGGTGTTAATATAATCTACGAATTAATCTTCATTGGTAACCCTTAGGAAATCATGTGTTAGACTTCCGTTGTGTTATTAAACGTGTTATTGTTATAATTAATGCACTTAATCTTTAAAAAAAAAAATATTTCACCCTTTAGTTTCTTAGTTGTGTTGTTTTCCTTTAGGGTTCCTGGCGGGGCATTACACAAAATCTCTACAAGTCAAATCTAACTCCCTTGGAATCAAACCCAAGTGGAAAAGAAAATGTTTTGGTGCTTAGGAATGATTTGAAAGAAAATTTTAACTATGATCCCTTTGCCTTTCCCTTTCATTGTGGCTGAATTTGTCAAGGAAGTGTTACAAACACCTTAGAGGAGATTGTTGGATCACTATAGTAAAATCCACCTAGATCAACCACATCTAACTAGCATTACGGTGTTGAGAAAAACACAACATGCAAAAATTTGTAAGTGGCCTATTATAATTTTGCTGCAAAATAGAATATGGTGTCTTGTTGACGTGTTTTTTATGACAACATCGAACACAGAATAAAGTTGCATAACGGTCACTTCACTCTCTCTTGATCAAAGTACGATTGTATGCTAAGATGGCCATGAGTTAAAACAATCGACTCCAAGGTTCCTTTTCGCAATGGACATGACTTAGTTGGCTGATGTGATTTGTCAGTAATCCAAGGGGACTTAGGCACACTCAAACAATATTTAAACAATTTCACAAACTTCAAGGAATTTACTTGTGCATGATTTAACAATGAAAGCTTGTTTTTTGGATTTTGGGCTTAAAGAATGTAGAAAGTAAATAGGAAAGGGTTTAGAAAGCTATGTTGAACCTGATCTAGATATAAAAACAAGGAGATAGGGATTGCTCAAGTGGAACCTACCACACTTTGCTTCGCCACTAGAAGACAACTACACAAAGGCAGTGCAATCTTCAAACGTTGTGCATGAATGTTTTATATTACCAATGGATGTCATCATACAACAATATCCACCCGATGATTGAAGTTAATTTTACACATATAAGAGGCTCAACCTAACCTTACAAAGTTAATAACAATTAGCTACTAACAAAAGGTATGAGCAAGGGTTTGCACTATAAACAATCTCATCAATCTTGTTCATCTAACAAATTTAAAGAAAATCTAATCTAAGTGAAGAGAGTGAGACCATGCAAGTCATAAAACAACACAAGTATACACCATCAAATTGAACAATGCATTAAGTTAACTGCTTCAAAACTTATCAACAATCTTGAAAAGCAATCTCCCCTCCTCTACAAATGAGGGGACCACCCCTTTATATGGGCTTCATGCAAAACCCTAATTAGGGTTTCCCCTAAAAGATTCCCCACACAAGATGCAACAAGGTGGGAATCTACAATAAATACCCATGATGCCCATATACAATTAATTCAGCCTATTACAAATGGTATTCAAAATGCATTAAATGCATCATTCTTCACTAAATTCGCCCAACTTGCACTAAATATTCTCCCATGCAAAAATCACCCCATCATGTCATAAATCCACCATCACCTCCACATGCGACGGCTACATGCAAAAGGAATCTGTCATAATGCTTTGAATGTGATGGTTGCATGCAAAAGATGCTCCATTAATTTGGTGATGACGGCCTCCAATTCTCCTACGGAGACACTTGGCACACTTTCTATCCTGGATTCCATCAAGATAATTTCTTCTTCAGTCTTGGAAAGAAACTTTTCCCATTTTGCCACCATTTCCCGTGTCCTCCGCATAGTGTTGGAAAATAAAGAAACATTTTCAAAGTGGATCTTGGAAAGTGATCCTACAAAGAAGAATTCATGCAGCTGATCCCTTATGAAATTCATTGTCACACTACCCTCATCCAAGCTCTTTGCAAACAATGTCTCAACTGTGCTGATGATTTCCTCTTGTATTTTCTTGATTGAGTCTTTCAAAGTCAAAGACTCCGGGCTGAATCTTTCTAAGGTTTCCCTCCCAGTGCATACGGTGAAAAACCATCACGAGAAATCATAAATCTCATTCTCTTGGATCACCTTCATGTATATCAATGTCTGCTTCGGGACTTTCATCAAGGCTCTGAGTCATGGAATGGTCAAGTCTTGATAAATGTGAACATACTCCCATGCACCATCCACAACTTCCAGCCAATTCAAGAGGGTCATAAGCCTAGAATGAAGGCCAGCCAAATCTTCAACAAATTTTCTGGCTAGAGTGAAAATATCCTGCAACCATTCCTTAGAATACTGGGCAATTTTGTTAATCTTCTTAATGGCATCAATTGATTCTTTAGGAAGAGAGGAAGGAGGAACAAAGGATGGATCCACCTCCTTGAGTGGATGATTGAAACTCTTGACATACTCGTACAAGACCCTGTTTTCACTCTTCAACCTTTTGCACTTTGCCTTCATCTTTTGCATCTTTTATGTCATGGCCAAGGATGATCCTTCAAAGTCTTCTGTTACCTACATCGTGGAAGCACGCCACAAATCAACTTCTCTAATTACATAGTCGTTTGGTGTGATCTCATTTCTATCCTTATCTGTTGCACACTCAAGTATATGCAAAGTTCTAGATCTAGACTCATCTCTTGTGATTTTGGAAAACTTTCAAGCGGCCTTCTTTTCCACTAGTTTATCCATTTTTCTTAGAAGTTCTTCCAACTCCTATGTTGGATCCACTTCCAATTCTGGTTCTTTTCTTAATCTATCTCTCAACCAATTAGGAGAAGTTGTCGATTGATCCTAAATTTCCATATGCACCTACTCCTGTGAAGCTTCCTCCATCTCTTCAAGGATTGTTTCTATGAAGCTATCCTGGTGTGGCTCTTCTTGATGGGAGGGAATTTATTGGATTTGACCTCCTGGCTGGGTTGGCCTATGTGGAGTGTTGACACTGAGTACATCTTGTGCAGGCGTATTGTCAGGAAAACTGTCTCGTGGTGGATTTACTGGATTTTCTTGTGAACATTTCTACCTTTCGAGCATTAGAAAAACTAGCTGGGGTTTGAACTTTTCCATCCTTTCTCTCTTTTGATGAGGTTCTTCCTAGTGGACTTCCTGTTGAAGAGTTGGTTGGATTTCAAGTTGAACATTTGGTTGGGCTTCCTTCATTTTCCTTGTCTGAGGCTTCTTTGGAGTGCTCTTTCCTTGACTAGGTCCAACCTTTCCCTGTTGAATTTCTCCTTCCTCAGCTTGACCCTGTGATGATCCTTTTGTGGCCTCATTGTGGGAATCCAGATTTCCCTTTAACTGGTAGCTCGAGTGGACATTCCTTTCCTTCAGCGTTTTGATGTGCCGACCAATCCAATGCCTAGTGAACCTCAAAACTGCTCTGGCTAAAATGTCTAGATCATCAACTTCTGGTTCTGACCAATCTAGAAGTTGGATAGGCTGGTCCTTTATTTTTTCAAATTCTGGCTGCACTACATTTGGATCCTCCCTCACTTGATTTGGCACTTGCATTATTTCACCAATTCTGATCATGCTAAGGGGTAGTCTGGAAACCATTCTCTTCTTGACCTCAAGGTCATCCCTAACACTAGCCCAAAAATCTTCGAGGTGAGACTTATACACAAACTTCATTCCAGCTACCTTCTGAATTTTATGATAAGGATCAAAGTAGGATCTGGATGCGTAGAAAGGTAACTGGTAGAATATCATTTCCTCCACTGCTTTCTCAGCTGCTTCCAAGTTCGAGCACAACTCCACATAATCACTCAAGGCAATTGGGAACTCAATGGATAATTTCTTTTACTTTCTCTGAATCTAGTCATATGTTATCAATTGTCTGATAAGGTCCAGCAAGTCCAGCCTGTCTGACAGATATCTTGGAAATTTATGTGGTTGGGAGGAAAATCCATGTGTCCTAATATAAGTATGTTGGAATCCAATAACACTGAGAGGGGGGGGGGGTGAATCAGTGTTTTGTTGGTAATATATGATTTTACCCTTTTATAACATACACATATAAACCGGTAAATGAAGAAACATATAACTTGAAGTAAATAAACCAACCACATGAATGAACACCATAACACACATAATTTATATGTGGAAAACCTCAAAGAGGAAAAACCATGGTGGGATTTGTGACCCACAATATCAATTCACTAGCCATATGAAAGATATTACATATCATGGGGGCCTGCACATGCAGGAAGGCATACTGCCTAAAGCACATTGCTCAACACAAAAGAGTCTCACTGAATACAAGCTTCTGCTAAGATAAAACAGTAATGGTGAACTCACAAAATGCATCTGTAATACCAAAAAGAGTTCTGGTTATAGCTTTGTTCTGTATCAGTTCATAAACCCTGGACACTTCTACCGGTATCTCCTTTCTTCCAAGAATGCTTTACAAACCATCTATAGATCATTGCATGATATAACATTCACATACAAATGACATACATACATATCCTTCGCATCACATAGTTCTACTACCATGTCACATACACTCTTCTATTCCATATATCACAGTGACCTAATAAACTGACTTATATACCCTTTACAAACAATATGTCTTATGTCAGCTTACAATACATTACAAAAGATATTCAATGTCGGCCCTATACAATAATTACAAAATGATTTTACAAATAAATGTTCCTTTGAATCCCAGACTGATGTCGGCTTTACTAAAGTGCTGGATGTCGGTGCCGGTGCCGGTGCCGGTTGTGACCTTGAATATTCCAATGTCGGTATCTATCGATGTATGCCTCCTAATGCCGGTATATGTCTTCTATAGAATCTTGTTGTCATTAATGACAACATATGAATCCAATGAGTGTCAATTGTCAACAATCTCCCCCTTTGGCATTGATGGCAGCACTCGTGAAAAATGGATTCCCTATCAGTTCAACTGAAACATGAAACATGCTCCCCCTGAGCTAATTGACTATGTTTGCAATATACTCTGTTTGATATCCTCCCCATATTTTTCACATATATATACTCCCCCTTTGGCATCAATGCCAAAGACTGGTGAAAGAATTGAAAGAATTTGGTTAAGAATTTGTGCAAAAGAATGAATAATTATAGATTACTTTATCGGAGCTTGACCAATCTCAAGATTTCCGGATAAGATTTCTCTAGCAACTGTATATAGGTATCCCAACCGGTTTTGAAAGTTTCAGATATGGATACAAGTCCACTCAATAAATGTACAAGAGTTTCTTTCTCAATGACTTCTGTCGGTGTGGGCTTTGCAAGCATATCCATACGTTCCCTTTGATGTACACCAAGTGAATCCAATCTTGGACTCACCAAACCTCTAAGACTCCTTGCTCTCTGAATGATCTTGTCTCTTCCCTTTTCAAAAGAAAAAATTTGGTTCTCCAAAGTCAAAATTTGTCCATCAATGGATCTTATAAGTGAAGTTAGTCCATCAAAAGAATTAGCAATACTAGCAATCTTTTCATTAACTCCTTTAATCTCTTATCTACATTTGTTGTAAGAATCTCTATATTACAACAGACCCTGTAGATGTTAGTACACTATTTCAAGAATTTTCAATAAGTATAAGTTTCTCTTCAACCTTCCTCTTCTCTATCTCAATAATTTGATCAAAAGCGGCTTTCTTAGCCAGAGTAAATCTTTCAAGTGCTTGCCGGTCGGAAATCCGCTACAATGTTTGAAAGTTTTTAGATATATGCTATGTCAATACCTTAAGCTTGTCGGAAGGGCTTGCTTCATTTTCAATCATACAATCAGGAATCAATCTGTGCAAAACTGTTATTGACTGATCCATTATTCCTTTGTCTGCATATCCCTCCTTCATTAGCTTCTGAGGAGCCATCATCATTATCTTTGTGGGACTCATCTTTGTGATTGATTTCTTCTCAACTTGAGAAGTGTCAATTGCCAAAAGTTTTGCTAGGGAATCAACTGTCGGTATGGTACTGGGGTATTTCACATGAAGAATTATGCTAAAACAATATGTCAAAACACATAGATTTTAATTATTATATAACTAATCATGCAATAGTAAAATATATTTATTTTACCTTCAATATCCTATCGACATATCTCTTGAACTTCCTATAGGTATCGTGCTAGTAATATATTAATTATTGATATATGCACCTAATTTTGATTGATTTGATGCTCTCACTAATACAACATTCTAGGTTACCTTCTAAAATATATCTTAGTTTCTAGTTGGCCATTTTATAACTCTTGTCCTTATCAATTCTTGGGTCATATATGCAAGCATAGTACTTGTCAATTTCATGAAGTAGATTTGACCCTTGTTCAAAATACAAATTTCTCTAAGCCTAAGCTAACTCGGCTCCTACCAACCTTTATGTTTCAAACTTTTAGAATTGTGTATCTAGGTAAACTATAAAATGGCATTGCTTCTTTGATCATTGATCCTTTATTAAAAGCATTTATTATTGAGAATCGCACAATGCAAGCATTGCGCCTCTTATAATCACTCATAACCGTATATAGTGTCATGCTACAACATATTTGTATTGCACCACATGTTAATTAAAAATCTCTAAAACCCTTTTTGCACACTAGGTTATAGAAACATCCTTTTTTATTTTGTTGAAGTTTCAAGTCCCAAATTCCAAGTTACTATCATGATTAAAACATAATTTACATTCAATGTGTGGTTTATGCCTAGATTGATCAAAATCATTGAATACATAAAAGGGATTGTCCAAGAAGAAAATCCTCTCTTAGTAAGCTCCCAAAATTGTTACCAACAAGCAAGCTCAAGTAAGCCAAATACATCCAAGAATTTTTACATTAGCATAAACCATAACGAATGAGTTAGTATTACCATTAACCATTAAAAAAAACTTTAACAATATCATTAGAGATAGCTTTAGAGATGCTGACTAGATCACAAGGAAAGCGAGTATGCATACATACAACATACAATAAAGTTGATCTAGCAATAGCCAAGAACCTTTTTAGCATAAATCTCAATCATCTAGTAATAGCCAAGAATTTTTGTTGGCATAAATCTCAATCAAGAGACCAAGCTAGATAACCAAACTTTTCTCCACTCAACTACTATGAGTGGATAATTTGTGAGATGTGAATATAGGGCTAAAATTTTCCCCTTCTTTCGTTCTTTCTTTTTTTTTCATGAGAATAAATCCCCTTTTAAACGAATCTAAAATAATTACATGAAAGAAAACAATAAGCCTAAAATTAACATAGATTCAATACTTTTAACTAGTTTGCTAGACTATAATAATTGAAATTAATATATGTGATACTTAAATACAAAGATACATGTACTTAGCCTTTGGAATAACAATGAATAAATGTGACGACATGTAGAATCTAGCTATCAAGCACAAAAAATCAATGGTCTCAATTGACTAAATGTTTTTAGTTTTATGTAGTCCCAAAATCTCTACAAGTCAAATGTAACTCCCTTGGAATCAAACCCAAGTGGAAAAGAAAATGTTTTGGTGCTTAGGAATGATTTGAAAGAAAAATTTAACTATGATCCCTTTGCCTTTCCCTTATGTTGTGGCTGAATTTGTCAAGGAAGTGTTACAAACACCTTAGAGGAGATTGTTGGATCACTTTAGTAAAATTCACCCAGATCAACCCCATCTAACTAGCATTACAACTTTGAGAAAAGGACAGCATGCAAAAACTTGTAAGTGGCCTATTATAATTCTACTGCAAAATAGAATATTGTGTCCTGTTGACGTGTTTTTTATGACAACATCGAACACAAAATAAAGTTGCATAATGGTCACTTCACTCTCTCTTGATCAAAGTATGATTGTATGCTAAGATTGCCATGAGTTAAAACAATCAACTCCAAGGTTCCTTTTCGCAATGGACATGACTCTATTGGCTGATGTGATTTGTCAGTAATCCAAGGGGACTTAGGCACACTCAAAGAAGATTAAACAATTTCACAAACTTCAAGAATTTACTCGCGAATGATTTAACAATGAAAGGCTTGTTTTTAGGATTTTGGGCTTAAAGAATGTAGAAAGTAAATAAGAAAGGGTTTAGAAAGCTATGTTGAACCTAATCTAGATCTAAGAACAAGGAGATAGGGATTGCTCAAGTGGAACCTACCACACTTTGCTTTGCCACTAGAAGACAACTACACAAAGGCAGTGCAATCTTCAAATGTTGTGCAAGAATGTTTCATATTACCAATGGACGTCATCATACAACAATATCCACCCGATGATTGAAGTTAATTTTACACATATAAGAGGCTCAAACTAACCTTACAAAGTTAATAACAATTAGCTACTAACAAAAGGTATGAGCAAGGGTTTGCACTATAAACAATCTCATCAATCTTGTTCATCTAACAACTTCAAAGAAAATCTAATCTAAGCGAAGAGAGTGAGACCATGCAAGTCATAAAACAACACAAGTATACACCATCAAATTGAACAATGTATTAAGTTAACTGCTTCAAAACTTATCGCAACAATCTTGAAAAACAATCTCTCCTCTACAAATGAGGGGGCCACCCCTTTATACGGGCTTCATGCAAAACCCTAATTAGGGTTTCCCCTAAAAGATTCCCCACACAAGATGCAACAAGGTGGGAATCTACAATAAATACCCATGATGCCCATATACAATTAATTCAGCCTATTACAAATGGTATTCAAAATGCATTAAATGCATCATTTTCACTAAATTCACCCAACTTGCACTGAATATTCTCCCATGCAAAAATCACCCCATCATGTCATAAATCCACCATCACCTCCACATGCGACGGCTACATGCAAAAGGAATCTGTCATAATGCTTTGAATGTGACGACTGCATGCAAAAGATGCTCCATTAATTCAACATGCATTGACCTGGTTGCCATGTGGTCAAAATATTCCAGCAATAAATATGCCACCATGTCACTCATTCAAAAGATCTTCGTCCAAAAATGGACGACCATTATCTCGCTCATTAATGGCATAAGCAATGAATTTGGTGATGACAACCTCCAATTCTTCTACGGAGACACTTAGCACACTTTCTATCCTAAATTCCATCAAGATAATTTCTTCTTCGGTCTTGGAAAGAAACTTTTCCCATTCTGCCACCATTTCCTGTGTCCTCCACATAGTGTTGGAAAATAAAGAAACATTTTCAAAGTGGATCTTGGAAAATGATCCTACAAAGAAGAATTCATGCAGCTGAGCCCTTAGGAAATTCATTGTCACACCGCCCTCATCCAGGCTCTTTGCAAACAATGTCTCAACTGTGCCGACGATTTCCTCTTGTATTCTCCTGATTGAGTCTTTCAAAGTCAAAGACTCCAGGTTGATTCTTTCGAAGGCTTCCCTCCCAATGCAGACGGTGCAAAACCATCATGAGAAATCATAAATCTCATTCTCTTGGATCACCTTCCTGTCTATCAATGTCTTCTTCGGGACTTTCATCAAGGCTCTGAGTCATGGAATAGTCAGGTCTTGATAAATGTGAATATCCTCCCATGCACTATTCGCAACTTCCAGTCGGTTCAAGAGGGTCATAAGCCTAGAATGAAGGCCAACAATATCTTCAACGAATTTTCTGGCTGCAGTGAAAACATCTTCCACCCATTCCTTAGAATACTGGGCAATTTTGTTAATCTTCTCAATGACATCAATGGATTGTTTAGGAAGAGAGGAAGGAGGAACAAAGGATGGATCCTCCTCCCTTCGTGGATGATTGAAACTCTTTACATACTCGCACAAGACCCTGTTTTCATGCTTCAACCTTTTGCACTTTGCCTTCGTCTTTTGCATCTTTTATGTCATAGCCAAGGATGATCCATCAAAGTCTTTCATTACCTACACCGTGGAAGCACGCCACAAATCAACTTCTCTAATTACAGTCATTTGGTGTGATCTCATTTCTATCCTTATCCGCTACAGGCTCAGCTATATGCAAAGTTCTAGATCCAGACTCATCTCTTGTGATTTTGGAAAACTTTCAGGCGGCCTTCTTTTCCGCTAGTTTATCCATTCTTCTCAGAAGTTCTTCCAACTCCTATGTTGGATCCACTTCCACTTCTGGTTCTTTTCTTAATCTATCTCTCGGCCAATCAGGAGCAGCTGTCGGTTGATCCTAAATTTCCATATGCACCTACTCTTGTGAAGCTTCCTCCATCTCTTCAAGGATTGTTTCTATGAAACTATCCTGTTGTGGCTCTTATGGATGAGAGGGAATTTCTTGGCTTTGACCTCCTGGCTGGGTTAGCCTATGTGCAGTGTTGACACTGAGTACATCTTGCACAGGCGTATTGTCAGGAAAACTGTCTCGTGGTGGATTTACTGGATTTTCCTGTGTGAACATTTCTACCTTTCGAGCATTGGAAGAACTAGCTAGGGTTTGAAATTTTCCATCCTTGCTCTCTTTTGATGTGGTTCTTCTTAGTGGACTTCCTGTGGAAGAGTTGGCTCGATTTCAAGTTGAACATTTGGTTGGGCTTCCTTCCTTTTCCTTCTCTGAGGCTTCTTTGGAGCGCTCTTTCCTTGACTAGGTCCAACCTTTCCCTGTTGAATTTCTCCTTCCTAAGCTTGGCCCTGTGACGATCCTTTTGTGGCCTCACTATGGGAATCCAGATTTCCCTTTAACTGGTAACTCAGGTGGACATTCCTTTCCTTCGGCGTCTTGATGTGCCGACCGATCCAATGCCTAGTGAACCTCAAAATTGGTCTGGCTAAAATGTCTAGATCATCAACTTCCGGTTCTGACCAATCTCGAAGTTGGATAGGTTGGTCCTTTATTTTTTCAAATTCTGGCTGCACTGCATTTGGATCCTCCTTCACTTGATTCGACACTTGCATTATTTCACCAATTCTAATCATGCTAAGGGAAAGTCTGGAAAACATTCTCTTCCTAACCTCAAGGTCATCCCTAACACTAGCCCAAAAATCTTCGAGGTGAAACTTAGACACAAACTTCATTCCAGCTACCTTCTAAATTTTATGATATGGATCGAAGTAGGATCTGGATGCGTAGAAAGGTAACTGGTAGAATGTCATTTCCTCCACTGCTTTCTCAGTTGTTGCTAGGTTCGGGCACAACTCCACATAATCACCCAAGACAATTGGGAACTCAATGGATAATTTCTTTTTCTTTTTTTGAATCTAGTCATATGCTATCAGTTGTTTGATAAGATCCAACAAGATCAGTTTGTCTGACAGATATCTTGGCAATTTATGTGGTTGGGAGTAAAATCCATGTGTCCTAATATAAGTAAACTTTGGAAACTGTGAGATCATGGTCCCAAATTTCTACACTATTGCTCTAGCCTCTAGTGACACTCTCGTATGAAGCTGATTTTATATCAACCTAGTTAAATACATGGTGAAAGTGTCATTCACCAACTTGAATGAACTGGTGTTGGATAAGTGCAATTGGGAATAATATTCGTGGACCTTCAACTGTTATGGTCCACATCCCATGGAGCCATTTCCCTTCAAGCTATCGAAGTTATCCATCCTTGGTCGTGAATGAATCACATACGAGCTCATGTAGAAGGATTGGGTCTTCTTATTCTTCATATTTTTCAACTGCTCGTGCACATAATGGCTAATCAATCTAACCCAATCCACTAGTCCATTGGTATTCATAACTTCACCAATGAAGAAAAACATCCACATTTCGAAATTGATTGCATGCGGACACCCCATAATTCTGTTCAACATCATCAGTAAGTCCACACACTCCTACTTGAATACAAAATAGGGAGATGCTTGGGCATCTTGGAAATGCGAGGTCTTGGCCTCTACATCCAACTCTTGTTGATCATTTCAGCACACTTATCAAGGATTGCATCATATACTCCCTTGGCTCCATCCTTAGTCTTGTAGGCCATGGAATGATGTGATGGAATTCTGAATGTTTATGCAATAGCTCCCGGAGTCAGGTTGGCAATAAGCCTTCCGCTTGACATCAGAATTGCCCTTCTTTCCGTATTGTAGTGCTTTGTGCATTCCAAGATCAATTCTGGACACTGGATAGATGGAGGGACACTATTTGTTGCGACAATTCCACTCTTGACGATTCTAGTAGCAATGGGTGATGGAGCATGTCTAGTCGTTCCAAACATTCTGAACTGGAAAGTAGCCAAGTTGAAAGTTCCAAGATTCGTGTCATTGATCTACTTCCACTTGGACACAATTTTAGACTCTTGAAGGAATCCCTTCATCTCATTTTTAATCTGTGCCTGCCTCGAAATAGCTGTTGCTATGCTTGATTCTGCCATTTCTCCAAAACTTCTAAAAAGGAACAAGAAATTCTTCAAGCTTGACTTTGCTATTTCTCTGCAACTTTAGCTCTCTTCAAATTTGCTTGTGAGAAATGAATTGTGTTTGCATGTTTCAATAGAATTCTCTCACCAACTTGCTAAGTTGGGAGAAAACCAACTCTGATAGTTATCTTAATGATGCATCATACTTTCCTCTTCAACATGTCATGCAAACGGGACCTGCCATTATCATTGAGTTTCAAAATAGACTTTTTTATTAACTCCTTGACTCATACATCATAATTTGGAATATTATTCTTTTTGTCTTGCCAACTCGCCAATCTTTCCATTTTTAAATTTTGGAGGGATATTTGAAAGATTTACTTGAGACTTTTTATTTTTATCCACTTGGCAAAAACCGTAGGATCGAGAAAACTGCAAGAGAGAAAATTTGATTCATGAAGAATTTTCTTGAAATTTCGAATGTACCTTGTTTCAAGGAAGTTTTTACATTGATTTTGAACATTTCCTATTTTTAGGAATTTTCCCAAATTAGGGTTCTAGGGTCTAGGAGAGATAAAATTCTCTCACGAATCCAAATTTGATAAAAAAAATTAAAATTTGGATGAATTTTGATGCCCAAAAATGGATTTTTTTAAATTTTTCTTGAGGGGAAATTTCTTTTCCAATTCATCCTCGACCTTCATTTTCCATGCCTTGGAATTTTGCTCTTCAAGCCTGGGCGTGGAATTCATCATGTGAAGGAATTTTCAATTTCCTTGACCCCCCATAGCCAGCGCCCTATCTTTCTTCTTGGGCATAGACTCTCCCTCATGGAGGAATTTGGATCTTGAACATTTCTCGATGACACCTTGAAATTACTGCCCTTGCACAAACTTGGGCATTGTTTGGCCCTCATGGAGGAATTCTTCTCTCTTACCTTTATCCTAAACTCCACCACTCCAACGCTCCACACTTGCCTTGGGTGCCAAAACACTATAGTGGAGGATTTTTTTCAAATTTTCAAGTTTTTCATGACCTCATTTTAGTGTCATCAATCTTGCTTGGGCGCCATTTCACTATTGGGGAGTGATTCTCAAGTTTTTTCGCTTTTCCACAGCAACCTCATTTTGGCACCCTAGCACAAACTTGGGTGTTATTTGCACTAAGTGGAGGAATTCTTTCTTTTCCAACCTTCCTTGGCATCTTAGTTTTGGCGCCAGTCCATACACTTTGGCACTATTTCCATGTAATGAAGGAATTTAACCTTGGCACACTCTTTCCATGTACTGAAGGAATTTAACCTTGGCACACTCTTTCCATGACCCCTTGGGATTAGCGCCCATGTGTCCTTGGGTGCTGGATAGCCAGCATGGAGGAATTTTCTTGCAAATGCACTTTTCCATGGCCCTCTTCATTTGGCGCTCTAGCTTTTCCTTGGGCATTGATTTGCTAGGGTGAAGGAATTTTGGGGATGGAGGAAAATTCCTCCACTACCCCAGTTTAGCACCATCTTGCTTACTTGGGTGCCATTTCCACTAGCCAAGGAATTTCATTTGTTCTTGACCATACTTCCCCACTCCCCCGCCTTGGCAAGGATTCGTGCTTGATTCCTCATCCACACTTAGTCAATTTTTGACCATTTTCCATTCTCGAGATGCCATATTTGGAATTGAGGTGATTTTGTGCTACACTCAGAAGATTTTTTATGCTTTCCACTTCTGGAATGGGCATCCATACTTAGCTGCTTTTGATCCATTTTGTCTTCCTTTTGAAGCTTTCAAATTTAAAAATGTTCAAGAATGCTTAGTCTTTAGTGCTCGCCTGTAAAGAACTTGCCACAAATAAACTTTCCCAAAATAGAGAGTGTTTTGAAATGTTAGGATCAGGGAAAAACAAGATGCAGAGACACTAAAAATAGAAACTACTAAAAATAGTAAGTTTGATTTTTGGCAAAATTAGACCAATCTGAGAGGCAGTGAAATCCCTAAAAAACAAGAACTTTCTAAAAATAGAAAGTTGCTCAAAATTCGCTCAAATTTCATGTGTAGGTTCTTTAAAGGGTCTCGATTCCAATGCAACACTCAATTTTTCCAAAACCCTAAAAGAAAGGCCTCAAATCCAGGTCTGAAGGATGAAACCCTAAAATGAACGAAACAGGCTCCAAATAGCCAAATTTGCTCAAACAAGCTGTAGGCTTGATCAAATTGACCCCCAAACATTTGCAAACTGAGGAGACTAATGAGACTACCGCGAAAAGACCCAAAAACCAAAACCAAAAGACCAAAAGGGCCTAAAAAGTAGGGGTCCCCATTTGGAATGGGGTGATGTGTGATTAGGTCACAACATGTCCTAAAATGAAAATGTTCTCTAGTGATTTTATCCTTATAATCACTTTTAATTTCATCAATCTCTTGCATATATTTGTATATACAAATGGATATCTTTAAATATTAACACATGATAATTTGCAAAAGCATGTGCCAAGTTGGCTAACAACTACTACCAAATAGGAACCGAAAATCTAGAATTTGAATTTGAATATTTGACTCTTGAGGTCAATCCCAAGCCACTCAGATTGACTTAAGATAGAGAAGTATTAGGTTCAAGGTAGAGATTGAGTGTGAATGATGTGTAAATGGCAAATATATTAGATGTGTACAAATAGGGGTGGGATGACATCGAATGCATGGGAATAAGTGCAAATGAGGATAACGCAAATAGGGAAAGGTATTAGTGTGAGGCTCAAGATTGATGCAAGAAGTGTTGGTTCAAGGCAAGGTGTAGATATGGCAGTGTATGATGTGTAAATGGTGAATATATGGAGATGTATGCAAACAAGGATGGAATAAAGTTGAATGCAGGGAAATAGGTGGAAATGAGAATGAAGCAAATAGGAAAAGATATTAAGACATTCCATCAAAATGAGCCCACAACTAAATGGGAATAGTCATGGGTATGCTAATTTCACCATTCCACTTTATGAACTCAATTTTCTTTAAATTGCATTCATTCGATTATAATAGATCTAGCCATAACAATAGGCACTACAAAGAATGCACCGTTGCATTTAGAACCATTTAAGGGACTTGGATTTTGAAAAAACTAGAAATGAATTTTCTATTGACTGTGAAAAAGATTCCTGCAATGCACATCACAGCACACAATATTTGTATGGACTTGATAGCTTGCTTGCCTAAGAGTACCATATTGTTACCAAAATCCTTGAGTCAAATATATAAACTTATGTGACATAATTGAAAAACGATCTTGAATCAGATATACACATACTTAACTGATTTACTCAGTGCTCTCCGCTAAGCATCCTTTGAAGAAACATGAAAAACAAAGAAAGGAAGGATATAGCTATAAACATGGGCCTCTACTAAGACCACTTCAATGATTAATTTGGAAGTCATTGTTGTGGCTCCATACAGATTTGTTATATCCACTTCTGGATATTCGCAAACATATTTTACAAGAATTCAAACTACAGCAGCTAAAGTTCCAGCAAGAGACTTTCCAACACTATGAAATGTAGGCTTTTCCTTTCACGATCATTATTGTCCATTCTGGTTGTTGGCTCTTTGAATGCTTTCAAAAATGATAAGACTTAAACTGACTAAAACATATCCTTTGCCTTGCGAATTCTACCTAGAGCTTCAGCTTCACTTGCAGTTTCTGGTATGTTTAAAGAACCCCTGATCTCAGCACTGAAAATACGCAAAAATGGATTACATGACTTCTCCTCTGCTAATGTTGATGGTACCTGATTAGAGAGAGAATACCATCCTGTAAGCTATGCTTACTCATAATAGATACAAAATTGAATGAATTATGCGAACTGCTTTATGAATACAAGCATGTGAGAAAGAAATACTACATGAGACATTAACCATACTATCCTTAAACATGAAATGAATCATAGCAACTAATATACAAATGTAGACAGCTTATCCACACATGGGAACTACATACTACATAAGACATTGATCTTACCGTTGGTAAACCTTTGTTGCGGTGTTCAACTGCATGAGCAACATAAGAGCGAAGTTCATTGTTACCTGGCTCCACTGACAAGGCAAATTTCGCATTGCTCTGTTGCCAAACAAAGGGTAACTGGCAGTTATATAACAATGCTAGTTCAAAACTGAAAGCACTCAAATCAATTCATTGCAGAGTACAGAACAGCTTGTCTGGCGAGGCTATCAATGATTTTTCATTATTTGAGCCTTTTAGAATTCCATGAGTTGCTGGTGGCATTTTTGTCTTTATCATTGCAAATGTTTTGTTGGCATATTTGATTATAACAGCAAACCTCTATTTAAATCTCTATGGCGGGCAAGTTGTAACACTTGTGAAACCAAATATAAGGAGATAGTTTTTGTTACAGGAGGTTTTACATAAAAGACTATAAGGATATAACAACAAGCCTGTATTTAAATATCTATAGCGGGCAATTTGACACCACAAATGACAGAAGATGGATTTTGTTAGAAGGGGGTTTGCTCGACAGATATGAGAAGAATTTAGCAAAAGACACAAAAGTCTATATAATAAGCTAAGATGTTTTGCCCAATTCGTGACTCTTGTGGATCTTGAAAAGTTATTTTGTTTTTGTAGAAATCACAGCTAAAGTTCTATTGTCTAAATAAAAATAAACAAAACTGCTAGTTACATCAACATGGAAATTACAACCTACTTGCTTGGTAAAGTCATACTTACCACAGTGTACTCGTGCCCACAAAATATACGCACATAATCTGGCAATGATGCTATTTTTGAGAGTGAAGACCACATCTGTTCCAAAAGACGGACCAAGGCTCAGTTCAATAAAGTAACAGATTTTTCCATTCGTTTCTCAAACATATCTCTAATGCAAGTTAGAACTTGATAGAAAATGTTCTTAATGCATTAAATTCTATTATGAGGACATTTATTTTGCCAGGTCAACAAAGTATTCTATACATCATAACCATTGTGGAGAGATACAGACATGTTTGCAATACATACATAGACTTCTGTTCAATCTACCAAACATTGCAATCTACTCACTTGAGATCCAGTTTTGACATCTTTATCAGAGGATAGGAACAAAAAGATTTAAATCATGCATTTAAAATAATGAATGGTTTTCCTTTGATAAAAAACAAGATATTTAAATATTAAAATAGCGAAGCCCAACAGAGATACATGATATTCAGGAGGGCCATAGGCATAAAAAGTCGGACAGATAAGTCAAAATAGGCTGAGAACAAGGAGAATCTATGCATCATTTGAAGTTGAACTGATAATATCAGATAATTTTTATGCAACATAATTAAAAAAACAAGATAGCATTATAAAGCCCAAATATAACTGAAAAGTGAAAACCACAGACATCATGACAGCCACATCTAAATATGTTAGGTTATTATGGTTGACAGTATTGATGCAAGCCATTGGTTACTGAAGGGTATTATCCTTTAGGTGTGGATTAGGCTCTAAATGATGATCCATTTCATTCAAGGTGCCTTTCAATAGTCATAACACAGTTTTGAGCCTGTCACATCCCCCAAAGGTACTTATTCTTAATCTGTCCTGGATAGGTGCATTGATCGATTCACCAAGGGCGAGGTGCAAAATGAGGCACTTCCTTATCATGATTCTGAAGTAAACATGATGGAATTGGAAGTTATGAACGTGTCATCATAATTTGCCTTATGATGTGATGTTGATGCACATTTATGAGTGTCCCAAAGCTAAATTCAGCCTGCCATGTTGTTAAGTGAATGCAATGATTACATTTGAGGCTCGACCAAACTGTATCTACCCCCTATGTGCTAGTGTTTATTAGTAATGACCATGTTTGGTTGATAGGGCTACAAAGCCTTGTCATCTTGTACACCCATACTCCAGAAGTTATGTAAAATAAACAAAATGAGAGATAAAATCATAATTATTCAAATAGTACAATTTAAGTAATTCTTAGGTTGGTCAGGTAGTAACTAAATGTGAGGTTAATATTTTAAGTTGTTTAAGGACTGTGAGAAGTCAATAAAATGACTATATTAATCCTTGTGTCAAAATTCTGTTAATATTGTCTGAGGTAAAGATAGAAAAGGATAATAATTTATTTCTAAGACATGGGCATGATAAATTGAAAAAGAAGGTAGGTTGTTGAAGGAGGAAAAAATTGCCTGCAACACTATTGAAGAAGAGTATGGCATCCATTTGCTCCTCATAAGAAAAAAACAGTTTGGCAATGAATTGACTTGCCAATGAAGGAAAGAATAAGAAAGGTGCAATGGGGGAAATGAGGTTTCCAGAAAAAAGAATGGGGCATGCAGGTTAAAGGAAAGAGGGCAACAATTTTATCTCTACTGCTTACAAGATAATCCTTTGGTTTGTGTAAGTTGAAGTGAGCTCAAGGCCTAGACTTGAACCTTTTCTCTGATACCACATGTAATAACCCACTCTACTCAACCCCAAAATTTTCGACTAATTTTTTTTTCCTCTTTATTTATTTATTCTTAATTGTGTTTGATTCAATCGCATACTCTGAGCATCTATCCAAACGGAATAGGCATTCATCCATCCGAGATGAGCATCTAACCATACGAGTTAGGCATATGTCCATACAGGACGACATGTTTCGTCTATCCAATTCGGGATAGGCATCTTCCCAAACGGGGTAGGCATCTATCCCATTCGGGATAGGAAGTGCTCTAGCTAGAGACTATGTAACGAGATTGTGACTGCCTTTGGGGGCAATTTGGTGAGTCTACCAAGACATAGTTGAAAGGAAAAAATCTAGAGATCTCCTGGTGCATTAGCTCTAGGCACACCTAGGTTCAAAGTGTTCTAACCTTGTGTTCTTTTAAAGAATGTTGTTGTGGGAAAAACTGTTGGTATCAAGGCATTCTTCTTAGGATAGTGATCCTCAATTGTGGGTATGTTAAACTTCTTTTTTGGCTTTGGGTGTTTAATGGCAACACCTAATCTCTATTGTTATTTTTCTTTTTTTTCATATTGAATCAATAGTATAAAAAGCTATGTTACCTCGAGTTTTTGGGACAGGGAGATGGGGAAACAGGTTTCTGGGACCTTTTTTTTTCCCGGAGCAAGAGATGACAGAGGACGGCTCTTTATATATATAGGGAAATCTGAAATTTTAAATATATTCATGAATTATATATTTATATAACATCGTAACACAGTAAACATTCATCATAGCAACATAATAACATTTATAAATCAGAATCTAGATTCTAAATCTAAAATCATTGAGTCAATGATCATTCATCGAATCATCGTAGAACTAAGAACATAGCATCGAATGAATCAAATGAGAGTTCAAATTTCAATTTCATACATTCATAGATATAATTCATTGAAACAATGAAAAGTATCATATCATATATCAAAATATTTAAATAAGCAAAGGCTGCAAGATTCAACAAAATGAAAAGTTGAAGACTTAAAGTATCATATCATATATCAAGATTCAATTATCATTGTATCAATGTATCATATAATGTCAGAAGACTCAAAGTCTCAAACTTCAAAGTCAAAATGAAAACAAAAATAGTATGTTGCTGCCTCTAATGTTGATCCATATCAATGTCACTGTCACTGTCAGCCTAAGCCTCAAAGGTTGCATCATCCAACGGAACGCCAAGCAATCCCTATGGTGTGTTGTCCTCATCAACTTGGGTGGCATCTCCAGTATTAATATCCCACCGTAAAGATGGAGTTTGTCAATATCGATATCATATTTCATATCGCTTCCATTGATTAATATCAATATTAAATTATTAATTCCATTGATTAATATCACTTCACTTCGATATTAAAAATATCGCTCATCGCTTTAGTTAGCGTTTTAATATGAAAAATATATTTTATAAAAAAAATGTTTTTTTAATCTCACTTGCCGCCGGAAATGGCCGTTCATCCTTGGGATGGTCGAGGGACGGCTTGGCCATCCCTAGCCGTCCAGGGGACGATCAAGAGTCTCTAACCCCATCGTTGACCGTTTCCAAGTTTCCACGACGATTTCCAAAAAAATTGCTTGATTGGGGACAGCTTTCCGAAACATGTGCCCTTAGGGTGGAAACGTGTTTCCAGGTAACACTGATAAAAAGGGATTTCTAATTTACTTTGGAAAGAGGAATGAAGAGGAAAGATTTGAGTGCATAAGTTTCAATAACCCTCTAGGGCTTGCTTTGCATTGGCAAAAAAAGCTTGTTGGTCTAAACGGTTGATCTCTAAGCATGGTTATCGCTTAAGGTAAATGATAGAGATTTATGACATTCTTATGTCAACCTATTCCTAGATTTAAATCACTTTCTCCTGTAGCTCTTTTTATTTGCATTCACTATCAGCACTAGGCATTTTAGAAAGGTCTAATCTATTTTCTTTATCTTGCTATTAAGTTTCACAAAGACTCATTTTGTTATAACACAAAACGTTTACAGTTGAGTATTAAATTGCAACAAGTATTAAGTTGGTAGTTATGTTTAAAGCTTATGCCTGTGCAACTTTTGTTTCAATAGTGAGTACTGTTATCACAAAAGCTTGCACCCTTGCTGAGCTATCAACTCAGCAACCTTGTGAAACATGGAAACAACCCCGAAGTGTGGGACCTTGCGCAAGGGGTTGAATCTCCGGAGAAGGCCGACTTCCTTCTCTATCTAGGTGCAGGTGTTGAACCAACTCAACACTTCAAAGCTAATTCCTAAGCCTACCCTAACAACTTGCAAAGGAAAAGAGAAGAGAGAAATTGTTTCAAACAAAGGGAGGTGATGCACCAAGAAGAGATAGTTCCTCTCCATACTGAAATGACACAAGTAATTAACTGAAACACCCTGAAGATGCACAACTTTCAGTTATATGAGTAACCCCAATGCATAGATGAAGGTTAGAATCCACCGAATGCCAAGAGGGGAGAAGGATTCCCACAAGTTACTCAGAAAACCAGTTAACACAACATATATGAAGAGAAAGAGCCACAACATGCACCTATGATGAAGGTAAGAAAGCATACACAACCTACATAGGTTGAAAGAAGGCAAGAATAGTGTTCTTCAATTAATCATAAGGCCAAATGCCAATCTTACAGTTGCAGAAATGCAAAGATTACAAGTCTTCAAGAGAAGAGGAGAGCATAAGAAAACTCAAGGCAACAGGGAGAGAACCCCTTACAATGAGGCTTAACAGCCTTATATAGAAAAAATGGGTTACAATGGTGATCATGACCCCTGCATGTCAGTCTGGAGGTGCAGGGAAGTGCATGCACTTGACTTGTACATGCAAGCAACCTAGCCATACCCACAAAGAGCAATCCTGAGAAGGTGGATTGACTGACCTTCCAAAGTCAGGCATGACATAAGTCACCCAGCATGGCTCCATACCTCCCTTGATGGAAATCCTACCAAAAACATTAAATGCACCCCTGTGGCTCCACAAAAAAACTGCATAAGTCACCAAAACTGTCGGAGCATTTAAAGCTTTGAGTGTCGATCACGCCATCCGGAAGTGTTGCAAGTCGGAAGTAGTTTGAAAAACTTCGGAGACCAGGGTCTCCGTAGTTGGGGAACTTCGGGGATTGGGGTGTCCATAGTTGGGGAACTTCAGAGGCTGAGGTCTCCGTAGTTGGGCAAGGAACTTCGAAACCTGGGGGTTCCGGAGTTCCGAGGTAGAAGACTCAGGAACTTGGGGAACTTCGGAGACCGAGGTCTCCGTAGTTGGGGAACTTTGGGGACCGGGGTCTCCGTAGTTGGGGAACTTCGAAGGCCGAGGTCTCTGTAGTTGGGCAAGGAACTTCAGAACCTAGGGGTTCCGGAGTTCCGGGGTTGAAGACTTAGGAACTTGGGGAACTTCGGGGACCAGGGTCTCCGTAGTTGGGGAACTTCGGAGGCCGAGGTCTCCGTAGTTGGGCAAGGAACTTCAGAACCTAGGGGTTCCGAAGTTCCGGGGTTGAAGACTAAGGAACTTCGGAACCTGAGGCTTTTGGAGTTTCGGGGTAGAAGACAGAAGAAAAGCTAAGGGAAGGAAGGGAACTTCGGAGACTTGGAGTTCCGGAGTTCCGGAGCAAGAAAGAAAGAAGCTAAGGCAAAGAAACTCAGAACCTCGGGGTTCCGAAGTTTCGAGCTAGAGAAAGAGAGGGCCAAGGAACTTCCGACAAGACAACACTTCAAACCATGATTTCACTGCTTTTCTCCTTGATCAACTGGGCAGCGCTGGTCCATGGAACATATCTCCGATCGGTTCTCACTGATGGACCAAGGGTGTCATAAAATGACAACAAGTACTATAGAAACACTATGGTTATTTGTTTTGTGTCTGCAAAGCATAGATAGAGGATGTATTAGTCCCATCTGAGTTTCATAATCATAACCTTGAATACTAGGAGAAGCATGCTTACATTTGCATCTTCCTTATGGATCTTATTAAAGCCACGCATAACTAGTGATCTCCTTTGTTGCATGCATGTTATGAAGTTGAACTCTTTCTTTCTAAACAATAAGCTGAAAACTTTCGACTTGAAAGGAAAGATTTATAACATTAGTTAAAATTGCATCATATATGTGTCATATTAATAGAGATATCATAGAAATGATATTGCTAGATATCATAGTATGATATTAAATGGGAATGATTTGACAGTTTAAATTACGTTAGTAGATTTAGTTGAGAAAAATTCTAAATCATCACCTTTACATGAAATAATCATTGGCTTCAAAACCAATATGGAAGAGAAATACAAGTCTTTGCCAACTTTGATTGAAAGTGACAACTTTTGTTGCTCAAGCAACTAATTCAATCCAATTTATAGATCAGGCAAAAATATATAAATATATATTTTCAATGTTATGTTCTACGTCTTTAGACAATAAATAGATGAGCATATGTCAATTTTTAAAATTGCCATATCTAGCCATATCTGTATTAAAGGATCTTCAAAATCACCATATCTATATCAAAATTTTATTTACTCAGAACTTTGAGTCTAATAAATGTAAGCATAGGAAAAATATGATAACAATTTCTACATTACTAACTAATTATTGGCTAGCATGTGCAACCAAGACAAAGCACTTAGCATCTCCATTTAAAAAATAATATTGCAAATTATAAAATAAATATATAACAAATCAAATTTCATTACAACACAATAAATAATAAACAAGAGATTAGCGTCGAGGAAAATTTCAATTGCTCAATGAGTTGTAACTATAAATCCTCCTAGACCTAGCACATAAAGATATGCAATCATGTGTTCATTAAAATAGGGAAGCTAGAAGCATATCATAGCTCAAAAAACGAATAAACCTATCCTTGAAAAACAATGATCCTACCAAGTATCACTTTATGTGGAAGATACATTGGGGAAGAAAGGAATGATGGCTTCTACACCCTTTGTCTATGTTTTTCTTCTTGATTCTTAGGGATCTTTTAGATATGTAATGGTAGGTTAGGCATCAATTCTACAAGATGAACAATAATTTTCTAGAGATGCATGATAAAAATATATCTATAGTTTTCATGTCACAATCATGGCAAGAATGTGGAGAGAAGAGAGAATGGGAAAAAAGATAAACCTGCTCTGGAGATCCTTCAAAAAGCTTTCCACAACCCAAGCAAAAAAGTGTATCTCCAGTGAAAATTGCTTTAGAGTCTGGAAAATAAAAGCTTACATGACCTACAAATTATTCGAACAAGAGGCAGTCAATTAAACACCACATATTATAATTGACATTGATAATAGTAAGAAGAACAAAATGTTGAAGAAGTCTATATATTAAGCCTCGTATATGAATTGAACCTTTTATTACGAACCTTTATGTCATTCCCATTTGCATTTGACAAGAAAGAAAACCAACACAAAAGTATCCAAATGCAAAACATTATTTTGAAGAAACAGCTGAACAAAAAAACAAAATATAGGAGTCAAATTATTAAATAAAGACAAACCTAAACAGTTGTATGTATTGTAAATTTCGGCATGATTCTAACTCAATCTTTGAATCACTTACTTCTAAAACTTCATAAACCTGTAAAGACATGTCCCATAAGCTTGTTTGCAACCTATAGAAAGAGTTGTATTAAAGGAGCTATTTTGATTGTGAAATGGTTAGAGAACTATCTTTTGGCATATAAGGGTCAAAGCTCATAAAACATAAAAATATTACTAAATTGACACAAATTATCTAAAACACAACCCTTCTCTAAATTACAGAAAGAAAAAAAAACACAATTTAGCAGTGTTCCACGGGCGTTGGGGACGAGGGGACGGGGGGGGGACACGTTTCCGGGACAGGGGGACCAAGGGCCTAAATTTGGGGACGGCGGCGGGGGGGTGGCGGAGTGGTGGTGCTCATAAACTTATACATATACATATAGTACTTGAAAAACTAGTTTTGAAAAGATGTATGACAGTATTACAGTGTAAGAATTACATTTCAAATGAGACTATAGGAAATTTGAAATACTAAATCTAAATACCAAGATTTCTAAGTTGTGTTGTTATATGGAGCCTAATCAAACTCGGAGGTTAGATTTTCCCTACTTCTATCGGCGCGGTTTCCCCCTATATTTTTCAACGGGGGTTTGGGGGCAGCGCCCCCAAGTTGGGGTCAAGGGGCAGCGCCCCTTGCGTGTTCCCGGGTGTTATTTTTCTATTGGCCCACGTCCAATTAGAGTTACCCCTTAACCCTCAAAAAACTTGTTATTGGGGTTTGTTGAAACTTAGTAGCTTTGGTAAGATAAATGATTGAATAAGAGACTTCATTTATCTCTCATTCAATCATCTACCTTATCGATATAACTGCAAATGGTAGATCTCATGATTAAACTTGTTATAATCATCTTTATATGCAATCACTATCCAAAACATTGGATTGCACAGTTTGACATCATCGATCATGCTATGATCATATTACACATGCTGTGATTGTAATAAGAACAGACCAGACTTATGATAACTATCATAGCCATCATATGATAGCATCGATTGATGCTATAATATGATAACTATAATAGTTATCATATTAATCTCGCATTATACCGATCGGTTATCGGTTGTTATATCAACAGCATTTGACGTGACCGATTATTAATCGGTTGATTATATTATGTGACGTGACTGATTGTTAATCGGTTGATTATATTAAATGACGTGACCCGATAGTTATCGGCATAAACTCTAAATGAAGTGGTGCATGTGCACCGATCAAGACATGTCTTGATCGGGCATGTCAAGAGACATGTCCGGTCAAGGCATGCCTTGATCGGTGGGCATTGCTTCTAAGTATATGTCATATGAAATGCTGTAGATGCATAGAAATAAATTAATGTTATCTTCAGCAACCTGTAACATAAGAAGCAACAGTAAATATCAGTAAAAGAATAACAAAATTATACAACTTCAGACTTGAACATAAATTTGAATAACATTCACAGGGTTGAGTGCATTTTGGGTGCATCCATACAAGTAAAATTTAAAAACCATATACATATATACATGATCCCACATTTTTATGCAGAGATACATTGACTGTAGAAAATCATTTACTTAAAGGCTTGAAAATTGGACTTAAAGACCTAACAATGGCACTATTCATAGAAGTCCAAGGTTTTAACATAAAAATCTAAGTGTAATCACATATTCCCTCCTCTTAAAATTATAAGCTCAATGAGAATTCAAAATTATGTCATGTCCCCTCAATTTTCTGACAGTATACAGATATTAATGTATCCTTAAAGAAAAATAATAATAAAATATTATTCAATGATTATTAGCTTGCACTAATTATTAAATATCCTTAAAAGAAAATAATAACAAAGTAGTATTCAACGATTATTAATTTGTACCAATTATCAAATATTATAAGCTTAACGTGTATTCGTAATTAACCGTTTGGGAAAGAAGTGAGCGGTGACTTTTCATGGAGTCACCGCCACTCCAAACTCTTCCAGTAGACGTGAACCTCCACTAGGAATGTGGAGGGGGATAAATAAAGGGTTCGTGAAAATACAAGGGATATAGATTCTGGAAAAAAAACACAATCTGTGCCACAGGGAGGGTCACGCCTGGCATTTGACCATCTTCTGGTATGAATTCTATTTGACTGACTCATCCCTGACGGGATTCCTCTATCATCAACACTTGTCCATGTTGCAAGTATGGTATCTCTTTACATTTATATTTATATTCGATTTCCATTCTGAATAATGGCATAAGGCTTCTGTACAAATATATTCTGCAGTAATAGTATTCATTTCTGTGACAAATCATTTTAGTCTGTAAACCATTATTACATACAATTAGTCCATCATGATCTCAATGATATTCATTCAGCAAACAGTAAAATTTATGACTGCTAAGGAATGTTAATATACTGAAATAATAACAGTTAACTGAGCAATGATATATAATGATAATTGGATATTGACAAATAAGATTGGACATTGAAAAACTAACTGGTGAAATAACCAGAATACATAGACATAACAAGATTCTCTTCATAAGAAACCTGAACAAGCATATGTATTCATGAGAAGTAGGGGAACTGTTGCATAAGACACCCTACTTGATCATAATAGGGGAACTGTTACATAAGACACCCTATATTATCATAACGAATAGGGGAACTGTTACATAAGACACCCTATATTATCATAACGAATAGGGGAACTGTTGAATAAGACACCCTACATGATCATGCTTGAATAGTTAAATCCAAACACCCTATTAACCTTGCATAATAATACACAATAATGAGTTCCTATTCTTGATTTTGTTATATGCATCTCTCTATGCTTTACTCAGTCATTTCTATACATTTATATGATTACTTCTTAATGTAATTTGCAGTATCTCTCTGACCTTGTTTTTACAGATTTGACTCCAGTAGAGGCTAAGGTATTTTCCTAAACCCTTGAACAAAGAGTAGAAAACAGTAATTAAAGTATTTTAAGGCACCTTATAACTAGAGGACATTACAAGTGGTATCAGAGCATGTTACTGCCAGCCTAAGGGAACTAGTTAATGCACTAAGTCAGTGAACCTTGAGAGCTCTAGAGAGGGAAAGAAAAAAAGCCACACTAGCTATGGAGCATGAGTTTAGGACCTTTATGGAACAAACTGCCCAGACCCTACAAAACATAACAGCAACTCTAGGAAACCTTGAATCAAATGGGAGGAATGAAAGGGAAAGATCTCCCAGACAATCAGAAAATAACGATAGGATTACCTGAGAATCTACCCTTGGAGCAATTTTCCACCCTTTCCTAATTAGGGAAAAACCATCCGAGGAGCAAATCTACCCTTGGAGTCATAAATTTTACTGTTTGCTGAATGAATATCATTGAGATCATGATGGACTAATTGTATCATAAGGGAACTTGCTGCAGAATATGCAAGACTAGACCCCGAAATCAAGAGAAGTATCCCTTTTTCTGAATTTTGCAAAGCTGACTCAAATAGAAACCATAAGGAAAGGAGGACATAACCCAACCGGGAAATACAAAATAAGGTAGGGAAAATGACCATCCCCAACTTTGATGGGTCTGGAAAAATCACAGCCCATTCATGGATTCAAAACCTAGAGACTTACTTCACCCTTTCCCCCATGAAAGAAAAAGATGCTATCACATTTGCCATATTGCATTTGGAAGGAACAGCACATGAGTGGTGACACCATGGTCTAGTCACACAAGACCATAAAAATGTTAAGACCTATGATGCCTTCAAAGAGAAACTCATTAAGAGGTTTGATCATACCCACCCTCAAAAACACTTCAAAGAACTTACAAGGATTAGACAGAAGGGAACTCTTGAGGAATATATTTCAAAATTCCAAAGGTTAGCTGTTATGGTCCCTGGGATATCTGAGGAAAGATTTGTCTACCTATTCATAGAAGGGTTGAATTATGCAACCCAAGGGCTAGTAAGCGCTTTTGAGCCTCCTACCCTCCAAAAAGAAATCCTTACCTATTCATAGAAGGGTCAAATGATGCAACCCAAGGGCTAGTAAGCGCTTTTGAGCCTCCTACCCTCCAAAAAGCAATCCTTGAAGCCACTCAACTAGAGGCAGCCCAAAACAAGGGCAGGATCAGTCTAAAAAGGCAACATCAAAAGACAAATACTATCATGAAAAGGATGACAGCAAAAAGACCTCTATTTCATGCAATGAAAAGGAAGAACTAAAAAGAAAGGGACTATGTTTCTATTGCAAGAAGAAATGCGAAAGGGGACACAAATGTGAAAAACCTAAGTTATGTTACAGATGCAATGATGAATGGGGACCAGGGCATGAATGCAAAAGAAGGAATCCAAGAAAGGATAAACCATGTTTCAAATGCGGAGAAAAATGGGAACTGAAACATAATTGTGTTAAAAGAGGCCAAGCTCATTACATTGAAACCATAACCGATGAAGACAAGGAGCCACCTAGTAAGAGGGCAAAATACCATCAAGAAAATAAGGAAAATCGGGGAGCTGGCTTACAAGTTGGAGCTACCCTCAAACAGTAGAATTCATAATGTGTTCCATGTGTCCTGCCTCAAAAGGGTATTGGGACAACATGTAGCACTCCATGTGCAGAATTACACCCACTTGATGATGAAGGGAAATTGATTTTGGAACCGGAGATGATACTCAATGTAAGGGAGAAAAGACTAAGAAATAAAACCATTGAAGAATACCTGGTAAATTGGAAAGGTCTACCCACCGAAGATGCTACATGGGAAGGACCTGAAATATTCGATCATCCCAATTTGAAATTGCTTGAGGGCAAGCAAATCTAGGGAGGGAGGACTTTCATGTCCCCTCAATTTTTTGACAGTACACAGATATTAATGTATCCTTAAAGAAAAATAATAATAAAATATTATTCAATGATTATTAATTTGCACTAATTATTAAATATCCTTAAAAGAAAATAATAATAAAGTAGTATTCAACGATTATTGATTTGTACCAATTATCAAATATTATAAGCTTAACGTGTATTCGTAATCAACCGTTTGGGAAAGAAGTGGGCGGTGACTTTTCATGGAGTCACCGCCACTCCAAACTCTTCCAATAGACGTGACCCTCCACTACGAATGTGGAGGGGGATAAATAAAGGGTTCCTGAAAATATAAGGGATATAGATTCTAGAAAAAAACACAATCTGTGCCACAGGGAGGGTCACGCCTGGCATTTGACCATCTTCTGGTACGAACTCTATTTGACTGACTCATACCTGACGAGATTCCTCTATCATCAACACTTGTCCATGTTGCAAGTATGGTATCTCTTTACATTTATATTTATATTTGATTTCCATTATGAATAATGGTACAAGGCTTTTGTATGAATATATTCTGCAGTAATAGTATTTATTTCTGTGACAAATTGTTTCAGTCTGTAAACCATTATTATAAACAATTAGTCCATCATGATCCCAATGATATTCATTCAGCAAACAGTAAAATCTATGACTGCTCAGGAATGTTAATACACTGAAATAATAACAGTTAACTGAGCAATGATATATAATGATAATTGGATATTGACAAATAAGATTGGACATTGACAAACTAACTGGTGAAATAACCAGAATGCATAGGCATAACAAGATTCTCTTCATAAGAAACCTGAACAAGCATATGAATTCATGAGAAGTAGGGGAACTGTTGCATAAGACACCCTACTTGAGTATAATTTCCCACTATTCCTGATCTATGTTTTAATCTTTGATCTTGTTACCTTAATTTTAGTTTATAGTTAATTCTGAATATACTTACTTATATGTTCATTTCTTAATGTAATTCGTAGCATCTTCTAACTTTGTTTTGCAGGTTTGGACTAGCAGAAACTAAGGTACTTACTTTCAATCCCCACTAGGACCCATAACTAGGGCATTTTCAGTCATTTTCCCTAAGGGACATTACAACTACCCAAAAAAATATATATTTACCCAGATAACATGTATGGAATATTTAAAGCCTAAAAAATAGGAATAAAGTTCAAATACCCAGATAACATGTATAAAATAAACAAATTCATAAAAATACTACTTTGGTGTCAATTTGTCAAATGAATGTTATGATAGATATTCATTGTTCAATATTAAATATAATCGTTATAACAGTAGTCTTGCAATGGAAACTAAATATAGGTAATAGGGCGAAAAATATGTAATACACAGTCTAGTATGGTCTGATTTTTTTCTGCTAAAGAACCTGTTCTGATGTGTTTGATGCTATTTTGACCAAACCTTAAAGAAATACAAACAGTAACAAATTGCAGCAGCATTCATATACTATAAGATGTAATACGTCTCAGCAGGCATTATGTCAAACAGTTTGCATGAATGCATCATTTTGGAGTCATGTATATTTTTGGTTTGTATCAACTTCGTTTAACAATCCATATGGTGCTATAAACTTGCAATTTCCCCAAAAAATTAATCATATGCATTTCCAAATAAGATTACCGCTGGAAGAAATCAGACTAGAGAATAAAATAATTCAGAAATCAGTAGTCAATGACTGATTTTGTGGCCTTTTGATTACATTGATAAATCCAGTATCTGAACAGCAACATTTTAAATTCCAAAGGTCTGCAATTGCTTTATTTAATACTTCAGATCTGATACAAATCTTCTTCTTAGAGTCTGATATAACAGTTACTAGGTTGATCGCTCCTAACCAGAGTTACAGGACTCTGCAAGTCCAGAGGCAGGTTGACTTTGCAAAGTCCAGACAACCCTGGACTTGGACTCGGCTGAGTCTACCCAAACCCTGCAAGTCTGTCAGACTCGGCAGACTTGCCAAGTCCCGAGCCTAAGACTCTGTCACGCCCAGCAAGACTCATAAAGCAAAAAAAATTAAAAAAGTCGATAAGAATACTTTATTACACAAAAATGCAATTGATATATTGTGGTTAGATTCCAAGACTTCATACAAGAACTAAAAACATAACAAGAGTTTCTTTCTCTAGCTGGAGGATATTTGGGGAAACCGAAAATTAGTATTTCTGATGGGAAGCCTGCGAATACCAGAAACTATTTACAACCCCTTAAAAATACATTTGTAGAAATGGGCCAGCTATTAATGTTATCAAAAAAAAAAAAAGTGCTTTCTGTCACTCTTCACTTACCCAAGTGTTTGTAGATTCTGTCACTCTTCACTTACCCGAGTGTTTGTAGATTTGCCTAAATGAGTTTTTGACAATTTTCAGCATAAAAGTTACATTTTTTAATGTCTAATTCCGGCCAATGGGAGGATTTTGAAGCAATTTCCAATGCCAATTCTAGGTTCCCAATGCTATTTCTAAGTTCTAACCCTTCCGATAGATATCTTTCCCAACACCCCATTTGTTAATATTTCCATTGAAGGTTACCCCAATGTTTTCCCCACTTCCTGAAGTTACACATATCTGCTTGACTGCTTCCACTAAACAAGTTTCTTAAGTTTCATCTTGCCCATTTCTGTTATTTGGTGGGACCAAGTGTGAAGCCACTTTAAAATATCCTTGCTAGAGATTTTTTTGTGATCTTACAAATGTAAACGAACAGCAAAACCAAGAAATTATTTATTTCATGAAATATTTGCAAATTACAGACAGTTCGATAGGGTATTTTCAAACATGCAGCAAGGTTTTTCAATATAACTCTATTATATAAAGTTTCTGCCAGAGATAATACGAATGACTAATCAATACAGCTCATAGGCTTACCAAATATTATTCTGAAATCAGATCGCACAACTTAGACTTAAGCTGATATCAAAATTCAGAGAATAGCTTTTTGCAGTGTGACCTGCTCCTGTTGTTGATGGCTGATCTTCAACACAGGCGATATGTATTCAGATCTGATTAATGGCTTTGGGGTACTGAAAAGCTGTTACTGCAGACCTGGGGCTACGTCCAGAGCTACCTTGACAGGGGCTTCGTCCTGTACAGTGGTCTCCATTTGCAGAGCGCCAAAATCAGAAAACAAGTTCGATGCAATAATAATAATGATTTAACAGTCATTTATAACTCCTCAAAAAGCATCGATGCCTCTAGAAGGCTCCCTGTGGCCTGTCAAATGGGAGGGGACATTACAGTCCTCCCTACCCGAGATTGCTGGCCCTGCAGCAACTGTAAATTGGGGTGCTGAAGAATCTCCTCTCCTTCCCAAGTCGCATCCTCAATTAGCAAATCTTCCACTTAATCAAATATTCCCGGACCACCTTGTTCCTTAGTCTCCTTTCTCTCCAATCAGCAACACCTTTTGGAACAAGTACCAAATTTCCTTCCTCGTCCAAGGGTGGTAGCTTTGGGGATGGTACGATATGCTGGCCCAATGCTTTTTTCAAACAAGAGACATGAAATACATTATGGATCTTACTGCCTTCAGGTAACTCTAGCTCATACGCAACTTCACCTATCCTCCTGAGAATCCTGTAGGGACCGTAGAATCGTGGTTTCAACCTTTCTGCTCCACTTTTCTTTAGAGATAACTATCTGTATGGTTGAAGGCGTAAGAAAACTAGATCACCAACCTCAAAAGACCTTTCAACACAATGTCTATCTGCGTACATCTTTTGTTGATTTTGAGCGTGTTGAATGTTGTCCTTCAATGCTCGGAGAATATCCTGATAAGTTGGAACTGTCTCCTTAGCCCGAGGTACTTTGCTATCCTCAAATGCCAAATCCATGAATGAAAGTGCATCATATCCGTAAAGTGCTCTGAAAGGAGACATGCCTATGGACATATGATAGGTGGTATTGTAGCAATACTCACCTAAATAGAGCCATCTCACCCATGCACATTGCTTCCCCATTACATAATTGCGAAGGTACCCTTCTAACCACTTGTTCACTACTTCTGTCTGACCATCCATTCGGGGATGGTAGCTGGTACTGGGTGTCAATTCAGTTCCCACTAACCTGAACAACTCCTGCCAAAACATGCTCATGAATCTGTTGTCTCTATCGCTGACAATGGTTTTGGGGAGTCCGTGCAATCTGAAGATCTCTCTGAAGAATAGTTTTGCAATCTGTTGTGTTGAGGAATCGGTGGGAATTGCAAAGAAGTGGGCATATTTTGTGAGTCTATTGACTACCACAAATATGCAATCCTTCCCCTGTACGTGAGGAAGCCCGGTAATGAAATCCATCGAAAGTCACGTCCACTTCTGCTCAGGAATAGGAAGTGGTTGTAGAAGGCCTACCGGAAACGTGTGCTCAGACTTGTTCTGTTGACAAGTCAAACACTCTCGTATATGCTGCAGAACATCATCTTTTAACCCCTTCCATGTAAATCTCTCACGCACCTGACGATAGGTCTTGAAGAAGCCTTGATGACCTGCCATGAATGCATCATGCAGCGCCCTCAAAATATTGACCTTCAATTTGGAACCAGGTACAAGGAAAATTTTGGTTTTGTAATAGATGACATTGTCAATCACTGAATATCTATCATCTTGTACCTTTCCATCCAACAAATCTGAAGCAAAATAATTCTTTAGATATTCTGAAATTAATTGGGATTTCCAATCTAAGGAAATCTTTATGAGGGAACACAATGTCGGTTTCTTGGATAATGCATCAGCAACTATATTCTTTTTGCCCTTAACATATTCAACATCAAAATCCTAAGCTTGAACTTTACTCACCCATTTTTGGTGTTGTTCATTCAAGTCTTTCTGCTCCAGGAAATACTTGAGGCTGTTATGATCAGTGCGGACCACAAATTTCACCCCCACCAGGTACTGTCTAAATTTTGCTAGCGCGTGCATGATGGCTAGCATTTCCTTATCATAAGTTGAATACAGCCTCTCAACATCTCTAAGCTTCCTGCTCTCATAGGCAATTGGATGCCTATTCTACATAAGTACAACTCCTATACCCTATCCTGAATCATCACATTCCAAGACAAATGGTTGTGTGAAGTCTGGTAGTGCCAGTACTATGTTGGCAGCATTATTTTATACGAAAATACGACTAGTTAATTATATGTAATTGTTTTGGTTAGTTGGCAACCGAGGGGTGGTAGTTGCGGTGCGACGGTTGGCGCTCGCACCCCCTCGGTATCCTTATATACTTCGGAATGTAACTTGTAACATACATTGATTATGAATGGAATAACATATCTGATACTTGTCTGATATCTATGGCATTATTCTGCATTACGTACTTTATGCTTTAAGTATTCACCCGAGAGGGCAAACATTTGGCACCGTTGCCTAGACGTACTCGGGAACGGAAGACGTGGATGGCGTATGGAAACGATGGGCCTACCCGTTGGTGAAATAAACCCAGAAGCCGACGACGCGCGAACAGAACTTTACACAGGAGAAGACACGGCAACGAGAGAATTTTCAATTCTGCTCCAGGTAGCCATCCAAACCTACGTTCGATGAGAGGCAGCGGAGGCGGAAATCCCACCAAGTGCAGTGTGGACAGCGCTGGAGGTTAGCCCGACTGTAAACCGGTTGATGAACCACCTCCCCCGGTTGCTTGCACAGGCATCACTGGCACAACAGGCTCGCCTGGAGGAGATTGCCCAGGAAGAGCGATGCCAACAAATCCTGCAACACTACGAAGAAAACAGCCGACGGGAAACGGAACGAGATGGTGCCAGGCCAGGAGGGAATTGAACCTTGAACTTTTTATTTTCAAATAAAAGTGTCATTGACACGAGTTGTATTGGAGGAAATGAATTAATAAAGACGTGTTTTGATTTATGTATTGTGAGTTATGGGAATGTGTGACAATTAATGCCCAACCTATTGAATAAAGATAGAAATAAAAAAGCAGAAATGGACGAGTGGGAGGCCGCACAGAGGGAGGCCGCGCAGAGGGCCTTGATTCTGGAATAGCAAGTAGAACGTAGACGGAGGCTGAGGCAACTTGCCGAAGGACGACCTGCCTAAGGGTGGCTTGAGGGGAACCAAGGAGGTGTCACGGAGGGTGCAGAAGCCGACCGAAATTTCTACGCATTGCCAGAGCATCGTAGGACGCGGAGCCACGAAGAGTTTCTGCAAGAAACAAGGTTACGACGAAATCTAGTCGAGGAGACTCGGGATCAGTTTAGAAACTTATCCCTCACACCACAGAGTGAAGATCACCAGCGGGAACCAGGAGTGGGCGCGGGTGAGAGCGAAGGGGAGGGCAACCGTACGGGTGTAGGTGCCACACACGACAGGCAAAACACCATACCTCCAGTCGCCCACGCAGGACACACCACCGGCGCCACCGGAGGAAGCAGCGCAGGGCCACAGGCACAGGCACAGGCACAACCACCCCCAGGAAGACGACCCGGGATGGCGAGTAAACAAAAATTGCCAAAGTTCACAGGGGACGGCAAGGAAGACCCCCTACAGCACTGTCGTACATGTGAAACCATTTGGTCCGCCAACGGAGTGACAAACTAGGATGATTGCGTACAGCAGTTCCCAGCCACGTTACGTGGAGTTGCCATAGATTGGTACTCCAATGTGGACAAGCAAAAAGTGGCCACGTGGGCCAATCTACAGAAGGAATTCATGGAGGAGTTTCGGTTGCTCCGTGATGACAATGAAATTGTAACGGAGATATACAGTACCAAACAAGGTACTAAGGAGACAGTACGGGCATACAGCAGGAGGCTGAAGGAATTGCTGGGTAAAATGGAAAGCCAACCAGCAGAAGGATAGAAGAAACGATGGTTCGTTGAAGGATTGAAATCCTCCCTACGAAAAAAGATGAAAATTGTACCCCCGACGTCATATGACGACATCTATAATAGGGCGATGGACCTAGAGAACGAATACAAAACATCAAAGAAGAAAAGTAATAAATATTCATCTGATGATGATGAAGACTCTGACGGGGAAAGCAGCAGCAGTGGTGAATCGAGTAAAAAGGTGCACGCTCTCCAAAATGACATGGAACAAATGCTGAAAGAATTCAAAGCCATGAAGGGGAGTACAAGTAAGACTGAAGAAAACGACGTGTGGTGTACCGACTATAGGAGTGACAGACACACCAAGGGGTCCTGCCCCAAGAAGGCTTTCTGCGACATTTGTCAGATTGCGGGACATTTGACAAAGGAATGTCCCTACAATATGAAAACTAGGAGCCAACAAGTTCTCTTCACGCAAGAGCAGCCGACAGTCGGAACTTCGCAAATCGCCAACAATAGTGCATCATCTGGCGGATACCGGAACAACCGGCGAGGGGGGGAAACCAATAATAATAATAGGAGCCGGATCCAATATGATGCAAAGGGACGGCCAATGATCCAGTGCCGAGCTTGCAATCAATGGGGCCACTTTGCCAGGGAATGCACCTCAAAAGAAACTCCACAAAAACTATGCAAATGGTGTGGGCCTGGAGACCACGATGATGGAACTTGCCCAAAGTCAAGAGTGAACCTGCTCAACATCGATAGGACGGAGGAACGGGTATTGGCAATCACACGGTCACACGCAAAGAAGGCCACATACCCGGACCCTCGCACGGAGAAGCAGTGGGCGCTGGAGGCCAAGACTGAAGTGGCGAAGGAAATGTTGGCACAAGGGAGCACCCAAGAAGCGGTAAGTACTTCCCGCTCTAAGGCGGAGGAAAATATCCTGAAGCAAATGTTGCAGATTGAAGTACCTGTGAAGATGAATGACCTCCTGGAAACGATGCCGCAATTACGTACGGCATTCCTACGTACGGTGCAAGTAACTCCGCACAGTCAGGCGACCCGGAATACGGATGTTTCCGGCAGAACACCTACAGACCCATTGGTCCTGACACTATACAGTGGCCGGCACCCGACGGTGGTAGAAATGGGAATACTTGGCACCATTTTGACTGACACTATTGTCGATGGCAGGTCGGGAGTGAATGTGCTTTCGGAAGAAACCTGGAAGCAGCTTGGCAAGCCGACACTATGGCCGTCAACCTTCAACTTACTAGGAGCGGATCAACATGGTATCAAACCCCTTGGAACGCTCATGGCACAACAAGTGACCATCGGGACACAACCATTTGTCCTCGACTTCATGGTGATTCCACTCGCCAAGAAAGGATACGACGCCATTCTGGGCAGAGGGTGGTTGGTGGCAGCCAGAGTGAATCACAACTGGAAGCGTAACACGTCGTCAATGGAGAAAGCCGGGAGAAAATTTATTATCGACCTGAAAACACAACTTGTGAGTGAAGAACTCGCGTCAGAGACGGCGAGGGCGGAGTTGACGAAGGAAAGTACGGAAGGGAACCGAACGAGAAAGGCGTCCTGGGAATCCAAGGATGTTCCAAGGACGAGACCGATTCCCTTAATGGGCTCTTCCACTGGCAAATGGAGGACTACGAGCTGCTGTATGGGTGCAACATGTTGCAGGTTGACGAGGAACTGAATGAGAAAGAATTTCCGCCAGCGTACAGGGAATACACTGAAGGGGATGCCCCGGTCAACGAAGTACCAGTGCAGGGGTTTGACATGACAAAACCAATCTGGTACGAAGAGTCCGTAAAACCTACAAACCTCGGCACGGAAGCAGAGCCAAGGAACATCCTGGTTGGCGACGACTGGAATCCAGTCCTGAAAGCAGCCGCGTTTAAAATATTCATGGAATACAAGGATGTAATCACGTGGACGTATAAGGACCTCAAAGGGGTGCCGCCAGAACTGTGCGTACACCAAATTTCACTCGTACCTGGGGTCGTACCTGTACGGAAGAGGTCGTACAGAATGAATAAAAACTATGCGACGAGAGTGAATGATGAAATTGAACGTATGCTCGAAGCTGGGATTATTTTTAAAGTGCAAACCAGCGAGTGGGTGTCGCCCATAGTGATATCCCTTAAAAAGGAGGCAAACCAAATCCGAATCTGCATGGATTTCAGATGCCTTAACGCAGTCACCATAAAAGACCCATTTCCAATACCATTAACGAATAGCATCTTGGAAGAAGTGGCCGGTCATGAACTTTATTCATTTATGGATGGATTTTCTAGGTATAACCAGATATCCATCGCCGAAGAGGACAAATTAAAAACCACCTTCATAGTGGAGGATGGCGTGTACACGTATAATCGAATGCCGTTCGGATTATGCAATGCGCCAGCGACATTTCAACAGATAATCCTTCACATATTTGAAAAGATGTCAGTAGGGAACTTCAGGGCGTTCCTTGATGACTGGTCCATCTACAGTAACCAAGATACACATCTGGCTGCACTTGGCAAATGCATGGAGAGATGCAGGTGAGCCCGCCTAGCACTCAATCTCAAAAAATGCAGATTCATGGTGCCTCAAGGGAATTTGTTAGGACACAGTGTGTAAGGCTGGACTCGAGACTGACCCAGACAAGATTCGGGTGATAGTGGAAATGGAGGCATCGACAGATGTCACGGGAGTCAAATCCTTCCTAGGACACATAGGGTATTACAGGCGATTTATCAAAAATTTTGCTCGAGTATCCTACCCTCTGGACAAGCTGACAAGGAAAGGTGAACGGTACACATGGGGGACAGCTCAAGAGGAGGCCTTCCAAGAACTGAAGTCACGATTGGTGGGTGCGCCAATCCTAACATATCCTGACTGGGACAAAGAGTTCCACGTACACGTTGACGCATCCAATTTTGCCATAGGGGCCACACTGGTGCAGGTTGGCGATCACGGGCTAGATCACCCGGTCTACTTTGCAAGCAAACTCCTATCAAAGGCAGAGAAAAATTATAGCACCACAAAAAGGGAAGCCCTCGGGATGGTGTACTTCGTCCAGAAATTTTGACATTACTTGTTGGCCACCCCGTTCACATTTTATGTGGACCACCAGGCGTTAATGTACCTGGTAAACAAGCCAATTATCCAAGGACGAATCAGCCGATGGTTGCTATTGCTGCAGGAATTTACATTCAACATTATCGTAAGACCTGGGAAGAGCCATGTGATAGCTGACCAACTGTCGAGAATCCAATCAGGAGAACCAGTCGAAGGAGTGAATGAAGATTTTCCAGGCGCTCACTTATTTCGCATCGCAATCCTCCCCACCTGGTACGCAAGCGTGGGGGAATACTTGTCGACATCACGGTTTCCGAGGGAGATGCCACCAGGAGAAAGAAGGAAACTGGTACTGAGGAGCAAGACATTCCAACTCATTAATGGCCTCTTGTATAAAATGGGACCCGACCAGATCCTACGGCAATGCGTCCTAGAAGAGGAAATTCAGGGTGTCCTAAGAGAAGCACATGAAGGGCCTGCAGGTGGACACATGGGGCCCGACAACATGGCCAGGAAAGATCTGTTGGCAGGACAGTGGTGGCCGACACTGCACAATGACGCCAGAGAGTGGGTGACGAGCTGTGACACATGCCAACAGGTCGGACTGCCATTGAAGAGGGATTTTATGCCCCTCAACCCATCGAATGCCCAGGAACTGTTTGAGAGATGGGGATTGGATTTCATCAGACCATTAAAACCAAGTAGAGCCCGACAGTGCAGATACATTGTAGTGGCAACAAAATACTTGACCAAGTGGGTTGAGGCACGGGCCTTGCCGGACAACTCGGTGGTCAATACAGCAAAATTCATCTATGAACACATCATTACACGATATGGGATTCCAATCCAACTGACGAGTGATAGAGGACATTTTGTAAATCATATAATCCGATTGCTAACAACGGAGTTCAAAATCTTCCACTCCTTATCAAGCCCCTACTATCCGCGGGCGAACGGGCAGGCAAAGGCGACCAATAAAATAATCGTGTCGGTGATTTATAAGTCTTGCGGAGTGGAGAAGGATGACTGGGAGGAGCGCCTACCGTCAGTACTTTGGGCATACCGAACAACTTACAAGGTAACTATTGGACAGACTCCCTTCCAGCTAATGTATGGACAAGAAGCCATGGTGCCAGTTGAATTCATGGTGCCGAGTCTCCGAATCGCCATTGATAATCGACTTGGCGACATGGAAAGCTTGAGAGAGAGACTATACGCTTTGAACAAATTGGATGAACGAAGGATGATGGCTCCGTGGGTGACAGAGACAGCCCAGCAAAGACGGAAGGTCTGGTACGACAAGCATCTTCGGCGAATGAAGTTCACTCCTGGGCAATTGGTGTTGAAATTCAATGGAAGGAACGAAATCAAACCTGGGAAATTCAAATTGCGATGGCTAGGGCCCTTCAAGGTACGCGAGGTCAATACCAACGGGGCGATTAAGTTGTGGACGCTGGAAGGGAAGGAGGTGCCAGATGCCGTCAATGGGTCAAAATTAAAGGTCTATCACGAACGGAGGGAACCTGGACCCTCCAGTCAAGATGTTTGATAGTCTGTCTGGGAATATAAGAAAAAATTAAAAAAATTAAAAAATTAAAAATTAAAAAAAAAAGAAAAAGAAAAAAAGTCAGTACAAAAAAAATATATATATATATATAAAAAAGGGGGGGGCACCGTACGGTGACCACACCGAAGGTGGAACCACCGTGCGGTGGACACCTGCTAATATAAACCCCCGCACAAACACAAAAAACGCAACAAGCAAATAGCTAAAAAGGAAGCCGCACAGTCCCGCACAGCCACGCAAAGAAAAGAAAAAAAGATCGCCACGCAAGGGAAAAAGAAGGCGAAGGAAACCATAGTCGTCACGCATGAAAGCAACCCAGCCGCACAGCAACAGCCAACAAAAGAAGGTCATTACGAAGGTATCCAACGACTGTACGATTTTTAAGGAGAAATCAATTATACCAGAGATTGATGGATTCAGCAGGGAAACGAAGTTGGAAAAAATAGCTGCAGGCTTCCTCCAGCCAGAGGGATAGCAATATCAAGGTTTTAGCGTCAGGCGTACGTGTTGCAGGCAATACCATGGATGCCAGCGCCCGACAGAAGCAAAAGAAGAAAGCACCACAGGCTGCCATAAGTGCAAAAAACACATTGACACCCCAGAACATCACCTTTGAAGGCTTGAATAGGTCGGAATGCCGGAAATGGTGGCAGGACACTCCCGACGATGATCTGGTGAAGCAAAACCTCCGTAAGGCGGAAGTGGAGTGGGCTATTCGGATGCCCGTGTTTCCTATCCGCGAGTATGAGGGTGCCCTACGGTTCATGGTAGACACCTTCGACAGGCACACATGCACCAGCACTTTCGAATACCTCGGGAGGGATGTTACCATATCTTTCAAAGCAGGGGACTTCACGAGGGTATTCAGCATTCCAGGCAGACAGGGCAAGAAAATAGAATTGAAGGCTAAAAAGATGAAGCCGGAAGAGAAGGAACGGTGGATTAAATTAATCTCGAGGAACTCGACGACAGCAGAGTTGGATAGCGTGGCTAATGCCACGAAGGGTCGAGGGATCCGTAAGACTTTTGTTGCAGAGGGCCACTGGCGATGCATTATGGATGTCATCAAGAGCAGGTTGACAGGGTCGGGTAGGGCGTCGGACATCGCCCTCCCTCAGATTATGCTTATGAACGGGTTGATGAATGGCATTGTGTACGATTGGGCCGCGTTGCTCGCCGAGCGCATGTATGAGTTTTTGACGTTGCAGCATTGCACATTTTATATGCCACACTACGCTATAGGGTTGTTCTTGGAGGCCACGAGGGAAGCAGTGCCCGAGAAGCAGTTAGAGGTATGGCCACAGGGACCGTTGGCAGCAAGTGAGTCTCCAATAATGTATTGGAGGCACTTGGACATTGGGCACTCTTCCGCGAAGCAGAAAAGGGCAGTAGATACGGCCTCGGCTTTAGGGGAGCCTGACAGCGGGAGGGATTCCAGTAGCACAGAGGAATCAAAAGTGGAAGAGGAGGATGATAGCAGCAGGGCAAGGGAGGAGAGGGTCCTGTTTGCCCCACCCTTGCTACCGATGGGCACGCCGTTGCCATCATCTGGAGTAGGCGGCACCTTTATTCCAGCCTTCGGACAGAGCCGCAGGCCAGTTACACTTGGCCCCCTTCAGCAACAGGTAGCACCACCGAGCCCAACCACGGCGGCACCTACGGAGGACATGGCAGAGTCAGGGACGGAGGAGTCACCGCATCGGATAGTAGTGACTATGTCTGCATCTTTGTTGGAGAGCCGTGTTGATGTGTATTTTGTACACGACCAAACACAGAATAAAATACCTAAAGGTACCTTATCCGCTCTTGAGCAAAGTTTCCCGACTGCTAAAGATCTCGCCGAAGGATCAGTCAAGGCAACTCCAAGGTTCTTGTATGTAGGTTCTCTACTCGTGGATAAGCTCTCTGTGGTATGATGTGATTTTGCTGGAATCACAAGGGGACTTACACTTGATGACCTAAACGTCTGATTTGCTGGAATCACAAGATTTCACTGGCCTAGATTTTGAAAAAAAAAGAAAAAGGATGAGGGCGAGGAAAGGATCTAATTCTGACACTAAGAATGTAGGAGCAATGAATAACCTTTGGTGAAATTCTAACTAAGTCTTGTTTTGACATCCCAGGACCATCTCCACAAGGTTAGTGCGATCTTCGGAGGAAAGCTTTATGATGTTCAGATCATCGCTATAAGCATAGACACCATCAGGTTGATGCATATCAGTGAAGAAGCGACAATTGAAGTTAAGCTTAAGCTGAATGATTCCAGTTGACTACACAAGGCAAGTCTGCAATCAACAAACTGCTAGTAGTATGGATATACAAATTTCACCATCAATCAAACACATTTCTTCGACTCATCTAATAACATGAAATCAAATCTAAGTATAAAGACCATGCAAATTGTTGAATCGACCCATAGATTCCACCATTTCTTCAAAGAAGTTTTACAAGTCTTTTACAACAACATCTTGGCAACAATCTTTGCCTTCTCTTGCTATTCTACTCTAATTGCTACTCCATCAACTGACTATTCACTATTTCTAACTATTCACCTTCTAACTCCTGACTAACTATTATTAGCCTTTACAAATGAAGAGCCAGGGCTTATATAGTGCCCACAATACAATTCAATGGCTTAGATCAATTTGAGATCAATGGCTGAGATTTTACAATGAAAACCCTAATTAGGGTTTGTTACAACAAACTTAATTCTGACCAATGAAATAATTGCATTATTTGGACACATGTCTTCTCTAGAATATTCGACCAATGGATAGCCGAGGTAGGTACATCGAAGTTAGTGCCATCTTTTGATGAGTCAGGTACATTGTATCTAGACATGCTGAAGTGGACCAACCCGACTGGAGGAGTGATGACTGGGATGCCACCTTGTCTGACACTTGGTTGATGCTCAATTTGGTGATGCTGAGAAGCTAACTTTAATTAACTCTTCTGAAACTATCTGCTTCTCCAATGGACCCTTGCTTTGATCCTCTTTTGTCTTTGATGTGCAGGATGGATGGTGTACCTTTCCTTAGAATGCTAGACTGGAAGAGGTCGTCCCTGATGATGCTGGACCAGAGAAGGCCATCCTTGATGATGCTGGGCTGGAGAAGGTCGTCCTTGTTGATGCCAATCTGGAGAAGGTCGTCCTTGTCTTGCCCCGGTCCCCTTTTAACTGCAAGACAAACAAAAAGATGATTAAGGACACATAATAAATTCATTTCAACATAGCATTTTATACCTTAAATCATCAACAAGAAGACATCAAAATTAAGTTGTTCAAGAGTCTTTCCAGGGATAGGCCCTATAAGAATTTCGCCCTGGACCCTTTGGAAGGGTCGGGAGCGAATTTTGCATTCCTGGCTCAAATTCTTCTCACCTTGTGATCATACTTGCTTAGATACATGCCCAAGGACGTCCTCATTCTCAACCAACACCAAGCTTGATGTAAATTTGGGGCAAAAATGGAGGTTTTAAGAATTTCGCTCTGGACCCTTTGGAAGGGTCAAGAGCGAAATTCAAGCTTTAGGTCTTAATTCCTCATCTCCTTCAATTCAATTCATCCTACAGGGCAAAGAAACATCATTTCAACCTCAACTACGCCTTAGGACTCAAAGTCCTGACTTGACACAGAGAAAATAGGGATTTTGATGAATTTCGCTCTAGACCCTTTGGAAGGGTCAGGAGCAAAATTCCAATTTTAGCTCAAAATTCACATTTTTGAAGGTGAAACATCTTTCCAAGGCATTCTAAATAGCTTCTCTCACCCTAGTATAGGCCTGACTTAGCACAAAATTTGGAGAAAAGGATGGTTTTAGTGTTTTTCGCTCTGGACCCTTTGGAAGGGTCAGGAGCGAATTTCTTGCTTGTAGTTCACTTCTTCATCATTTCAACTTCAATCCACCTCACAAGGCAAGGAAATACTTCTCTTCTTTCATCCAACCTAAGTTTAACTTGATTTTGCCAGGCAAAATAGGTGATTGAAGGATTTTCACCCTGGACCTTTTGGAAGGGTCAGGAGCGATTTTCCTCCTCTGGCCTAAAATCATCATTTTTGGAGACAACCATCAACTCAAGGGCAATCACAAGGGCATCTTTTACCTTGGCCTAGGCGTAGCTTAGCAAAAATTTGAAAGGAATAGGTAGATTTTGGGATTTTCGCTCTGGACCCTTTGGAAGGATCAAGAGCGAAAATCTTGTTTTAGGGCTATTTCTCCATCCTTTCAACTTCAAATTACCTCCAAGACTTAGAACACCTTGCCTCACTCCTCTCTAGGTCATAAAATCAAAATCTTGACTTGATTTGCAAGGAAAAAGGGGTGATCTTAAGAATTTCGCTCTGGACCCTTTGGAAGGGTCAGGAGCGAAATTCTCATTTGGCTTCAAAATTTGCATTCTTGGCGACCAAAATCCACTCTAAGGCAATCCAAATGAATTCTCGCACCCTTGTCCAAGTTTAACTTTGCTCAAATTTTGGAAGAAAAGATGGTTTTTAGGATTTTCGCCCTGGGCCCGTTGGAAGGGTCAAGAGCGAAAATCACTTTTAGGCTCAATTCCTTCATCTTTCATGGTTTCTAGCAACTTAAAGCCACTCTTAGGGGCAACTTCTCCTTGATTTTACCTTATCCCACACTTGATCTAGCAAAAAGTTGATAGCAAAGAGAGGTTTTGAGAAAATTCGCTCTGGACCCTTTGGAAGGGTTAGGAGAGAAAATCTCATTCTTGACCAAAAATCGTCATTCTTTCAACTTGAAACTTCTTTGCAAGGTAGAATTTCATCCTTCATCGCCCTAGGAACAAGGTTTTAAGCCCAAGAAAGGTCAAAAAGGTAGGCTTGTAAGGAATTTTGCTCTGGGCCCTTTGGAAGGGTCAGGAGCGAAATTTCCTTTTTGGTCCAAAATCCTTCATTTTTCAATGCTTTCAAACATTCCAAAGGCTACAAGATGTCCATCTTTCCTTTCAAGATACCCTGCAAATCAAAATTTAGTCAAATTTAGGAGGAAATGAGCTTTAAGAAGATTTTCGCTCTGGACCCTTTGGAAGGGTCAGGAGAGAAAATCATGATTTTGGCTTGACTCTTGACCTTTTCAACTCCAATTCTCTTTGGCAGGCAAACAAAGATCCTTCCTCATGCATCTCCACCTTGGTCCTAACTTTGGCTAAAGGAAAAATGAGTGTTTTCAAGAATTTCGCTCTGGACCCTTTGGAAGGGTCAGGAGCGAAATTAATGTTCTTGGCTAAAATCTTCACCTCATCCACCTTTACTCACCTCCTAAGGTTAGAACATGTCAAGACACCCCCAAACATGCCTAAGGAACTATGAAATTGGTCTCGACAAGTGATAAATTGAGGTGTACAAGGATTTTCGCTCTAGACCCTTTGGAAGGGTCAGGAGCGAAATTCCTAATCTTGGCCAAGATCCTGACTTCATTTTCACATTTCTTTATTCAAACAAGCGTTTTACCTTTATTCAAGCCTGGGAATGCGTTAGTTCTAGGTTTTGGTCAAAGTAGAATGTCTTATGGAGAATTTCGCTCTGGACCCTTTGGAAGCGTCAGGAGCGAAATTCGCTTTGGACCCTTTGGAAGGGTCAGGGGCGAAATTTGACATTTTGGACTCTCCGTCAGGATCATTTTATGGAATATAACATTTAAGTATAAGACTTATTCTTATACTTTAAGTTATATTCCATATATACTTCCAGGATGTTTGAGAGTGGTTTCGGACCTCCAAGAGTTATATTGCAAAATCTAGTTTTTGGAGGATTCTTTAGTTTTCCAGACTTAGTCAAAATTTCAGGATCAGGACATTCCAGACTTAGCCAAATTTCAGGATATTTGAAGATCAAGATGACATTCCAGACTTCATCATTCACCAACTTGACCTAGTTTGGACCTTCAAGAATGATACTTACTCACCAAGCAAGACACAATTAGCAACGAGAGCAAAACCAGGCCCTAAGGAAGACTCTCAAAGAAACCCTAATTCTGGGGCCCTGTGGACTCACCCTAGCTCAAGCAAAGCCTGTAATCCAACGATCCCCTCGACAGCACTCATCCTTTAAAGGCTAACAGACAAAACCCTAAAAGACCTAGAAAACAAACCCTAGAAAGCGAAAAAAGTAGGGGTCCCCATTTGCAATGGGGCGATGTGTGAATACGTCACAACAAGCCGACTACAGCGAACCATCCCCCGGTAGTAGAGATGTGTGCCGACCCATCGGTCGTGGCTATGCAGAGTTGGCTCACACAGCGGTTTCAGATGACATTGGCACAACCGAAGGGAGCTGTTGTATTCTCCCCGTGTCGAGAGACTAGAACGGAGGTAGTCGACTTGGACGACTCATCAAGCGAGGCACATGGACTCGTAGTTGGGGACGAGGCAGGGGAGGTCGCCTCTGCTAGGCAGGCGCCAGGGGATGGTATACCTTCGGTGGCGGCGGAGGTACCTTCACAGTAGGATGCGGTTGTGTCCGTTCCACCAGAGACTTCATAGCCTTCGGCGCAGACGGAGGAAGATATTGAGACGTATCTAGCTGACATGGCTGCCATGGTGACGAGGGGTAGGCGGGTGGTGGCCACCGCCCAAACGTAAGCATTGCAACAGGTGGTGGTGGAGCTAGAGCAGGTCTTACAGTTTATGCGGGTGGGCTGCCCGGTAGCCTTTGCTACCTGCTTTGAGTCTCAAGGTTGGTCGACTACTGAGACATAGGAGATGCTCCAGGCTTGGAGGCTGCGTCACCCCGTTGTGGAGAGTCGGGTGACGACAGTTGTCCGCGAGATCGAGAAGGTCTACCGAGATGCCTATTATACATTGAGGCATACACAACAGGAGTCTACGGTCCGCGAGGCTGCACGAGTAGCATTGGAGAAGGAGGTGACCAGTCAGCAGGCCTCCTGGGTAGCCGAGAGGGCGCAGTTGTTGGCACAGCTTGAGGTGGCCCGCGCAGAGACGGCTGAGACCCGGGCAGAGAAGGCCGAGGTAGAGATTCGTCTGGCGGCTGAGCAGAGTGTGAGGAGCCACGTGTAGCAGGAGTTGGATGTCGTCAGTACCGAGAGGAGTCTATTGCAAACTCGGTTGGTCTGTGCGACGGAGGCAGCGGATACAAAAGAGGAGTTGCTGGAAGCTGCACACATGATGAAGAAAGCTTTGGAGAAAGTATTGGTGGCAGAGCGGGATGTGACTGTACGCATTCAACAAGTGTATGAGCTCTGCGCCCATTTGGCAGCCCAGACACCGGCATCTCAGCCTTCTGCTTCAGGGACGCTTCCTCAGCCCCCTCCCTAGTTTTTCTGATATGTATATAGTATAGGTTGCATGATCTCCATTTTTGTTGTAAGTCGCCTGGAGACGACTTTTCTTTTGGGGGGGATGATGTTGGCGGCATTATTGTATACGAAAATACGACTAGTTAATTATATGTAATTGTTTTGGTTAGTTGGCAACCGAGGGGTGGTAGTTGTGGTGCGACGGTTGGCGCTCACACCCCCTCGGTATCCTTATATACTTCGGAATGTAACTTGTAACATATACTGATTATGAATGGAATAACATATCTGATACTTGTCTGATATCTATGGCATTATTCTGCATTACGTACTTTATGCTTTAAGTATTCACTCGAGAGGGCAAACATACTAGACGTGCTCATAGCATCCTTAAGCTTATCAAAAGCTTTTTGTGCTTCTTCTGACCATAGGAAAGCACCCTTCTTGGTCAAGTCTGTCAAAGGAGATGCTAACTGTGAAAATCCTCTAACAAATCGCCTATGATATGAACATAAGCCAAGAAAACCACGCAGCTCCGTTATGTTTGTAGGTTGTGGCCAATCCAAGATTGCCTGGATTTTCTCTTGGTGCACTTCGACTCCTTCAGCACTGATGACATGTCCCAAATACAAGATTTATATCATCCCAAATTCGCATTTGGAAGTCTTTGCATACAATGACTGTGTCTCCATGCTATAAATCGGGATATCATCACAGAAAACCAGGACGAATTTCCTCAACTGTACTCGGAACACATGATTCATACAAGACTGAAATGTTTTCGGTGCATTTGTGAGTCCAAAGGGCATGACCAGGAACTCAAAATGCCCATAATGGCAACGGAAAGCGGTCTTGTGAATGTCCTCTTCTTTGATTCGTATCTGATGATATCCAGAGCGAAAATCGATTTTGGAAAAGTACACGCCCCGTGTAGTTCATTGATCCTGGGTATGGGATATCAGTTTTTAATAATTTTCTTATTGAATGCCATGTAGTCTATGCACAGGCATATAGTCCCATCGTTTTCTTCACTAGAACCACCGATGAGGCAAATGGGCTCAAACTGGGCCGTATATGTCCCATACTGAGAAGCTCCTTGATCGTCTTCTCAATCTCCTCCTTAAAGTGATGTGGATGTCGGTAGCGCATGGTAATCATTGGCTTTGTGCCCTCCAACTCAATCAAATGCCCGAACCCCCAATCGGGTGGACGTCTAGGAGGTATATCACTAAAGACTATGTTGTACTCATCTAGCAATGACTGTACATCCACATGATATTTTGGTTTACTGCTAGAAGTAGGCTTAGTGGATACAAAACACTGGGCTACCTAGTCCACATCACCATGTCGAAATAAAGCCTCCGTCCTTCTGGCTGACACAACTCATGGACCACCATTAGACATTGCCTTAAGCACCATCTTCTTACCATCCACCATAAATTCCAACTGCATCTGTTTCAAGTCCTGAACATAACGTTCAAGTGACTCCAACCATTCTAATCCCAATACAACATCTATGTTACTGAGCCCAAGCACATAAAAATCACTTGTCAATGTGTAGTCACCAATCTGAATGCCCAACTAAGGTACTACTCTGGTGCAAGTCAATGGGAAGCCATCTGCAACTATAACACTAAATCCAGGAAACTCTTCAGCTTGAAGTCCACGTTTCAGCACTAACCCATCATCTATGAAGTTGTGTGGCTCCGCTGTCCACTAGACACACCATTCGCTGCCCTTTAGGAACACTTTTCAACTGGAAAGGCCAGCTGCGAGAAACTCCTAAAAGAGTTGCAATGCGTGGAGTTTCTTTTATTGGAGTGTCTTCCTGTTCTATCTGGGGTTGATGCTCCTATGTAGTATCCTCATCAGTACTAATCTCCTGCTCATCCTGCTCTTCATCTTCAAATATTACCTCAATTAGGTGCACTTTGCCTTTGCCAAGGCAATGATGGTCGGGCTCCCATAGTTCCTTACAGTTGAAACATGTTTACCCTCTAGGTGAATAGTTTAAACATACAGATAAAACACGTAATGCAGAATAATAATGCCATAGATATCAGATAAAATATAAGAGATGTTATTCCATTCATAATCATTCGTGTGTTACAAGTTACATTCCGAGATATATAAAGGTATCGAGGGGGTGCGAGTGCCAACCGTCGCACCATAACTACCATCCCTCGATTACGTTACTAATGAAAGCAAAGTACTATCTAATTAACTATTTTATTCCATACAATATTACCGCTAACATCATCCCCCCCAAAAAACAAGGTCGTCTCCTGACAACTGGAAAACAACATGGAAGGATTACAACATAAAAATCAGGACTGAAAAGGGGGTGGAGGAAGCGTCCCTGGTGGAGAGGGGGTGGTGCTCAGGCGAGCGCGTAACTCGTAGACTTGTTCAGTCCGCAACTTGAGGTCCCGCTCCGCAACCATCTGACATTCCATCGCTGTTTTCACCATCAATGCTGCCTCCAAGACTTCCTTATCTTTCTGGTCCACCTACTCCAAAGCGCTACCTAGTCGGTTCTCCAACATAGTCCTGTCTTCATGTACTTCCTCCAACCGTGCCTCCGAGGCACCCCTAGCCGTCCTCTCGCCGGCTAACACTATCTCCAAGGCAGCTCGTTCTTCATCCCATGCAACCATTGCTCGAGCCAATTGCTCTCTATGGAGCTCCTTCGTCTGCTGGAGCCTAGCAGCCAACACGGCCTCCCTGCGCTGGGTCTCTGTACCACCGACAATATATTGTGTCCTCCACAACTCATAGTAGGTTTCTCGGAAGGATTGCTCTATTCGCCTCAACAATGCCTGTCTGCTGGTTTCGCCAACATGCTCCCTGTTGATGTGTATTTTGTACACGACCAAACACAAAATAAAATACCTAAAGGTACCTTATCCTCTCTTGAACAAAGTTCCCGACTACTGAAGATTTCGCCGAAGGATAAGTTGAAGTAACTCCAAGGTTCTGTTATGTAGGATCTCTACTCATGGATAAGCTCTTCCCGGTATGATGTGATTTTGCTGGAATCACAAGGGGACTTACACTTGACGACCTAAACGTCTGATTTGCTGGAATCACAGGATTTCACTAGCCTAGATTTTGAAAAAAAAGAAAAAAGGATGAGGGCGAGGGAAGGATCTAATTCTGACACTAAGAATGTAGGAGCAATGATTGATCTTTGATGAAATTCTAACTAAGTCTTGTCTTGACATCCCAGGACCATCTCCACAAGGTTAGTGCGATCTTCGGAGGAAAGCTTTATGATGTTCAGATCATCGCTACAAGCATAGACACCATCAGGCTGATGCATATCAATGAATAAGCGACAATTGAAGTTAAGCTTAAGCTAAATGATTCCAGTTGACTACACAAGGCAAGTCTATAATCAACAAACTGCTAGTAGTATGGATATACAAATTTCACCATCAATCAAACACATTTCTTCCACTCATCTAATAACATGAAATCAAATCTGAGAAGTATAAAGACCATGCAAATTGTTGAATCGATCCATAGATTTCACCATTTCTTCAATGAAGTTTTACAAGTCTTTTACAACATCTTGACAACAATCTTTGCCTTCTCTTGCTATTCTACTCTAATTGCTATTCTATCAACTGATTATTCACTACTAGCTAACTATTCACCTACTATCAACTATTGACTAACTATTAGCCTTTACAAATGAGGAACCAGGGCTTATATAGCGCCCGCAATACAATTCGATGGCTCAAATCAATTTGAGATCAATGGCCAAGATTTTACAATGAAACCCTAATTAGGGGTTGTTACAACCAACTTAATTCTGACCAATGAAATAATTTGTAATATCCCTTGGCTAATCTGACCCTGTTTCGCTTATTTGAACCCCAAGGAATATTGTCAAACACTTGGCATACAATGTTTGAAGCCGCTGTAGTGAATTCTTTATTTGTCTTCTTTGGGTTTGTAGGCTGCAAATGAAGTTATGGAAAGCTTCTAACAATGCAAAGTTGTTATAGAAATGATATGCTAGCTGTTTTAGACCTTACACACACATGGAATGACTGAAATTAACTAGTACAGCTAGTAGACATTAAGACAAACATTTGTCATGCATCCCAAAGTACACCTACAGCCATTAGGCATTTAAGCAAATAGTTGGCATGAAAGCTAAGTGGCTGATCAATGTTGAATGTCACCTGGAATATCAATCGACCCCAATCTGTAGGTGATGAAGGCGGCTACAGGGGTTTGCAGAATGTAGAAGAAGCAACCAAAGACTCCTTATTCAATCTTCATCATAAATCTGAACAAACATCTCCAATTTGGTCTCCACAAAGACCACAAAATTGGCAAGGTACTGTAGCGTTTACTGTAGTGCGGTACTGTAGCGATTTACTACTCATGGGTATTGTAGCGCACTGTTCACGACACTGTAGCAGCAAATAAACCCTCTGTATGATGTTCTCAGTCTGCCATATACATATGCCCTCAGCTATGCCAATAAATCTGAAAATAAATCCCCAATCAGCACAATGTCAACTTCTGAATGAAGCCAACCCTAGGAGCAACTTCAAATGAATATCTCACACCCTCAGATTGCTAATGCAATGAAGTCTTCACGTTCTCCAATGCCGATACTCTGGACAAGCTGCAGAAACCCCAGCTTCTTCTCCAAAGCCAAGAGACAAGTCTTCTCATCAAAAATAACAATGATCAATCCCCCTCCTCTTCTTTTCAAAAGCCTTATATATATTTCCCATGAAGGTTCGATTTTCTCCAATAAGACATTAAATCAATTAATGATATTAAATGACATTTAATGATATAATATTTTCACTTTGTCATTTAATATTTCACCTTGGTAAAAAAAACCACAATTAATTAATTAAATGGTCCCCTTTAATGATACTTGGACCCTTCCTTAAGTTATAATTATATTATAACTTAATAATATAAGCTCAAAACATTAATGTTTATTTAAACTAAATAAACATTAATATCTCCATTAATATTCAACATTTTTGAACGCCGTCTGAACTGGGAGCTGACATGATGAAGCTGCATATGACCATACCCCCTTTACTAAAAATAGCAAGGGTCCATCTCTAACATCCCAAGACTTACTAAAAATAGGAAGTAGAGCAAATGATGTCCAAATGATGCCAAACGAAGACCAAACTGAAGCACTCTGAACACTAGAGATGATACCAATCCTCAAAAGACCCTCTATCCAGCACGTTAGCCTACAAGGGTCAGGATAATAGGCTAATCTCACAAAACCCAAGTCTGCTAAAATGGGGACATTACATAATTGCATTATTTGGACACATGTCTTCTCTGGAATATTCGACCAATGGAGAACCGGGGTAGGTACATCGAAGTTTGTGCCATCTCCCACGAGTTAGGTACATTGAATCTGGATATGTTGAAGTGGACCGACCCAACTAGAGGAGTGATGACTGGGATGCCACCTTGCCTTTCCTTCAAATGTTGGACTGGAAGAGGTCGTCCTTGATGAGGCTGGGCTGGAGAAGGTCATCCTTGATGAGGCTGGGCTGGAGAAAGTCGTCCTTGTCCTGGTCTTCTTTCATCTGCCAAAACACAACAAAAGATGATTAAGGACACAAGATAAATTCATTTCAACATAGCATTTCCTACCTTAAATCATCAACAAGAAGATATCCAAATGAAGTTTGCTTAAAATCCTTTCCAAGGACAGGCTCCACAAGAATTTCACCCTGGACCCTTTGGAAGGGTCAGGGGCGAATTTTGCATTCCTGGCTCAAATTCTTCTCACCTTGTGATCATACTTGCTTAGATACATGCCCAAGGACGTCCTCATTCTCAACCAACACCAAGCTTGATGTAAATTTGGAGCAAAAATGGAAGTTTTAAGAATTTCGCTCTGGACCCTTTGGAAGGGTCAGGAGCAATTTTCTCTTCTTGTAGCTCATTTTGATCGTTCCAACTTCAATCGACCTAACAAAGCTAGGAAATATCTTTCTTCTTTCACCCAATCTAAGTTTGATTTCGTTTTGCAAGGCAGAATAGGAGATTTTAGGATTTTCGCCCTGGACCCTTTGGAAGGGTCAAGAGCGAAAATCCTCCTTTGGCCTAAAATCATCACTTTTGGAAACCAACATCAAGTCAGAGGTAGTCTCAAGGGTATTTCTTACCTTAGTCAAACCTTGTCTTAGCATAAATTTGAAAGGAATGGGTAGGTTTTAGGATTTTCGCTCTGGACCATTTGGAAGGGTCAGGAGCGAAAATCTTGTTTTAGGGCTATCTTGCCATCCTTCCAACTTCAAATTACTTCCAAGGCATAGAACATCTTGTCTTTCTCCTTCCCATGGTATAAAAACCAAAATCTTGTCTTGAATTTGCAAGGAAAAAGGGGGATTTTAGAAATTTCGCTCTAAACCCTTTGGAAGGGTCAAGAGCAAAATTTTCATTACGCTTTCAATTTTGCATTCTTGGCAACCAAAATTCACTCTAAGGCAATCCAAATGCCTTCTCACACACTTGTCCTAGCTTGGTCTTGCCCAAAATTTTGAAAAAACAATGTTTTCAAGGATTTTCGCTCTGGACCCTTTGGAAGGGTCAGGAGCGAAAATCACTTTTTAGGCTTATTTCTCTATCATTTCAAGTTGCATTCACCTCAAAAGGCTAGAAAACACTTCTCCTCTCACGTCCAACCCAGGTTTGACTTAATTTTGCAAGGGAAAATAGGTGTTTGAAGAATTTTCGCCCTGGACCCTTTGGAAGGGTCAGGAGTGATTTTCATCATTTCTAGCATGTCCCCCCATCATTTCATCTTGAATTCACCTCACAAGGCAAAGAAACTCCTCTCTTCTCTCATCCAACCCAAGTTTGACTTGATTTCGCAAGGAGAAAAGGTGATTTTAGGAAATTTCGCTCTGGACCCTTTGGAAGGGTCAGGAGCGAATTTCCTATTTTGAGCTTGTTTTGGCTACTCCATTACCTCAATCCGATATTCAAAGGCAAGAACACATCAAAGTCCACCTAACCATGCCATAAACTCAAGAATTTGACCATCTCCAAGAAGAAAATATGAGTTTCCAAGAATTTCGCTCTGGACGCTTTGGAAGGGTCAGGAGCGAAAATCTGGTTCTGAGCTAAAATCATCATTCTTTCAACTTGAAACTTCATTGCAAGGTAAAATCTCATCTCCCTTTGCCCTAGGAACAAGGTTTTAAGCCTGAGAAAGGTCAAAAGGTATACTTATAAGGAATTTCGCCTTGGACCCTTTGGAAGGGTCAGGAGCGAAATTTCCTTTCCTGGCTAGAATCCTTCATTTTCACAACTTCTAAACATCGCCAAAGGCTAGACCATGTTCATACTTCATCTCATCATGCCTTGGACATCAAATTTTGGCCAAATAAGGCAAGAAATGTGTCTCAGAGAGATTTTTACTCTGGACCCTTCGAAAGGGTCAGGAGCGAAAAATCCCTTCTTGGGCTAAATCCTTCATTTCTACTTTCCAAAACGACCCCAAGAGGCAAAAGCAAGTCATTTTCCTTCAATCCATGCCATAACAAATCAAAACTTGATTTCCTTTACTGCAAAATTAAGAGCTTTTTAGAAATTTCACTCTAGACCCTTTGGAAGGGTCAGGAGCGAAATTTTCATTTTTGTCCAAAATCCTTCATTTTCAATGCTTTCAAGCCTTTCAAAGGCAATAAGAATGTCCAAGCTTCCTTCCAAGGTACCCTGGAAGTCAAAGATTAGCCAAACTTAAGATGAAATGTGCTTTGGGAAGATTTTCGCTCTGGGCCCTTTGGAAGGGTCAGGAGCGAAAATCTCATTCCTAGCTAAATTACTCATTTTTCAAGCTTCAAACCACTTCACAAGGCAAAATTAGATCATCATCCACATTAGGAGCAAGGTTCTTAATCAATTCAAGTCAAGAAGCAAGGTTTATGATGAATTTCGCTCTGGACCCTTTGGAAGGGTCAGGAGCGAAATTCCCCTTTAGGTCAAAATCTTGTCCTTCAAAATCAACCATACTCCCTCTCAAGGCAAAAACATACCCATTCATCTCCCATCAAGCCAACGCCTAGCCAAAATAAGGAGGAAAACAAGAGTTATAAAGATTTTCGCTCTGGACCCTTTGGAACGGTCAGGAGCAAAATTCCTAATCTTGGCCAAGATCCTGACTTCATTTTCACATTTCTTTATTCAAACAAGCGTTTTTACCTTCATTCAAGCCTAGGAATGAATTAGTTCTAGGTTTTGGTCAAAGTAGAATGTCCTATGGAGAATTTCGCTCTAGACCCTTTGGAAGGGTCAGGAGCGAAATTCGCTTTGGACCCTTTGGAAGGGTCAGGAGCGAAATTTGACATTTTGGACTCTCCGTCAGGATCATTTTATGGAATATAACATTTAAGTCTTATACTTTAAGTTATATTCCATATATACTTTCAGGATGTTTGAGAGTGGTTTCGGACCTCCAGGAGTTATATTGCAAAATCTAGTTTTTGGAGGATTCTTCAGTTTTCCAGACTTAGTCAAATTTCAGGATCAGGACATTCCAGACTTAGCCAAAATTCAGGATCAGGACATTCCAGACTTAGCCAAAATTCAGGGCGTTTGAAGATCAGGATGACATTTCAGAATTCAACACTCACCAACTAGACCTAGCTCGGACCTTCAAGAATGATACCCACTCACAAAGAAAGACACAATTAGCAACGAGAGCAAAACCAGGCCTTAAGGAAGACTCTCAAAGAAACCCTAATTCTGGGGCACTTGCTGACTCCCCTGGCTCAAGCAAAGCCTACCATCCTATTGATCCCCTGGCAACACTCAAAATGCAAAGGCTAACAGACAAACCCTAAAAGACCTAGAAAACAAACCCTAGAAAGCAAAAAGCAGGGGTCTCCATTTGCAATGGGGCGATGTGTGAATACGTCACAACACTCCCAGAGGCTCCAATTCTCCAACATCTGTAAGGTCTCTGTGGTAGGCCATCCACCAGACTCAAAGCACTGAGTAAAGTGGGTCCTGCACCTGTCCCTCATAAACTCCAGTAGCTGCTCCAACTCGTCGTCTGCCCGGGCCTCTCCCTGAGACCTCACAGAGGCTACCACCCGTCTGGCTTCCACAACCATATCAGCCAGGAACTGCTCTAATTCCCTGTTGCCATCCCCTCTCGGAAATGCTACGATACCATGCTCCTCCATAGCCCCGTGAGAAGCCTGAGGGAAGCTCGGGGTCAACTTCTCCTCCTGGGTAGGGCTCAACATCAACTCACAAATGCGTGAGTGGTCCCTCGATACACCCCGCGTTGGCTCTGGCAAACCATCTCCAACAAGGTCCACAACCTCGTGGGGACTCTACTCACGCCTTGGAGAAAGGACTATTGTTCTAGCCGAGGCTATTGGTGCCAGTTTGAACCGGCTCAGCTACGCACTCATATCCTGCTGAGAAGGGGTACCATGAAAGATCCCAAATGGATCCTTTTGTTGTTGCTGCTGTAAATTCTTAATTAAACATACTATATTTTTGTAACTTTTCGGTGATCTTATAGAATAGACAGAAGTTGCAGAAAGGGATTGTTTCTTTTTGGGTTTTGATGTTATAAGTAAAGTAATTGATAAATAGCAACAACTGTGAAATAAAACAGTAAACAATGTTCATATGTAAGAACACTTAGGCAATCTGAAAATACTACAAATCATACCAGGCAAATAACCTAGTTTTGTATTCAGCAAGAATCCATACATTTATTTGGAGTTGTTCTCAATCTAGATTGATGCCAGATGGAGGAATATTACTGGCAACGAACAACGAAGACAAAATAAGCTGAATACAACCCTTCAAGCCAACATACAAACAAGGCGTGGTTGCAAAGGAGGCGTGGAAGTTGCTGCAAATCACATGCCAGCTGAAATAGACCAGCCGCCCTATTGAAACCCCCAATATGCACGTTGAATCTTCAGGACAAGAAGATGTGTCTTCTACCTCTGACAATCTTTGTGCAATCCTAGATAAATCCACTGTCAACTCTTGCTGAGGGCTATGTCCCAGCAAGCTCAGACCTGGGGTTTGTGTCCCAAACCAAAATCACTCTTCCAGAGCAATTCCCAAATTCGCAAGTTTCAAAATGATCAAAGATGCTATCAATTAGGTTTTCATCTCCTTATAACTCCTTTCCCTTTGCAAGTCGTAGCCTAAAGAATAATATAGCTTGCGCTTTATAATTAAAGTGACAATTTCCCAATTATGGCGTCAAACTATAGAAAAATAACACTTTATTGCGAATAAATAGCTTCAAGCATCCAAAAAGACTCCGGGAGGTGAGAATCATGTAGAAAAGTTCAAGACCTTTCCAACGAGCTATAACACATAGGCATATCAAACCAGATGAAGCCAAAAACCCCGTATCACTCTGAAATGGCTATATACATAGCCTTATTTTAATTTATTTAATCGCTAACTTAGGAAATATTTAAATATATTAAAATATTTCCATAGATCCAATAATAGCCCAAAATAACCAACCAAACATGAATCTGACTTCATCACCTATCTGTGACTAATGCCGGACAAGATGGGCCAACTGGCAGTCCCATCCCTAAAATCTAGGGATACTCCTAGAAAATAGAAAACACACCCAATCTTCCTAAAACTGAAACCATGGTATGGTCTCGTGGAACCTCAAATATGGAAACTGCAACAACCTCCTAAAAAGTGGGAACCTCTCTCCAAACACCTGTAACTGCTCAAAAGGATCCTGCACTACTCCTTGGTCCCCCAGGTGGTCATTCAATCAACTGCCAGTTCTCCCTAAAAAATTGGAACTGTCGTCTGATGGTCCAAAATGGCTCACACAGCCCCTGCAAAGCTCCATGTCCCTCAGAATGATTCCCCTAACCATGTCATTGACCTACGGGAACTCGAATGGTAGGTCAACCCCTGCTCATCTCATGTCACCTAGAAAAGGGGACATTACAATCTTCCCTTCCCGAAGATTGCTTGCCCTCAAGCAATCTGCACCTACACGCTGAAAACCAATTCACTGGATCCCATATCAATCTGATAAACGTTGCTTCACCCAACTGCTGCGCTACTCTGATATAAACATTTTTATACCCAAAGTGAAACAACTCATCATGGATCCACTGAAGAAATACACCACACATGTCAATACCAGGATCGCAAATCTTTGCACTGTCATATCCATCCATCATGTCAATACTCATTATATTGCTGCTGTGAACCTGAACATCATCTAACCAGCTAAGAACTTCACTCCAATTGAAGCCACAAGTACTACCAACCATCAATGCTGATATGAATCCATCAATGAGCCAATTTCGAACAACTAAAGTGTGTTGAATACTTTTCCAAGACCTCCAAACAGTTGTTGTAACTTTACCTATATTTCCACAAATTAATGTGTCTTCATTAAAGGTTGCTAAGTAAATGTTTTGTTGAGCCATGTAACAAATGAAGTCCCTTACATGCTGATCTTCATAGCCGACTGTCAAATCTAAGAAAACTGAGTCACCAATCAATAAGTACAACGCTGCCTTATCATATGAAAGAGGTGACAAAATGAAAGGTGCATTGGGAACACCTTCTATGCCAATAAAGGATAACTCATTAGTGGCTGATCCACTATGAGCCTCATTATCAATTCCATCACCACCATGAAAAAAATAACCAATATCAGCTGAAAAATCAGAATTAGATAGCTTGTGCTCCTCCTTACCAATATGGTGATGAGTATCATGAATGTGCTGAAGTTGAAGCTTGGCCTGATGAGCTATCAACTTGGCTTGCTTGGCTCTTGCCAACCATCCTTCATTCATCCTCTGAGATTGCTCTATATCAGCTGTCTCAAAATGCACAAAATCTGATTTATGATGGATTGTATTATTCACATTATCATAACCCATGATTGCACCATGTGTACCTTCAAGTCTAGAATGCAAATCATTATTCTCTTATTGACCAAAGGCTGCCATATCTTGAGGAAGAGAAGTTATATCACTTTTGTTATGAACCTCGTGGAGTGGCTCGAATGACATGCTAGAGGCTGCTGATTTGCCAAGTTCAACATACACCTCCCCTATCAAGATAGACTTACACACATCCGTCAACCTCTCCTCGGAACCATCACCATTAGGCATATTTTCTGTTTTGTTCCCATCTTCTAAGGTCTGATTTGAAAAATCAGACTCATTATGACATGATCTTCAATATCAAAAGCATCAGTAACACCCAAACAATGAGTGTTTGCATGAGATGACCCCTCACAACCATCATCCTCATGCACCAAAGCATCGAAATCTTGATTATGCTCAGTAGCAAGACTGCTATCATAAAAGTCAGGGCTGCTATGGCTTGTTTTCCCCTTGCATCCCTCTTGTTTAACACTCATATATTGCATGCCAACTGTAGGAATCCCTCCTACAACTTCCTCCTCATGTGCCATGACCTTTGAATCATCATTGTGTTCATATGAAGGACTGCTGTTATAAAAATCAGAATGGTTGTGTCATGTCCCCTTTCTAGAGTGGACATCGGAGACGAAGGAGTTGGCCTATCATTGGAGTCTCGTAGGCTAGCAGAGGTTGATTGGGACTCATTCAGTGCATATAGTGATTGGATTTTGGCTTTACAGGCAGTTTGGAGCCAGTTTGGAGCAGTTCCTAGATTTTAGGGGGTATCCCTAAATTTTAGGAGGTCGTGACAGTTGCCAGTCGTGAGGTTATTCATGACCTTTTAGATGGTTTCAGTTTCAAAGAGATTGGGCTTGTTTCCTAAATTTTAGGAACATCCCTAGATTTAGGGATGAGACTACCAGTGAATCCTTGATTTCCGACTTCAGTCACAGACAGGTGACAGGATGATTTTAGGGTTTGTAATGTCAGTTGGGCATTTTGTGGCTATTTGGGTTATATTTTTAATATTTCCTAAGTTAGCGTTTAATAATTAAATAAGGCTAAGTTGTTAGCCATTTTGGAGTAATAAGGGGATTTTTGGTCTCATCTGGATGCGCATCCTATTGTGTGATAGCTCGTTGGAAAGATCTTGAAATTCTTTAAATCTTTCTCTTTGGTCTCAGGGCAATTCAGCGAGCGGATTTCTGTCTATGGGGAAAAAGGTCATTTTCTAGTAACATGACCACTTTAAAATAAGAAATTATAACATTTCCACTAGACCACGCCACTTGGAGACAATTAGGGTTCGATTTGCAATTGAGAGGGGTTATAAGGGGATAGGAGCTTCATTCTATGATTATCTTTTACACATTTTACATCTTGGATTTGAGATTTGGCTCTGGAAGAGCTTTTCAGCATCTGGGACGCCAACCCCAATGCCTTGCCTGTTTGGGACGTAGCCCCCAATACAGTGGTTTGGATTTGTTTGCAGCTATTAGCATCTTGGAGATTGTACGGCATTCTTTCTGGAGGTTCAGCAATTCTGACAGAGTTCAGCGTGGGGTTTGGGGTTTCTAACCAGTTGGGTGTACTTGGCAGCCGTACGGCTGTACCTGGCAGCCACTTTCCTTCCCACGTGTAGCACTTGGAGGGCTGGAATCTTGCCACAACTTCATTCCTAGTTATGTTACTCTTTCAGCATCCAGGTTGGAATTATTCCTGATTGTAATCTTCCTGAAATTATTGGAAATCTTCATCTGGTCAAATATTTGATTTTATATTCAGAAATCTGCCTTGAATCGAATTTGTTTTGGCTGTATATGAACTTCATTTTCAGTACTTTGTTCATGTACTTGTACTTCATTATTTACTTGTTGAAAAATCATCAAAATACAAAAAGAATTCAACCCTTCTGCAACTTCTGTCTATTTCTGAAAGAAAATATTAATAAGCAGGAAAAATCAATTTAAATAAATAAAAATTACAGCAGATTGGTAAAAGAGATCCATCAGGGATCTTTCAGGTTGCCATACCTTTGTGACATGTTTTCAACATTCATAGGTACCACTTCATCCCTTGTAGCATGTTCATCAAATTCCTCATAGAGATTTTTACAAACCTCATTTATGGATGAGTCAATCGGTTCTTCTCTTTTTATTTGCAGCTGATATGAATTCATAGTATCTTCAGCTTCATCCGAAATACCCATAAATTGGGTGAAGGTAAGCATATCCTGTAGCTTTTTTGGAAGGGAGCAATACCCATGGTAGTTGCTTATGACTATATCATTGAATGTTTTAACAGGGGGCTTCCTTGTACTTGTACCTCTAGTGTGTCTTGAACTCTTTGAAGGTGTTTGATCAAATTCCCTTCCTGCTTGTTTATTTTTATATAACCCTGTCATGATGATTCTTTTTATGTCCAACTGAAAACCAAATCCAATCACACCAAGCGAATGGAATTACCACCCCACAGGCTGGCAGGATTATGCTTTGATACCACTGAAAGATCCCAAATGGATCCTTTTGCTGTTGCTGCTGTAAATTCTTAATTAAACATACTATATTTTTGTAATTTTCTGGTGATCTTATAGAACAGACAGAAGTTGCAGAAAGGGATTGTTTCTTTTTGGGTTTTGATGTTATAAGTAATTGATAAATAGCAACAACTGTGAAATAAAACAGTAAACAATGTTCATATGTAAGAACACTTAAGCATTCTGAAAATACTGCAAATCATACCGGGCAAATAACCTAGTTTTGTATTCAGCAAGAATCCATACATTTATTCGGAGTTGTTCTCAATCTGGATTGATGCCAGATGGAGGAATATTACTGGCCACGAACAAGGAAGACCAAATAAGCTGAATACAACCCTTCAAGCCAACATACAAACAAGGCGTGGTTGCAAAGGAGGCGTGGAAGCTGCTGCAAATCATGTGCCAGCTGAAATAGACCAGCCGCCCTGTTGAAACCCCCAATATGCACGCTGAATCTTCAGGACAAGAAGATGTGTCTTCTACCTCTGACAATCTCTGTGCATTCCTGGATAAATCCACTGTCAACTCCTGCTGAGGGCTACGTCCCAGCAAGCTCAGACCTGGGGTTTGTGTCCCAAACCAAAATCACTCTTCCAGAGCAATTCCCAAATTCGCAAGTTTCAAAATGATCAAAGATGCTATCAATTAGGTTTTCATCTCCTTATAACTCCTTTCCCTTTGCAAGTCGAACCCTAAAGAATAATATAGCTTGCGCTTTATAATTAAAGTGACACTTTCCCAATTATGGCATCAAACTATAGAAAAATAACACTTTATTGCGAATAAATAGCTTCAAGCATCCAAAAAGACTCTGGGAGGTGAGAATCATGTAGCAAAGTTCAAGACCTTTCCAACGAGCTATAACACATAAGCATATCAAACCAGATAAAGCCAAAAACCCCTTATTACTCCGAAATGGCTATATACATAGCCTTATTTTAATTTATTTAATTGCTAACTTAGGAAATATTTACATATATTAAAATATTTCCATAGATCCAATAATAGCCCAAAACAACCAACCAAACATGAATCTGACTTCGTCACCTTTCAGTGACTGATGCCGAACAAGATGGGCCAACTGGCAGTCCCATCCCTAAAATCTAGGGATACTCCTAGAAACTAGGAAACACACCCAATCTTCCTGAAACTGAAACCATGGTATGGTCTCGTGGAACCTCAAAAATGGAAACTGTCACAACCTCCTAAAAAGTAGGGAATCACCCTAAAAAGTAGACCTGTAACTACTCAAAAGGATCCTGCTCTACTCCTTGGTCCCCCAGGTGGTCACTCAGTCAACTGCCAGTTCTCCCTAAACAATACGAACTGTCGTCTGATGGTCCAAAATGGCTCACAAAGCCCCTGCAAAGCTCCATGACCCTCAAAATGAGTCCCTAACCATGTCATTGACCTACGGGAACTCGAATGGTAGGTCAACCCCTACTCATCTCATGTCACCTAGGAAAGGGGACATTACATACCACTCTCTCCAGGAAGTTCTGCTGGTAGCCCCATCTCCCAAGCTTCTGTCCATCCAACCTCTACTACTGTCGTGGGATGACTTTCGTCGACCACCAGAGGCTCCACCAGTGTCGTTGCCGCAGGTGGGGGAACCATAATCACGGGTGTCCGACCTTGCCCAAAACCAGGAACGGGCACAGCCAGCACTACTGCGCCTGGAGGGGGCAACGTGGTACCTGCTGGAGTCGTCTGCTCATCCAAATGTTGTGCGGCTGCTGCTGATGGTGCCCCCATGTCCTCCTCTACATGTTGCCCACCCTGACCTACCAATCTGAAACTACTCTTCGTGGTCGTATCACTGGAGTCCTCTGCTTCCTCACTCGGGTCACTACTGGTGGACTCCGACTCAGTTGCCGACGCGGAAGCCACTACCCTTCTCTTCCATTTCGTGCCAGAGTGTATATCACCGCTTGGTGCCATGGTGTCCAGGTGAATCCAATAAAATATGGGAGGTTGGGCAGGGTGTACACGACCTTGTGGTGCCAAGTGTTGGTCCGGTGAGCCCTGAAGGCATACTGCATCTAGAAAGAGCCCGGTAGCGTGGTAGGGCATGTAGAAAGTCTTGTGCTGGAGAGTCATGAATTCCTCCATCCTATTTGCTAATACAGATGCCCAGTCATATACAACACCATTACGAATGCCATTCACGAGCACCACCTGTGCCATGGCAATATCCAAAGCCCGACTTGCTCCCATCAACCGGCTCTTCAATACATCCACCAGGCACCGCCATATTCCTTCTCTTAGAAACGACTTCTTCAGACCTCGACTCTTGCTTGCGTGTTGAAGACTACCAAGTTCTGCTTGTGTGAGGTCGTCGCAACACATCAACTTCAGAAGTTTGTCTTTGAAATCTAGGGCTATTTTCTGTGCCTTATCCACTTTCTTTCCGTGCACCCTCGGAATACTAAAAACTCTGGTAAATTCGGTCGAAGCAAAGGATACTGTAATCTATTGATGGTCGTAATCAAATACTGACTGCCGCCTGTGCGAGTCGTAGGTACCAATCATGGCTCCTAGCACCACCTCGAAGTCCCTGATGCAATAAATTGGCATCTGGATGGCCCACTGTACCTGTGCAAGTCGCAGCTGTATCTTCATAGGGTCATCGTTCGGGGTCTCGTTCCACCATTTTCTGCAATCTGTGCCAGTCAAACCCTCGAAAGTGATTGTGTCCATCGTCACCTCACTCTTTGCTGCAGTCTGTTGCACTTTGGATTGTACCTTCTTCCCTTTCTTTTTGCTGCTGTCAGCCATGCCGCCTCTTACCTTTACACCTGAAGGCAGAATCCGGACCACGTTCTTGTTCCTTGAGGTTGACAGCACTACACTAGGTAACTGCTTTTGCCAACTTTTCCCACTAGCGTTCATAAAATAATGCTCCCTTTGTCGTTTGTGCCTTCTTTTTTTAAAAAAGAATAGGGTTAGAATAACAAGCACGTGCCTATTTCTCTTTCCTCGTACCTATACCGGACTGCTGCAGCGGTAATGTTGTTTTCCTTCTCTGCCTTATGTCGTACGGTTTAATATTTTCCTTTGCTGTCGTACGGGTGTCTGCTTGTGCGGTTATAAGGCCTACTTGCGCAGTTATAAGGCCACCGTACGGTGCGTGACCCATATGATGGACACGCCACCACACGGTGACCCCGCGGTGCCACCTGCGTGGCCCCACCGTACGGCGCGTGCCCCCATACGGTGTTCCCGCCGTATGTGCGCTTTTTTTTTTTTGCTTTTTTATTGTACCGTACGGTCAGCTGTCTTACGACCGTATGGTTTTGTTTTGTTTTTTTTTAAATTGTCATATTTTTTTTTTTTCAATTATTTTGTCCTTGAGGCCACTGGTGTAGCTGTTGTTCGTGGTACGGTTTCAATTTGGAGTCATTCACAGCCTCTAGCACCTGTTATCCGTCCAACGTTGTCATCCAGATGGCCCCATTGGCCCCGACTTCGCGGATTCAGAAGGGTCCTAGCCATCTCACCTTAAACTTCCTGGGTTTGATCTCGTTTTTCCCATTGTATTTCAAAACCAGTTGTCCCTGTTGCTGAGAATAATCATTATGTTATGTTGTCATATTATGTTTATGTTGTCGTTGGTAATAATGAGTTACAGCAGTCAATTAGTTAGTCGTCCCGAAGGACAGTTGGACACGACGGTTGGTCGCACCCCTTCGGCTATTATATATTGCATACCGTTCCTTCTTAGTAGGATCACGATAGTCGTATTTGGTGTGATGTTATAGCACTTAATGTACATGGACTGTTGAATTAATACAAAAACTGGTTATTTAATTTATTTCCATTATGTTCTGTGCATTTACTTTCTGCGTTTGATCGTTTACCCGTATGTGGCAAACATTTGGCCTTGTTGCCTAGACATACTCGGGAAAGGAAGGAGCGGATGGCGTACGGACACGATGGGCCTACCCGTCGGTGAAACTAACCCAGAGGCTGATGACGCGAAACGGAACAATCGTCGTTGGGACGCAGAGCATGATGGCAAGAGGCGAAGGGGAAATTGAACCCGGTAATAATCTCGGCACAATGTTGATATAAATTGTGGCCGAAAGGGAAAATAATATAAGTTTTTTTTTTTTTTTTTTTTTTTGTACATGGCGTGTGCTTGCTATGTAAGGAAGTGATTTATGCCCAATATACTAAATAAGGACAAAAATAAAAAGATACAAAGTGACGAATGGGAAGTGGCACAAAGAGCGTTGAATCTCAGACAGCAAATAGAACGAAGGCGTAGGCTAAGGCAGCTTGCCGAGGGACGACCGGCCGAAGGGTTGCTTGAAGGGAACCCAGGAGGTGTCACAGAGGTTGCAGAGGCAGAGATAGACGGAGAGAATTACACTCTCTACACTGTTGTAGGGTTGCCCAAAGGGAACCTAGGAGTCACGGAGGTTGCGGAAGCAGAGATAGACGGAGAGAATTACACTCTCTACACTGTCATAGGGTTGCCCGAAGGGAACCTAGGAGTCACGGCGGGTGCCGAAGGAGAACTCTACAGTTTGCCAGAATACCACCGTAGGGTAAAAGTCGCGAAGAGTTGGTGGAACAAACAAGGTGAAGTCTAAACCTGATCGACGCTACCAAAGACCTACTAAAGAACTTGTCCATTTCGGAGGACAACCGGAGGGAGACGACCAAAGGTGACGGTACGGCCGACGGTGCCGGGGGAGCACAAGGGTACCGTACGGGAGGCAATTTGTTCGGTTCGGGGTCAACAACCTTCTCCGGAGGACCCACGAGTGGAGGGTCAAGTGTAGGAGGCAGAGGCGGAGGATCACCAAGTACAAGCACACAAGGCACCAGAGGAGCGAGACCCAGCGGTGGGATGGCAAGTAAGCAGAAGTTGCCGAAGTTCAACGGCGAGGGGAAGGAAGATCCCGTCCGCCATTGCTGCACTTGCGAAACCATATGGTCAACGAACAGTGTTACCGACCAGGACGAATGGGTAACACAATTTCCAACAACCTTAAGTGGACTGGCCATCGATTGGTACTCCGATATAGATAAGACCAAAGTCGGCACATGGCCCAACTTGAAGGAGTTCAAGATAGAGTTTTGCCTCCTTAGAGACGACAATGAAATAGTAGCCGAAATCTATGGCACAAAGCAAAACAAGAACGAGACGGTCCAAGCCTATAGTCGGCGGCTCAAGGAACTGTTGGGGAAAATGGAGAGTCAACCAGTGGATGGGTTGAAAAAGAGATGGTTCGTGGAGGGACTGAAACACTTCGTCCGAAAGAAGATGAAAATTGTTCCACCAACCTCGTACGACAATGCATATAATAGAGCGATGGATCTCGAGAGCGAGACCAAGACATCCAAGAAGAAAAAGAAGAAGGATAGCTCATCTGAGGATGATGACTCTTCCGAGGGAAGCAGCAGCGATGGCGAGTCCGACAAAAAGGTGCAAGCCCTACAAAAAGATATGCTAAGGATGATGAAAGAGCTGAAGGTTATGAAGGGAGGTCCAAGCAAGACCGACGAATGGGAGCTTTGGTGCACGGAATGTAAGACGGACGGCCACACAAAAGGCTCCTGCCCAAAGAAGGCCTATTGTAATATATGCCAGTTGATGGGGCATCCCACCAGGGAATGCCCCTACAACATGAAAACACGAAACCGACAAGTATTGCTTACGCAGGAACAACTAACTACATCGGGCGGTACCGGCAGCTCCCAGGCGAACGACAATGCAACATCGGGAGGCTACCGAGATAACCGATGGGGAGGATGAAACAACAATAACAACACAAGGAACCGGATCCAATACGACTCCAAAGGCCGACCGATGGTACAATGCAGAGCGCTCAGCCAATGGGGGCACTTCGCCCTAGACTGCTCGAAGGGAGAGGCCACACAATATTTGTGCAAATGGTGCGGACCGGGAGACCACGAAGACGCCATCTGCCTGAAGTCCGGCATCAACTTGCTCAATATCAAGGAAACCAAAGAAGAGGAAGTGCTGGCCGTAACCCACGTCCAAGCCAAACAAGCAATGTGCCCAGACTTGGAGACGGAGAAGCAAAGGGTACGAGAAGCACGGGAAGAAATTGAGAAAGAGATACGAGAGGGGGCGAAGGCGAAGGGTACTTCCAGTCGACCGAAAGCGGAGGAGGATATACTAAATCAAATTTTAAAATTGGAGGTGCCTGTGACCCGCGCCCAAGCCAAACAAGCAATGTGCCTAGACCTGGAGACGGAGAAGCAAAGGGTACGAGAAGCACGGGAAGAATTTGAGAAAGAGATACGAGAGGGGGCGAAGGCAAAGGGTACTTCCAGCCGACCGAAGACGGAGGAGGCTATACTAAATCAAATTTTAAAACTGGAGGTGCCTGTGAAGGTACACGACCTCCTCCAGACGATGCCTCAATTACGAACGACGTTGCTGAGTAATCTCTCCCAACCACGCACCAATACCAACCACCGCACAAATGTTCCTGGGGGGTCTGCAATAGACCCCAGGCTACTGGCAGTTAACACTGGAAGGAACCCGGCCATTGTGGAGATTGGTATCCTTGGCACCATTCTAACGGATACCATTGTCGATGGTGGATCAGGAGTGAATGTTCTTCCAGAAGAAACCTAGCGGAAGCTGGGAAAGCCGACGCTGTGGCCATCTACATTCAATTTGCTAGGAGCAGATCAGCATGGAATCAAATGCATTGGGACACTGATGGGCCAACAAGTTACCATCGGGACGCAACCCTTCATACTGGACTTCGTGGTAATCCCACTAAAGAAAAAAGGGTATGATGCGATCTTAGGGAGAGGGTGGCTGGTCGCAGCCAAGGCCACCCACGACTGGAAGAACGCTCTGTCTATGGAGAATGGAGGAAGGAAGTTTATCATAGACCTTGGGACGCAATTGGTTAGTGAGGAACTGGCATCATCTTCGAAATCGGAGGGTGAAGGAGAAGGCGACCTGAGGGACGAAGGACGGGGCTGCAGGGAGCCCAACGACGAAGGGATTCTCAAACTGGGAGAGTGCTCCAAGGATGAGACGGGGTCATTGAGCGGGCTCTTCCACTGGCAGATGGAGGATTACAAAATGTTCCAGAGCTACAGGCTTGAAGTAGAGGAATCAGAGCAAGCAACAGAGGAGGTGTAACTGCCGGAATACAGAGAATATTGGAAGGGAGACACCCCAAACCTCGGTGATGTAGATAATCCCAAGATCATTCGTGTCGGCAACGATTGGAACCCTGTGTGGAAGGCCGCAGCCTTCAAAATCTTTATTATTCTTCTTCTTATGTACGGGAAGGAGACCGTGGTTCCTGTAGAATTTATGGTTCCAGGTCTTCGGATGGCCATTGAAAATAGACTTGCCATCAACGGGTCCAAATTGAAACCCTACCACGAGAAGCACGCAGGGGACCCGAGAGGCCGGAAGGACACCCAAGAGTCCGGAGGGGGACCTGAGAGGATGGAAGGGGACTCGAGAGGCATGGGACCAAAGTGGGAGACTCTCGGGCGAGGCAAACCGAGAAGGATGAAGGGCGATCCTAGAGACACGGGACCCGAGCCAAAGACTCTCTAGACAATTTGATTAGGAAAATGAAATAAATAAATAAATAAATAAATAAAAATTGAAAAGTACAAAAAAATTAAAAAAAATCAGGGGCCACCGTACGGTGGAACCACCACGGGAGACCACCATGCGGTGGGACACCGTACGGTGCACCACCGTGCGGTGAGGCCCCGTGCGATGGGACACCGTACGGTGCGCCACCGTGCGGTGGGACCCTATGTGGTTGGACCCCGTGCGGTGGGACACCGTACGGTGCACCACCATGCGGTGGGACCCCATGCGGTATGGCCTCATGTGGTGGGACACCGTACGGTGCACCACCGTCGACGAAGGTCGCCGGCCCCTGAGGGTGGAACTCTCGGGTTCATCCACCGTACGACTTCTCAGCCACCGTATGGGAGACCAATCACCGTACGGCACCAAGCTTCGGATGACCGCAGTCGTCGTACAGGTTCACTCCATCGTTCGACAGATAACCTCTATAAGGGCTCGAGACATTACAGTCCATAGGCTTGAAGGAGCGCAGTGGCGGTTTAAAAGAGGGTGAAAGGGAAAATACCACGGCACGGCAAAGATAAACAGTGGTGATGGCACGTGATGAAAAAAAAACGACGACCAGATTTAAAATCATTCAATGGAGTCTGGAGCCACGACACTGAAAAATTAGAGTGGAGAAGCAGGTTTTTGGCATCTTAAAATATCACAAAAATGATGTGCGCCATGGACTTTTGTGTGGTTTTGAAGGTGTTAAATTGGTGCAGGGAGCGCACCAAGGGCGCTGCCCCTGGACCCCGCAAGGGACACTACCCCTTGACCCCGTTGGGGCGCTGCCCCAGACCCTAGTTTATTTTTGAGCTACAATACACTTTTTGGAGTTGGGCGAAGGGCATCCGAGAAGTCACGGTAAGTGTTGGGGTTGTTCCGTACTGTGAGGAAGAAGCCTAAAGCTAAGCATTGGCGAGGAAGCCATAAGCCGTAGAGGGAGACGGATTTGGAGGTTGCGAACAAACAGAGTCTGAGGGAAGGCATTACAAGAATGGCGAAGTCATACGGCACCAATTATTCAGTTCAGTTATCAAACTTTGGGGAGTGTGATGGAGGATTTGAGGCGTCTCCTAGCCCTTGTGACAGACGGTTGTGGCCACCTCCAGGCATGAATGGTACGCTTTGAGGAACTCGGAGTATGTCTCGACTGGACGTGAAGTTGCCTTGGTGGATGCACAGAGGGCTCGGGAGGAGCTGACCACCAGGTTGGAGGCAGTAGTAGCGTGAGACTTAGCTCAGCGTACCTAGGAGTTGGATGCCGAGAGGGAAGCGCAGGTGGCTATCGAGCAAAAATTGGCTAGGGAGACAGTATCATTTGAGTAGCAATTGGTGGAGGCTGAGACTGAAAAGAATGTTTTGCAGACAAGTTTGGGTTAGGCACAAGAGGACTGTGATGTCAAGGGAAAAAAAAGAACTCCTTGCGGAAGCAATAATGGTGACATCCGCATTTGAGCATCAGATGGAAGCAATAAGTGTTTGTCATGCCACATTTTCCGCCTCTGCTATGCCGTCTTTGTCGCCCACTGAGCCATCATTCGTCGCTCATCCAATTTGTTCAAGGCGTACAACCGCTCTAGGAAACTCTCCATGTTGCCTAGTTTGTTGTCAATGGCGATCCGAAGACTCGGCACCATGAATTCCACTGGCACCACCGCCTCCTGCCCAAACATTAACTGGAAGGGGGTCTGTCCTGTGGTGACCTTATACGTCATCCGATACGCCCACAGTACCGACAGTAAGCGTTCCTCCCAATCTTCCTTCTCCACTCCGCAAGACTTGTAAATCACAGAGACGATTATTTTGTTTGTCGCCTCGGCTTGCCCGTTCACCCAGGATAGTAGGGGCTTGATAAGGAGTGGAATATCTTAAACTCCATCATGAGCAACCGTATTATGTGATTGACAAAATGTCCTCCCCGGTCACTCGTCAATTGGATTGGAATCTTGTACCGTGTAATGATTTGTTCGTAGATAAACCTTGTTGTACTGACGGCCGAATTGTCTGGTAGAGCCTGTGCCTCGACCCACTTGGTCAAGTATTCTGTGGCCACCACGATGTATCTGCACCGTCGAGCTCAACTTGCCTTCAAAGGTCCAATGAAATCCAACCCCCATCGTTCAAACAGTTCCTGGGCATTGGACAGGTTGAGGGGCATAAAATCCCTCTTCAGTAGCCTCCCCGCCCGTTGGCACGTGCCACAACTCGTCACCCACTCCCGGGCGTGTTGACGTGTCTAAAATCGCTGAACTTGCGACTTCATCCGGCCAACGCAGAATAGAATGTACTCGCTGAGTATCCTATCCTCTCTTGAGATAAGGAAATCCCTAATGCTATTTCTTACGTTTGATCAAAGGGGACAACCTCAAGGTTTCGTTTGTCAAGTCTTGACTGCGGGATTACTCAGTGGTCGATGTGATTTGCTAGGAGCACAAGGGGACTTACGATTTGCAACAAGCTAGTCTGCTGCGATTCTCGAATTACGAAATAAAGAGCAAAAGGAAAGGGTTAGGAGATCTAAAACTAACAACACAGGTATGCGGGTAGACAGGTTCAACATAAGCAATTCCTACTTGGCCAGAATAGCTCACAACCTTGCAGGAACGGTGCAATCTTCTAGGGGACTTGGAAGATTTTCAGACTGCAAACGCACGACTAAGCACCCAATTCTGGCGCAGCTCAGACAGACACCTGCAATTGAACTAAGCACAATCGAAGGCTCGGGCTAACCATACAAAAGGATACACAATTAGTATATCCTCAATGGTATGAGCCTGAATCTATCAAATACATGCACACCCAAAACAGAAAGATCTATCTAAAATGCTGAAAGAAACCATGCAAGTAGGATGAAAACAAGACAATAAACACCAAATCAATGTTTATATATTGATTTCAGCTGCCTATTACAACAATTTTTGCAGCATCTCTATGCAACTGCTAAGATCTAACCTATTCTAACTTCTAAAATCTAACTATCTAACAAAAATCTCTAACTGTCTAACGCTTTACAAAAGAAAGGCCTCTGCCTTTTATAGATTTTACAATACGAACCAAAGGCTAGGATTAACTGCATCCAAGGGTCCTGATCTGCCTTCTAGAAACTGGCAGCCCTAACCCATGCCCATTAAATTCTCACTCATCCATTCAACCACAATTTCAACTACCTGCCACTATTTGGCTTCAATTTGAGTCTATCAGGTAGTTGGACATAATTGACCACAACTGACTTGTTTCCCCTTTCTTTCAAAATATCTGAGTGGGACCTACAAGCAGTTTTACAATAAAACAATTTCAGCTTTTTAGAAATTGAATTCCTAGAATTAAATCCAGCTGTGTGCTTTTTCTTGAGAAGGCATAAACTTGCAGCATTCAGAGTGTTCTTTGGTCTTTGGTCCTGGTGGTGGACTTCATCTTTGTTTAGAGGCACGGTTCCCAATGTTTGGTTGCTCTCGCGCTCCTGCAGCACGTTCCCACATCTTTTTCTTTTCCAGTCTTCAGCGCCTGGCCTTGATTGCGATCCTTCTTCGATTTGCGTTCCAGGTATTTCTCCTGGTTCTCTAATGATGTCCTGCGACCTACGAACGATCAATTTCATTTCAATAAATCAATTTGAAAAATTAATTAATTTAATTTAACAAAAATTAAAATTTAACGCCTGGAGGATCATTTGAAAATTTCCCAAGTTTTAACGCTTTTACTCCTTCCGTGAATTTAGTTGTTCCTGGCAATTTCGGGCAAGAGGGGTGTTCGAAAAGTTTTTTTTTTTTTTTTTAAGTTCATACTTAGACGTTTTCGAAACTCTGCCTAAATGGCACTTCCGCAAACTTTAAGTTAACGCCTTGCTATTTTATTTTCACATTTTCGGGGGGTTTGAGAGCAATTGCAAGGTTTTTAAAACTTTAACATTTTCACCCCTTCATGGTGAATTTCGGGATTTTGGGCACTTTTCAAACTTTAAAAACTGACATTTTCACCCCTTTATGGCCAATTTCGGGATTTTAGAGTGTTTTGCAAACTTTAAAAACTTTCACATTTTCACCCCTTTATGGCCAATTTTGGGATTTTAGAGTGTTTTGCAAACTTCGAACCTTTTGAACATTTTGCCAACTTTGCTTTTTTCACATTTTCACTTAAAGGTCCAAATTTCGGCCCTTTGAGGCATTTTGCCAACTTTTCACTTTTCTAACATTTTGGCTAAAAGGTCCTAATTTCGGACCTTTTAGGTGTTTTGCCAATTTCGGACCTTTTAAGCCTTTTGCCAATTTTGGACCTTTTAGGTGTTTTGCCAATTTCGGACCTTTTAGGCCTTTTGCCAATTTCGGACCTTTTAGGTGTTTTGCCAATTTCGAACCTTTTAGGCCTTTTGCCAACCTTAAAAAAAAACTTTGCAAATTACCCATTATTGGCGAATTTCACAAGACTTGGTCTTATTTCTCCCGCACAGGCAGACAAAATTTAGGGTGGTCCCTTGTCAACTGACGGGGTGTGTGTGCAATACGCACAACAGGGCATCATTGTGCAGTGTCGGCCACCATAGCCCTGCCAATAGAACTTTCCTAGCCGTGGTGTCGGGCCCCATGTGCCCTCTTGTTGGGCCTTCATGTGCTTCCCGTAAAACACCTTGAATTTCTTCCTCCAGGACACATCGCCGTAGGACCTGGTCAGGTCCCATTTTATACAAAAGGCCATTAATGAGTTGAAACGTCTTACTCCTTAGTACGAGCTTCCTTCGCTCCCCTAGTGGCATCTCTCTAGGGAATTGCGATGTCGACAGATACTCCCCGATGCTTGTGTACCAAGCAGGAAGAACGACAATGCGGAATAAGTGGGCGTCTGGGAAGTCTTCATTTACTCCTTCCGTCGGTTCCCCTGACTTGATTCTAGATAGCTGGTCGACTATCACATGGCTTTTCCCAGGTCGTACAATAATGTTGAATGTAAACTCCTGCAGCAGCAGCAACAACCATCGGCTGATTCGCCCCTGAATGATTGGCTTATTCACCAGGTACATTAACGCCTAGTGGTCCACATAGAATGTGAACGGTGTGGCCAGTAAGTAATGTCTAAACTTCTGGACGGAGTACACCATCCCCAAGGCTTCCCTCTCTAACGTACTATAGTTTTTTTCCGTCTTTGACAGGAGTCTGCTCGCGAAGTATACCGGGTGATCTAGCCCGTGATCGCCAACCTGCGCCAGTGTGGCCCCTATGGCAAAATTTGATGCGTCGACGTGTACATGGAACTCTTTGTCCCAATTCAGATATGTCAGGATTGGCACACCTACCAATCGTGACTTCAGTTCTTGGAAGGCTTCTTCCTGAGCCGTCCCCCGGGCATGTCGTTCACCTCTCCTCATCAGCTTGTCCAGAGGGCAGGATACTTGAGCAAAATTTTTGATAAACAGCCTGTAATACCCTATGTATCCTAGGAAGGATTTGACTCCCGTGACATCTGTCGATGCCTCCATTTCCACTATCACCCAAATCTTGTCTAGGTCAGTCTTGAGTCCAGCCTTACACACTATGTGTCCTAACAGCTTCCCTTGAGGCACCATGAATCTGCATTTTTGGGGATTGAGTGCTAGGCAGGCTCGCCTGCATCTCTCCATGCATTCGCCAAGTGCGGCCAAATGTGCATTCTGATTACTATAGATGGACCAGTCATCAAGGAACGCCTTGAAGTTTCCTACTGACATCTTGTCAATTATGTGAAGGATTATCTGTTGGAATGTCACTAGCGCGTTGCATAACTCGAATGGCATTCGGTTATACGTGTACACGCCATCTTCCACTACGAAGGTCATTTTTAATTTGTCCTCTTCGACAATGGATATCTAGTTATACCCAGAAAATCCATCCATAAATGAATAAATTTCATGACCGGCCACTTCCTCCAAGATGCTATCCGTAAATGGTATTGGAAACGGGTCCTTTATGGTGACCGCGTTAAGGCATCTAAAATCCACGCAGATTTGGATCTGGTTTGCCTCCTTTTTAAGGGATATCACTATGGGCGACACCCACTCGTTGGTCTGCACTTTAAAAATAATCCCGGCTTCGAGCATACATTCAATTTCATCATTCACTCTCGCAGCATAGTTTCTATTCATTCTGTACGGCCTCTTCCGTACATGTACGGCCCCAGGTACGAGTGCAATTTGGTGTACGCACAGTTCTGGCGGCACCCCTTTGAGGTCCTTGCACGTCCAGGCAAATACATCCTTGTATTCCATGAATATTTTAAACGCGGCGGCTTTTAGGACTGGGTTCCAGTCGTCGCCAACCAGGATGTTCCTTGACTCTGTTTCCGTGCCGAGGTTTGTAGGTTTTACAAACTCTTCGTACCGGATTGGTTTCGTCATGTCAAGCCTATGTGTTGGTGTCTCGTTGACAGGAGCATACCCTTCCGTGTATTCCCCATACGCTGGCAGAAATTCATTTTCGTCCGGCTCCTCGTCAACCTGCAACATGTTGCACCCATACAACAGCTCGTAGTCTTCCATTTGCCAGTGGAAGAGCCCATTAAGGGAATCGGTCTCATCTTCTGAACATCCTTGGATTCCCAGGACGCCTTCCTCATCTGGTTCCCTTCCGTGCTTTCCTTCATCAACTCCGCCCTCGCCATTCGATTTCGATTCTGACGCGAGTTCTTCACTCACGAGTTGTGTTTTCAAGTCGATAATAAATTTTCGCTCGACTTTCTCCATGGACACCATGTTACGCTTCCAGTTGTGATTCGCTCTGGCCGCCACCAACCACCCTCTGCCAAGAATGGCGTCGTATCCTTTCTTGGCGAGCGGAATCACCACGAAGTCGAGGACAAATGGTTGTGTCTCGATGGTCACTTGTTGCGCCATGAGCGTTCCAAGAGGTTTGATACCATGTTGATCCGCTCCCAGTAAGTTGAAGGTTGACGGCCACAGTGTCGGCTTGCCAAGCTTCTTCCAGGTTTCTTCTGGAAGCACATTCACTCCAGACCCGCCGTCGACAATGGTGTCAGTCAAAATGGTGCCAAGTATTCCCATTTCTACCACCGCCAGGTGCCGACCACTGTATAGTGTCAGGACCAAAGGGTCTATTGGTGTTCCGCCAGGAACATCTATATTCCGGGTCACCCGACTCTATGGAGTTACTTGCACCGTACGTAGGAGTGTCGTATGTAATTGCAACATCGTTTCCAAGAGGTCCTTCATCTTCATAGGTACTTCAATCTGTAGCATTTGATTCAGGATATTTTCCTCAGCCTCAGAGCAGGAAGTACTTGCCGCTTCCTGAGTGTTCCCTTGTGCCAACATTTCCTTCGCCTCCAGCGCCCGCCGCTTCTCCGTGCGAGGGTCCGAGTATGTGGCCTTCTTTGCCTGTGACCGTGTGATTGCCAATGCCCATTCCTCAGTCCTGTCAATGTTGAGCAGGTTCACTCCAGACTTTGGGCAAGTTCCATCATCGTGGTCTCCAGGCCCACACCATTTGCATAGTTTTTGTGGAGTTTCTTTTGAGGTGCATTCCATGGCAAAGTGGCCCCATTGATTGCAGGCTCGGCACTGGATCATTGGTCGTCCCTTCGCATCATATTGGATCTGGCCCCTATTATTATTGTTGTTATTGGTCTTCCCCCCTCGCCAGTTGTTCCGGTATCTGCCAGATGATGCATTATTGTTGGCGGTTTGCGAAGTTCTGGCGGTCGGCTGCTCTTGCGTGAAGAGCACTTGTTGGCTCCTGGTTTTCATATTATAGGGACATTCCTTTGTCACATGTCTGGTAATCTGACAAATGTTGCAGAAAACCTTCTTGGGGCAGGACCCCTGGGTGTGTCTGTCACTCCTACAGTCCATACACCACACGTCGTTTTCTTCAGTCTTACTTGTACTCCCCTTCATGGCTTTGAATTCTTTCAGCATTCGTTCCATATCCTTTTGTAGCGCGTGCACCTTTTTACTCGATTCGCCACCGCTGCTGCTTTCCCTGTCAAAGTCTTCATCATCATCGGATGAGTATTTATTACTTTTCTTCTTCTTTGACGTTTTGTGTTCGCTCTCGAGGTCCATCGCCCTATTATAGGCGTCATCATATGACATCGGGGGTACAATTTTCATCTTCTTCCATAGGGAGGATTTCAACCCTTCAACGAACCATCGTTTCTTCAACCCATCTGCGGGTTGGCTTTCCATTTTACCCAGCAATTATTTCAACCTCCGACTGAATGCCCGTACTGTCTCCTTGGGCTCTTGTTTGGTACTGTATATCTCGGCTACGATTTCGTTGTCATCACGGAGCAACCGAAACTCCTCGAATTCCTTCTGTAGATTGGCCCATGTGGCCACTTTTTGGTTGTCAACATCGGAGTACCAATCTATGGCAACTCCGCGTAATGTGGCTAGGAACTGTTGTACCCAGTCATCCTGGTTTGTCACTCCATTGGCGGACCAAATGGTTTCACATGTACGACAGTGCTGTACGAGGTCTTCCTTGCTGTCCCCTGTGAACTTTGGCAATTTCTGTTTACTTGTCATCCCACCGCTAGGTCTCGCTCCTTTGATGCCTTGTGTGCTTGTACCTGGTGATCCGCCGCCTTCACCTCCTACACCTGACCCTCCACTCGTGGGTCCTTCGGAGAAGGTTGTTGACCCCGAACCGAACGAATTGCCTCCCGTACAGTACCCTTGTGTTCCCTCGGCACCTTCGGCCGTACCGTCACCTTCGGTCATCTCCCTCCGGTTGGTTGTCTCCCTCTGGTTGTCCTCCGAAATGGACAAGTTCTTTAGTAGGTCTTTGGTAGCGTCGATCAGGTTTAGATTTCGCCTTGTTTGTTCCACCAACTCTTCGCGACTTCTTATCCTATGGTGGTATTCTGGCAAACTGTAGAGTTCTCCTTCGGCACCCTCCGTGACTTCTTCTAGGTTCCCTTCGAGCAACCCTACAACAGTGTAGAGAGTGTAATTCTCTCCGTCTATCTCTGCCTCCGCAACCTCCCTAACACCTTCTGAGTTCCCTTCGAGCAACCCCTCGGTCGGTCGTCCGTCGACAAGCTGCCTTAGCCTACGCCTTTGTTCTATCTGTTGTCTGAGATTCAACGCTCTTTGTACCACTTCCCATTCGTCACTTTGTATCTTTCTATTTTTGTCTTTATCTAGTATATTGAGCATAAATCACTTCCGTACACAACAAGCACACACCATGTACACAACCCAAAAAAACTTTTATCACTTCATCCCTCGTACATAATGTATGTCACTGACATACTCATTACAATGGGGTGTTCTTATTTATTCTCTCTGACCATCAGAGTTCATGTATTGCACTCATCTTCTTGGCACTCCCTAAATTCCCGTAGAATTTGCTGCCGTCGATTCTCTCAGTAGATGTCTTCCCTTCAGTTCTGGAGAGCCAAAAATCCTTGTGCCAAAAGGTTAGGCAGTTCGCTCATCAACCGATTCACAGCAGCGCTTACTCCGAGCGAACTCCACACAGCATCTTCTGGGACATCTTCGGCGGTGGCTTCCCTCTGTACGTGTGTTTCGATTGCCGCCTGTAGGATGCAAGAGAAATCCTTCGTGAGTGTCTTTTCCCCCTCGAACAATTCTTCGGGTTCTCTGTCAGGGTCACTCGTTCCTTCTGGTAATGGTTGTCCCATTATCCGTGTACCATGTAGTACGTCCTTTTCCCGTTGCTCCCAGGTTTTTACTTAGGCAACGATGCCAAATGTTTTCCCCGTAGGGTGTCAGGTTAAGACATTGCATAAATGACAAAAGTACACAGAATATATGGAACTCACAAGTGTTCTATTGATTCATAATAAGCCAGTACATACAATGATAGCAATATGTTCCACTACGATAGCATGTCCAAAGACTGGAAACAGATACAATATAAAGGAGTCGGTCAGTTACCCGGTGCCAACTGCCGACAACCGACGGGTTAACTGCCGATGCTAACACAATTTACCTTAATGCTTAATTACCCGACAACAGATTCCTAGTTTAGACTAGTGAACCCATTTCACCATACTTTTCATGTAATAGGATTTTTCTCAAATGTTGACAAATTTTCTATAAAAGGCTTCCTTTCTTCTCATTACATCAATTGATTTTGTTAATGATTAAAATGAGAGGAGTTCAACTACTTAGACTATTTTTGCTTAATTTGCATTCTTACAGCCTGTCAACCATGAGGGCCAAAATTATTTTTTAAAATTAAAAAATGAAAGTAATCTGCACAATCAGCCAAGGTATTGCTTTTTGGTTGTGAAAGCACTGAGTTATGTCCATGGACATACCTGATCATTAAACATTTTAGCCTAGTTGTCCTAAGGCATAGACTACGAACACTCGAGCAAATTCAATTATTAAATATTTTGCAATAATTTTAACTAAATATTAAAGTATTGTGAACACAAGATATTGCCATATTTATTTTATATAGTTTTCATAGTTTAACCATGTCATCATCAATTATTCTTTATGTTATATGGTTTCCAAAAAATTAGAACCTTTTTGACAAAAACACTCTCGCCTTCTCAAACTTATTGAATTTTTTAACCTTACCACTAAGTTTTCTTCAAATTTGTCCCTAAGAAACTACTACCCCATCTCAACTACTTGTAACCTTAATAGGGAGAGAATTGGAACGTGTATGTTGAATTTTTTTTCCTATTCACTTGTGCCAATTAATTTCACGTTTAATTTTGTGAGATGAAACAAAGGGTGGCATCTAAATATAAAGAAATAACTTATGTTCTTGATGGATTTTTTCCTACTTTCTAGCTAGCCAACTAGAAGGAATTGTATACTATAAAAGACTTGACCATATTAGTCTATTCATTTATTGTTATTACAGGTGGTGGCTTTGGATTTCCTCACCATGCATTGTGGAAAAATCAGCTTAGAATTAAAGAATGCCAGCATCTCTTCCAATAGGACTAAATTCATCAGCTCAGTCATCAGCCCCTCCTCAAAATAGCTACCCTTCCAATCACATCACAGCTCGCCCTTTGCCTTCTACAATTGGCAAGCAAAGAACAAGGCTAGGGAATGATACAGGCATGAGACAAGTAGACAACAAGGGCAGGCAGAGATAGGAACGAAGGGGGCAGGGAACGAGGGCAGGCAGAGACAGGAATGAAGAACAAGATAATAATGATACACGCATGAGACAAGCAGCACTTGAGACAATTTTTTGTTGCTAGCAATCATGGGGACAACGCAGTAGAGAGGGCCCCAAGTTTTCAAAAGTGAGCACATGAACCCAGAAAGTATAAAAGTTCTGTGGGTCCAACAATGCAAGCAAAGACTAAAACAAAACAGGTCGGAATCTTTCCCTTCTTTTAAGTTTCATATTGTTTTCTATGCATGTTCAACAAAACAAATCTCAAGAGTTGGGTTTGATCCTTTCTCTTTCAATGATATGATAAGCTCGGTTAAACTACTGAACATTTCTCAGAACTGCATAGACCAAAAAAACAGAAACACATGGCAAAAAAATCAAGGGTTTCGGAGGAAAACATGCTCCCAAATTTTGTAGGATCAATGAAACTGGCACCAAGATGTTTTGAATCTGTGCGCACACCCCAAATTTTACTAACTGGTCCTTTGCTAAAAAGGCATTATCAAGAGGGTTTCACCAGTTCTGATAACCAAAATCTTTAGTTAGCAAAGGAGTTTGCAAACGCAAACTCGAACAGGAGTTTGTTTGAATCTTGGAGCCATATATTGCCAGAGTATCAAGTAAAAGGTGGAGACACAAGTGAGAAGTTGGTTTTTGTTAATGCAAAATAGTTTAGGGGGATCTTAAGGCGTAGGTAAATCCGAAAACTTAGACCGTCTCAAAGAAGAAAACTTGTCATGATTTTACCAAAAACAATACAATGACCACTGAAAAATGCCTTAATTCAGTAGAAGAGCAAGCAAGACAGAGTGATGTTAAGGAAAATAGGTAGTTGTTTTCAAATACCCAGGGTTCTTAAGACTCGGCAAAGCAACATCAAAACTGTTGTAGCACATAAAGTGGAAAAAGAAGCAAGATTTCAAGAAAATTGAGACTCATACAGCCCCACAACTACGCCATTGTTATGGTCCTCAAAGTTGTATGTAAATGAGCTTATGAATATGAAAAAACGGAATGACTATATAGAAGCAAAGGGGCAGCATGAAAATATTAAACTGAAGCAAATTGTAGAGTCTAGCGAAAATATTGAAAGAGAAAACAAGTTTCTCAAAGATCAAATAAAAAGTCTACAAATCAGTATGGAAAGAGGACAAGGAGAGCTGAATATTATGAAACATGAGTTAGAATAAGTCAAAGCAACACAAAAGATGGGAGAAGAAACAATGAATGCAAGTTGCATAATGCAGTTGGAAAATATTCAAACAGCAACTTCAAGCATGGAGGAAAGAGAGAACAAACTAAGAGTTCAATAGAAGAGGCCAAATCCTAGTCACAAGTTGTCAAGGGGGCATCTAATGATCAAAAGGAAATCATAGAAAAACAGATCAAGAGGCAAATGAAAGAGGAAAAAAGCAAACAAGACAAAGCCATGAATATCATCATTAAAGGTCTGAACGACTACAGAGAGAAGGAAAGGACTGATATTTTAGCAACAGACTTTCTCAAGGACCAATTGAAGTGGACAGGTGGTATCCAACAAGCAAACAGGATTGGAAAGAAAATGGAAGATGGGAGGAATAGGCATGTAAGAGTTGTCCTGAAAAGATGGAAGATAAGAATGCAATCTTAAAGAATAGAGGGTTGCTTAGAGGTAGCCATAATTACTTTGATGAAGACTTGACACTTGCCCAACAAGATGAAAGAAGGAAGGAGTGGGAAAAAGTGAAAACAGCAGGAGAAGCAGGAAAGTGGGCATGGCTAAAAAACAACAAATAGGAGTTTGAGGCCCCACAAGAGTTCCTTCACATAATAAGCTGGAATTGTAGAGATTAACCATGGAGGAGAGGACTGGGTTTGGAGACCATAGCTAAGGGGAAGGACATTATCATTCTCACAAAAACACATGAACGTGATGGCTGTAGAGTGCCAAACTTTGAGGGATACAATAAAATTTCAAATTGGAATGAAGGGACTGAAACTGGTAAAGGACATGGAGGGATCACAGTTTTAGTAAGAGAAACGTGGGATGTAGTAAAAGTAGAGAAAGAAGATTCAAATAAGCAATATGTATGGATGAAAATTGTAGACAATGAGGTTAATATCAAGGTGGCAGCATGTTACTTTGCTCCAAAAAGCTCACGAGTATACAAAAAGAGGAACCTAGATAATGAGGATCCGTATGCAACATTGAAAAAAGACATTTCTTATTTAGCACTTCACGAGAAATAATTTTACTAGGGGACTTTAATGCAAGGACAGCCAATAATCAGTCAATTCAGTCAAGTAGAAGAGAAGAGGATGACAACAACCCTCTTTGGTTAGAGGAAAGTGAGAGTCAGCCTTTGAGAAGGACTTCTCAAGATGGAAACAGAGGTGTCTCTCATTTTGGGGTGGAGTTGTTGGGTTTATGTAGCTTATATGATATGGTAATCTGCAATGGTATGAAAAAACAGCCAAGATCCAGAGGTGTTACTTGCAACACTTACAACGGGCAAAGTGTGGTGGATTATGTGATTTGCTCTCAATGGTCTACTCCTAGGTTGATGGAGTTCACTATTGAGGACTGTCCTATTGGGATGGAATCAGATCATTTTGCCCCTCTTTGTTAAGTTCTTCATCCATACAAACAACCAGCAAACAGGGCAGACTATGCACAAGCATAAAAAAGTGCATTTGCAAGGTAAAATTCTTGTGAATCGTAAGAATGGGAGATTTTTACCGCAGCTCTTAAATAGCACCTTCAAACAGCCAAAAACAATATATGCAAGGAAAACAATGAAGGACCAAATCAGCAGCAGTATGCTGATCCCATTAATTCACAAGGCACTAAAGGGGTGCAAAAGACTCCAGCCTAAGAAGGGGGCTGTAAACTCTTTTCCAGCTAACCCTTGGTTTGACGAAGAATGCATGGCACCTAGAAGATGTTACAAAGATAATGAATCAAACAAGGAAAGCAAAATCAATGATGAGATTTTGATAAAATGGAAAAAAGAAAACTATGTGATAGCTAGAAGGAAAGAGCTAATCTCTTTGGGCAAGCACAACCCCAAAGGTTTTTGGAGGGAGGTTCAACAATAAAGAAAACAAACAGAGAACAAGATCATGGATGCACACCAGTTAGATTATGCAAAGCTCCTTTAGTAGTAAGCACATGATAAAGACAAACCTCCCACAATAAATAATTCAAAAGAGCTCCTTTTGGTTGAAGATGTCAAGCAAGGTATAAGAAACTTGGCAAGTGATAAAGCTCAGGACATTGACAGGTTGCAAGCTGAATTTTTAAAAAGGGGAATAGAGTTCCTTGCTCCTCAAATTAGGAAATTTTTTAACGAAGTTACCCAAAGAGACTTTTTGGCTGAATGGACAATAAGTGTTGTCATTCCTTTGCACAAAAGTGGAGATGTTAACAATCCTTCTAACTATCGTACTATTATGATCAACCCACTACTTGGAAAGCTTTTTGGGAGTATGATAAGAGCATAGAATCAACAGTTGGGCAGAAAGAGAAGGTAAAAGAGCGAAAGGGCAAGTAGGTTTCAGACCAAAGCACTCCACCATTGATCATTGCATCACTCTTAGACACTTTGTTGAGAAGGTATGGGACTCGCAAGAGCAAGAAGCCATTTGTTGCTTCCTTAACTTCAACCAATATACAATCAACGTGATCATCAACTAGTGAAGAATGTAAGGAGAAGATTCCAAAACACAAAGACAACTCACATGTTGGTGAATGGATGGAAAATGTTGTAGAATGGTTTCTTGCACCCACCAATGAACAAAAATAATATTATGCTGGCCAACGTGAAGAGAATGCATTGGGCCCACTAACAAACATGCTTCATATTCATTGACAAAACAATTAAATAATAAGCATAAGGAAAACAAGATATAGAATGTGTTTTTGACAATATTTGTTTTATACAATGCAATATAAAGTTGCTATAATGCAAGAGAAGAATGATAATGCAACAAAAATGGCATTCCAAAATGTTAGATGACTGTGCTTGGATATAAAGAGAAACCTGGATTCCATAATAATTGTGTGTACCCTTGTGAAAATACAAAAGAAGACATCCACAGTAGAGTTTAACAGAGCAATTCTCTATGCAACTCCAAGTAACCATCACAACTATGATATAAAGACAATGCACATAAAATTTGGCTTGGAGGAAAGGTTAAAAAAAATTACTATTGAAATTTGTTAAATAGAATTCATTTGCTCCAAGACGAATGCAATATAGAAAATTGAATAGTTTTATATCAAAAAGAAAAAATATTACAATCCTCTTTTTATTCTGGAGTAAAGCTGCTTAAAATGAAGACATTATAATATTAAAATATTTTACGATCCAGAAAACATGAGACATCTTGAGTGATCAATGAATGCAACATCTCTTCACCCATTGGAAAACCTTTCATCTTTAAATACATCAACTAATATTCCCTTATATTCTTAACCATAGTTAGAAGACTTGGCTAAGACTTGGCAAACTGATATTTTACTCGGACTTGGACTCGCTGCTCAAACTCAAGGTAATTGAAAAAACATGAATATAAATATTTTTAAGGATTTAAAGCATTTATCATGCACCTTTCAATAAATAAATTTTAAAGACACAATAAACTAATCAAATAGAAGCTACTTTGATCACATACACAAGTATAAGTTTGATTACATGACTACAAAAGTGGATTTTAGCTGAAGGAAACAACATTTTTAAATATAGAAATATTGTCTAAGTGTTTTAGGTGTACCAAAGTTGTGGATTATGACATTTATGGAATCAAAAAAAAATCACAATATGGAGTCATGAAGTATGGTAGAGAGGAGCTTGTATCGCTCAATCCAGGATTGCAAGCTCTATGTGGAGTCATGTGCTTGTTTTTCAAACAATTCTCTACATGCTACTACAACAAAAAGAGCATTACGTAGGATCAGAATTGACTCACGAAACCAAAAGTTTAAATATAGTCCAATTACTTGGGATTTAATTGGGAAAAAAATGAAAGAATGAAAAAATGTTGCTTTTCCATCCAACATGGCCCAAAATGATTTTTATTTTCTGATTTTTTGTTTTTCTTAAATTAGAGAGGGGGTCTGGAGGCAGAAGCCCCCAACAAGGTCAAAAGGCATCACCCTTCATGGGGCCCAAGGGCATTACATGTCAAGATACAGAGCGGAGTTAACAAGCAAAGGCCTTCCCATCAATTTCAAATTAAAGTCTTTAAGACCACACAGACCTTCATGATGCATGCCATTTTTCATTTTTTTATTGCTTTTAACTAACCTCCAAGAGTCCTCCAAATTCTTCAAAAAATGCTTGACTTTCACAATTTTACATTTGAATGTTTCAATTCTTCTTCTTTTTCTAATTTTCACACTTGACTTGGTCAAGTCTCAGCAACAGGACTCACCAAATACTTAAGTCCCGAGTTTCTGGACCTCAATTCATTCTACCTGTCTTGGGACTTGCAAGGTCTGGACAAGTCCTAGTGAATCTTGTAACTATAGTCTATGTTATTGAGTTTTAACCACTGCCGAATAAATAGTCTAGACTCTATATAGAATTGCTTATAAGCCTCACAATATAGTTTGGGCAGGTGTTCAAAGTCCCCTCACCAAACTCTTCCTTAGTCATGCCAGCCACTTGTAACACTTAACCGAAGATCCACAAAAGTCTTTCTTCAAAAAATAATCTGCAGCACTTTTCCAAGCAGTCTAGGCTCCAACATCCGTAATGTCATTTCATACAAACTCAAAATGATAATGAGACATTTATACTAATTTCCATAAGATATTTTTCAAACGGACCAGTAATCCAACTAAACACAATGGAAATTACAAAAGTCACTCCCATTGTCAGCAAGTGACTTTGGACCTTACTATTTAGCAAAAAGAAAAACCTCACAATATATTGTAATAAGACAAAAGCAAACAATGAATTTCACTTTTTACTGAAGAAGCTCATTGACCTAAAAAATAACATCAAACAAGAAAAGTAGCATGGAGCTAAAGTTATATGAATGCAAATAATTTCCAAAGATGGTGAAGTTATTAAACTGCACCTCTTGTATGCCCAGGAGTATCTAGCACACACATTTCCTGGCCTCCGAACATCCACTTTTCCCCATCACTTAAGGCCAAATCAATCCCAGGAATTCGATCTTTATCAGCAAAAGGCCCAATCACCTGCATATACCAGTTTGTAGGTCCATCACATTTATTAACACGTCATCACAAATTGAAATAATGCATTAAGTTAACAGCAATAATGTCATAAACTATGCTTTACACAAGTAACCATTTAAGAAAACTTATTGTACTTGTAATATCAGCTAAAGTCATAAGTGCTGTGAAAGCAGCACTTTCAAGAGGTGTAAGTAACAAGGATTGTGCTTCAGAAATGTTTTGTGCTGTACAATCCAGTTGATACTAAGTTCAGAGTGAAGCTCACAATAAATTCCTCTCCACCTATATCATCATTCATAATTTCATAATATATAAAGATGATATTATTCAAATTAAAGAAACACCATTATCAAAAGTTGAAATAATTCAGATAGCTTCCTAAAGGGATATTCATCAATACTTCAAATGTGCTGTCTAATTATTTGTTTCTTTCAAAAAAAAAAAAAACTGATCAAAAAAAGACTATCTGAATCACGTACTTTCTAGTTTCTGCAGACAAGCTGAGTGTGACTACAAAAATCCAAAAAATACGAAACTAAAATGTCCTTCAGAAACAGAAATAAATATTTCAAACGGGTGCAGATGTTGAAAGCCACCTTGACATCAGCAAGAATAAAGAATGTAGCTCCATGAAAAATAATCCACCCATTCTGAAGAAGATGCTCTGCTAGAACTACCTTAAATGCATTCAAAGTCACAACCATGCTTAACATAGTAAATTCTTCATGTATGTCAAACGCAAAACCGCTTGCTAAAGTTAAACATATCTATGGTCCAAAGTGTAGATGCCTGTAGGTCAATGTCAGAATCGAACTATGTTAGCATCCATGAGAAAGTGTAAAGCAAAGACACTAGACAATTTTTGGGGGGAAGAAATACTTCTTATGGTATGTCATAGAATGTTAGAATAATGGCAAAGTCACTAGAAAAATAGAAATTGTAAAAAGTGAATGCACTATTACATTACTAATTGCTACATTCAAAAACAAGATAAGATATAAAACAGTCTCTGAAACAGCCTAACTTGAAATTCTTTAATATTATGGAAGTTATAAAACTTCTCTATTATTCTAATAAAATAAATTTATAAGGAAAAGAGAATTTACATTACTCACAACAGGATTCAAGGAAATTTTCTCCCTAAATAGACCTAAAAGCTTGTAACCATGTTGGAAAGGCAATCCACACTCCAAGAAATATAGAACTTCTGGTGAGTTAGTTCATTGGCAAAGCACTCCAACATGCCAATGGGAGATTTTAGGTTCAAGTCCTAGCTATTCCTGCCATTCAACACAGTATTAGAGACAGGCTAGGTGAGCTTGATGGGGAGAAGGGAGGTGATGAACATGTATTGGAATGTCAATCTACATTCCAGGAAAAATACAACCTGTGAGGGGCTAGTTGGTAGCTCAGTGTAAGAGAATCGCAGTATGCTCAAGGGAGATCCTAGATTTGAGTGTTTTACTGTTTCATGTGAAAATTCTGGGTTCAAATCATAATTGTTCCATGCTTTACAACAACCCAAACAGAAAATGACTTGACATCTTTGTAATAAAAATTTGCTTCTAACTGTAACAAGAACATCCAATTCTTGCTTGAAAATTCTAAACTTCCCTAAACTTTTTTGTGCAAGTAGCCTTGCATCTTGTCTTACACGAGAATCCAATAGCAGTCAACTAAATTCTGTGGCGCAAAAAATAATTCGCATTTTCCTAATCATCCATGTGCCTTAGACTAAAGATCCTCACCCAAAGAGGGAAGCATTAAGATTTTGGCAGGACACATGGTTCTGAGTTATATAACGCATCAGTCATTGCATCCACATTACTTTCTCAGCTGGATTCAAGAAGAAATAACAGGACAAAACTGATGCAGAACTACTTAAATGAAGATCAAACTATGCAATAAATTCTTTATCCAAATTATGATGATTTGCAGTGCATAGTTATCGTTATCCTGATTGCATATGTTAGCCAAGTATAAGGTACCTTGGCACCATATCTCGCCTTTAGCTCCATGTTCCCTCCAGTATGATCATAATGATGATGGGTATTCAGAATATACATGAGATTGTACTTTCTTTGACTTAAGGCATCTATTACAGGTCCAGACTCAGAAGGATCCACTATCCCTGTAGTGCCTGAGCTTGAATCGTGCAATAAATAAGCATAATTGTCTTTTAGACATGGAACCTACATCCAATAAATTATTGATTATTGTATAGCCAATGAAAAGGTAATTTCCTTGCAAAATAGAGGAAAAACTAAAGCATTTACATAGTTTTCATGAAAGGGGCAAAAATAAAGAGAACTCTAAACTTCTGAAGAGAAATGAAACAAAATAAAGAGAAAATTGATTTATTTCAGTAAGTTAGAGAAAAAATAAAGAAAAGTTTGTAATTCAACAAAACAATAATAAATGCAATATTATCTCCTTTTTTAAAGTTTGTATTACTTAATCTTATTTCTTTATTTCGTTATGCACAATGGGTTTCTATTTTATACACCTTGGGCTATTGTTCCATGCATAGTATTAGTGTTTTAATTCACACCTTTCAATGTGACACAAAACAGAATAGAATGTACTGCACTATGTTCTCCAAATTAGTAGGGGAAGGTATCTTTGACTTGGAATTTAAAAGACTTTTCAATATTGCAACACAAACAGAATTTAAGACCTATCTTTTATTTCTCAGTCTAGCTCATGAAGCATTTTCAGCATATCTCACTAAATAATAAGTTTTTCTAGAAATTTATCTACTCCAGAAAGTAAACTAAAAAGACTTAAGGATGTTTATGGTTTTCAATAAAAAGCAAAGATTTAAAACCATAAATTGAACAAACTAAGATTTGATAAACAAACACAAATTATGAATTAAGTGTGAAGGACTGCGTACAAAGCCACAAATACTTCTTCCAATAATTTTAACAATACAAAGTTTTTAAAAGTTATTTAACACACAACTCACAATACGAACAAATATTTTAACAATGCGACATATCAGCTAAACTGATCGCTTAGATTATTATATAACTAATAAAATATAAGCCAAAGTTGATAATATTTGCATGAGAAAAAAATTAAGAATAGATTTGCCTAAAAATAGGAATCTTTCTTGAAACAGCCAGCCAGGCTAAAAATAAGGATAGCTACAAATAGCTACCCAGCATCTCCACTAGAATTCCTTGGTAATGCAATCTCCTGCAAACTTTGAAGGAACTGATCCACCTTGACTTACCCTAGTACCAATACAGAATCTAGATGCACAATCTAAGTTTGATGAATAAACTCAGCTTCAAAAATCAATTTCAAAGTCTTTTAATTCTTTTTATGCCTTCTAGAAGTAATCTACAATTGTTACCAAAATATAATTTTTGTCTACTTGCCAGTCCTTGCCAAATTTTCCAATTATTAATTACTGGAATTCTCCTTGAACCTAATCTAAGTCGTGGATGGCTCCTTTATCACCAATATATTTACATGAAATTTATGTCACAAAACCAAAATCAATTTTTCCCACCTAAAATAATTTGGTTTTTTGCTCAAAAAAAATAGACAAAGCCTAATCTAAAATGATTAATGAGTAACATCATGTCTTTTTAATCCTTATTCAATTTTGATGCCTCCGCCTGGTTAAGTTTTTTAATAGTCTTCCCATAGGACAAAAATTTCTCAATCATGCATTTTCCTGTATCGCCAATCCCCTAAATAAACTTTTTCATATTCGCTATCAAGTACAATTTCTCCAGCACTTTAGTACCTTGATAATAAATGTCTTCAAGCCACTTTTCCAGATTCTTCTCATACACGACTAGCTGATCTAGCCACTTTTGTTCATTGGTAGAGTCCAGAACCATGGGCATAAACATCATGGGCTCCAAAGTGGATTGTAGAAGATGAGAAATGTACTGTGTGTTGCTTAACCTCAACTTTCAAGGCTACCTTATCTTCTCCATCTTTGATAGCCTTCTCCTTAAAGTTACTTATGACCACTTCCAACATGTTCACATCCCCATGACAAGTACTTGGCCCCAAATCTGTCCCAACAATTTGAAAATCAGGGGGTTTTAAAACTTGAATGGATTTATCTTCAAGTGAATGATTGTTTCATTAATTAAACTTTCCTTTGCAATCTTGGTCATCCTGGATTGGTGCTTGGATTTCTTTACAACTAAGTCTCCCACCACTTTATCAAGTATGTAAAAGTTGATTTGATATGAAGACACTTTTCTTTTCCTCACAACCTCTTTTAACCATGTAGGAACTTCCAACTTTCTTCTACACTACCAACTTCATGAGGTCCTTGAGGAGGAAGAATATATTGCACTATAGATAGTTTCCAAGGTTCTGATTGAAAATGTGAGAAGACAACCTCCTTTAAGAAAGGTTCCGTAACCAGAGATGGAGGAGTAGAAGTCAAATAGACTGCTCAAGTTGAATCAATGGGGTCATACCAATCCTTTTCTTTTGGATCTCCCTCAGAATCCCTTCTTTGAGATTACTTTCTCTTTTTTCCTTCGCCTTTTCCTTTGTATCCTCATTATTCATTTTTATTTTTAATATTTATCATTAGCTATGAAGGAGGAAGTGCTTTTCCTGGTGGCATCCTTACAAATGGGGTTTTCTCCTTCCAACTATTGATTTTCTTGTTATTTTTTAACTCAAAAGGAACCTACCATGCTTCAGAACAAAATTAGCCCTTTCTTGATTTAAAGAAATTTCTTTGTTAGACCAATTAATGTAATGTCCCGTTTTTTAGAAGATTGGATAATAAAATATAATTTAATTCTAAGGTTAAATATTTCCAAACAGAGGAATTAAATAATGATTAATTATTATTATTACCTCAAAGTTAAATTAAAGGTAATATAAATAATTAATAAAGTGACTTTAGGGGAGATTAATTTAAAAGTAACTGTGTGGGAACTGCCGAGTAATATTATTTAAGGAGACTTTGGGTTTGATGTTTGGCATGGAATGATTTTATATGGTCTTGCATTATTTTCTGAGGAGTCATTCAGACTAACAGGCTCAGAATGGAAACCTTGGAACGTCATTTTCAGCAATGAAACTATCTGCCCTAGATGATTCTGGGAGATATCATTACAGATTTCTCAGTGGGGCCTATAATGGAGGATTTTTACAGAATTTCTGATGTCTTTGGTGAAGACACATTTTGTTTAATGGAATATTTGCAGAGTTTCAATATTCAGGAATAAGAGATATTTATTTTATTTTCAGGAACAAATGATATTATACCTGGAAGAGTTAAGGCTTTTATATGGTTGGCAAATATTTCTAAGGTTTAAGAAAATGTGTAGCTTGTTATTGAACGCAGTTCGATTATTTTAATATTTAATGATTGCCAAAGGTATCTTGGTTTTAATTAAATCATTGAGATGTATTTCCGGCATCTATAGTTGTGGTGATCAAATATTTATAAAGTTAATATTTTTGGGTGCCAATATTCATTTAAAATATTTTACACAGGAGTATTTTGGCACAGTGAAATATTGTGGAGAAACTTTGTTATTGTATTCTCATCGGCAAATCGTTCGATACTATTGAAGTTTTAATTCTAAGCTGGGCATAATAATAATTTGGCAAATTCGTGAACTTTGGGCGATTATTCCTCTTTCCGTTTCATGAGAGGATATTTTTGCTATTATTCCTAATATTTGGCATATAACATTAAGGTTCTTGTATTTCAATTGTAGCTGTGAATATTTGTGAAGTTTGGCTTTGCTGTATGGCTCGCATAAAAGTCCATCAAAAAATGTATTAATTCTGAATATCTTGTGTGGAAATAAATGACAGAAGAGCTTCAGGCAGGCCATTCAGATACAGAAGTAGTTCATCAATAATTATGCTTCAAATTTTATGAGAATGATACCTTGGATGGCGTATGCGTGAGAAGGTGCAACTAGAAAGTGTATTGGCGGTGCAATCTTCTCCAGTGTTTGGTATTCAATGCAAGGGTGGTTATCGGGCAAGTAGTTTATTTTCAAGGAGCATTATCATCTAAACATATATTCACTTGGAAGAAACGGGTATTCACACCGTCAGAAGATTATGACTGTTGGTAGTCAGTCAACAATGAATGTGTAAGTCTATTGTGAATAAATGCAATTTGCAAAGTGAGAGAGAAGCTGTGATATTCTTCCTTGCTGCAGACTGTGGTGACCAGCAAAGCTGAAGTCTAATTTATTCCTGTTCTGGTGAATAGATGATTATAAGCATTGAGTACCAGAGTACAGTAACATCAAAAGGTCAGAATTCATATTCTCTATATGTTATTGCAATCTTTCTGCCTTCTGGTAAATTGAAGTTATGATTATAGCTGTGTAAAACTATGTGAGTGGACTTCATATGTGCATTGAAGGACAGAATTCATATACCCTGTTCTTTCTAGTAATCTCTTTTAATAAGATACACTCTGTTCAGTCAATTCCATAACTCGATTTGGCTATGTACTTGACTGTCCATACATGTTGACTTCATACATTATCATGGTTGAATATTGTCAATGGCAAATAAATGTTTTCAAAAGCATAGTCAAAACATAACCAACAACAAACACAACTTTGTCTGCCCACAAACTGTTTGATGGAATGTCTGAATGTCAGATCAGTGAGTAGGAAGAGAAAGTGCAAGATTTTGGGGAACAAAATAGCGTGGGTTATTACAATTAACCAAGGTAAAAGGTTGTTGATCTATCTTATTCTTTACAAACTATGGAGATACGATATTGGCCTCATCATCTAAAATTCCCTCCATATCCTCCAATAGAAAATTAACAAACAAACTGACCATTGAGTGGCTAATATCTCTTCTTCGCACCTCAAACGGAGCATATATTTGGTCCCCAACCTTGATTGCACAACGCCTTTCATGTCGTAAGTGCATTTTTCATAGAGGAACTTGAAGTTGAACCTAGCCATTTCCTTTTTAATGAAATTGGAATCCATTGTAGCTTTGCACTTGTATATTCCCAATTGAATTTGGAAATCAACTCCTGCTCTATGCCTTCCTCTCAAGATAAAGTGTATCTCAAAAATTTGACAAAGATACTCATTGAAAACTACTTCATCACTTGCTATTTGTTAGGAAGTTAAGTAGCGGAACAACTTCCTACACTAACCTTGAGAGGAGAGTAATGCAAAACAATTTACAGATCCTTAGAACAGTTACAAAAACTTAACAAAAATAAACATAAATAGCATGCATACCACAACACAATGATTTATGTGGGGAAAACCCTTTTGGGAGAAAAGCCCCACACTCGAAAAGTCGCCCAATATATTATTCAGAAATCAATAACAAATAAAAATATACTTGTAGAGCAAGCTTTTCACATGAGTATCACCAACCAGAGATCTAGAGGTAATTCAATAGCTATAAGACTCTAACACACAAAGGAGATACAATACATGAAACCGTCAAACGGCAAAACCATGGGCTAAAACCACCCAATAAAGTGACACACATCTTATCTCCAAATCCTTGATGCTCTATGATGTGTCAAAACACACATCAACACGTGTACCTCCCTTTTACAGCTCGTTTATGTCTAACGCATTTTAATATTTCCTATTTCAAGAGACCGAACATCCGGAAGCCATAACTTTTGAACCGAGGTCTGATTGACGAACCATTTGAAGCATCGGAAAACTCACGAGATACTCTTTCAAGCTAACACCAACTACACTAGTTATGGACACTTTCAGACCATTTTGGATCCTCTAAAGCCCTCAAAATTGACTCCAAAATTTTTGTTCGCAACTTTCGAAAAAGAAAACTTTAACCTAGACATCATCTTCCAACAAAAATTTACCGGCATGCTTATCTAGCCAATTTGAAGCAAAGGGGAAATTTCGAACCAATTCGTGCTCTAATGAAAACTTACTAAAAATAGTAACCTTATGTATATGCAAGGTAGAGACACCATTCTTCTAACATTCTCCCACTTGTCGAACACCTTGTAAGAGCAAAAAGAATATCTATCCAATAATTTAGTTGCCATAGACTCCGAACACCATCTGAACTTATTTGTGTTCACAGCCTTAGTTAAAGAATCTGCAACATTCATCAAAGTCTCTACCTTAACTAGGTGCACCCTACCATCCTCGACCATATCTTTGACAAAATGATATTGAACATCAATGCGTTTGGTTTGGACATGAAATGTCAGGTTCTTAGCTAGGTAGATCGCACTCTGTCTATCACAATAAATTGTCACTACACCTTGTTTTATTCCAATATCTAAACACACTCTCTTAAGCCAAATGGCTTCTTTACAAGCATGAGTGGCTGCGACATGCTCTACTTCAGTAGTTGACAAAGCAACTACAACCTATCACTTACTCATCCAACAAATTGCACCACCAAATAAAGTAAACACATAAGCACTGGTGGATCTTCTGCTACCAACATCACTTGCCCAGTTTGAATTCACATAACCATGTATATCAAGAGAAATCTCGTTTCCTATCAAATTACCATATTAACAGAATATTCGGAGGTACCCTTCAAATATTTGAAGACCCTTTTAACTGCATCCCAATGAATTTTACCAAGATTAGACATATATCTAGAAAGAACTCCCACTGCTTGGGCAATCTCTGGTCTAGTGCAGACCATAGCATACATCAAACTTTCAACTACACTATGGTAGGCACTCTTCTCATGTCTTCCATCTCTGATAGGGATGAAGGACAATCTAAAACAAATAATTTTGTTCCAACTATAAAAGGAACACATAATGGTCTACAATCCTGCATTTTGAACCTCTGTATAACTGAATTCACATACTTACTTTGACCTAGCCATAGCTTTATGTTCACCTTGTCTCTTCTAAATTCCATCCCAAGAATGTGTTTCGCTACACCAAGATCTTTCATTTCAAATTTAGCAGCAAGCTAGGACTTTAGTTCTAATCATACCTTTCCCTTTACCAATGAATAACATATTAAACATATAATGCAATGTACATGAAAGAATACCATCAAATTTATAATAAACACAATGATCTGATTTAGAACGCTCAAATCACAAAATCAACACATGCATCAAATTTCTAGTACTACATCCTAGGACTCTACTTGAGGCCATACAAAGATTTCTTCAATTTACAAACCAATTTATTTTTACCTTTTACCACATAGTGCTTTGGTTGTTATTGTCACAAAAGTTTGCACCCTTGCTGAGCTATCAACTCAGTAACCTTGTGAAACATGGAAACAACCTCAAAGTGTAGGACCTTGCACGATGGGGTTGAATCTCCGGAGAAAGTCGGCTTCCTTCTCAATCCAAGTGCAGGTGTTGAACCAACTCAACACTACAAATTCTACTTCTAAACCTGTCCTAACATCTTGCAGAGAAAAAGGGAAGAAAGAAATCCTAAAATGAAAGGAGGTGATGCACCAAGATAAGATATGTTTCTCTCCCCACCCAAATTTGACACAAAGAACCAATTGAAATACCAAGGAGATGCAAAAAACTTCAATAGCATGAATGACCCCAAATGCATGTATGGAGGTTAGAATTTACTAAATGTCGAAAGGGGAGAAAGTTTCCCACAAGTCGCACCCAGAAACAAGTTAACACAGCATATACGTGAAAAAAAGATACAAAACATACAGTTACAATGAAGGTAAGAAAACATCCATAACATGCATAAGTTGAAGGAAGGCAAGAATGATTATTTCAATTCATTCTTAGGCCAATGGCCAAACTTACAGTTGCAGAAATGCAAGAAAACATACAAATCTTCAAGAGAAGTGAAAGAGGAAAGAGTAGCTCAAGCCAATAAGGAGAGAACCCTTTATAATGAGGCTTAACAGCCTACATATAGCAAACCGGTCACAAAGAAGAGACCAATGGTCACGGAGGGGAAACCTTGACCCTGGCGTGCACAGAGGAATGTCAATCAAGGAAGGCAGGGAGGTGCACAGACCTGACATGGTGTGTATGCAAGCAAACTGGCCATACCCTCACAAGGAAATCTCAAGAAAAAAAAAACCTCTAAAAGGTGGATTGTCTGACACTCCAAAGTCAAATCATGAAAACCTGACATGAAGGCCATCAAGTAACCATAAATAAGAATGGCCCTGGACTCCACTGTTGGGATCCAAGAACACTGAGAGGGGGGCTGAATCAGTGTTCTACCGGTAAGATAAAATTTTATGCTTTTATAACATACGCATATAAACCGGTAAATGAAGAAAAATAGAAGCAAATAAACCATCCACATAAATGAACACCATAACACACAGAATTTATACATGGAAAACCTCAAGAGGAAAAACCACGGTGGGATTTGTGACCCACAATATCAGTTCACTGGCCATATGAAAGATATTACATAAAATGGGGGCCTGCACATGTAGGAAGGCACACTGCCTAGAGCACACTGCTCATCACTAAAGAGTCTCACTGACTACAAGCTTCTGCTGAAGTAAAACAGTAATAATGAACTCACAAAATGCATCTGCTATGCCAAAAAGAGTTCCGGTTATAGCTCTGCTCTGTACCGGTTCATAAACCCTAAACACTTCTACCAGTATCTCCTCTCCTCCAAGAATGCTTCACAAACCATCTGCAGATCATTGCATGATATAACATTCGCATACAAAATGATCTACATACATATCCTTCGCATTACACAGTCTCCTATATCCTTATTACAATCTATCATATCTTACATCACATAATGACCTTAACAAACTAACCTATATACCCTTACAAACAATATGCCTTATGTCGGCTTACAATACATTACAAAAGATATACAATGTCGGCCTTATACAATAATTACAAAATGATTTTGCAAATAAAACTTCCTTCGGTTCCAAAACCGATGTCGGCTTCACTGAAGTGCTGGATGTCGGTGTCGGTGTCGGTGCCGGTGCCGGTGCCGGTGTAACCCTGGATACTCCAATGTTGGTGTCTACCGGTGAATGCCTTCTAATGCCGGTATATGACTCCCTTCTAATCTTGTTGCCATCAATGACAACAAAATGAATCCGATGAGTGTCAATTGCTAGCAATCTCCCCCTTTGGCATTGATGACAACACTCATGTGAAAAATGGATTCCCTGCCGGCCCAACAAAAAAAATGACTTATGCTCCCCCTGAGCAATACATTCCCTCTGATATCCTTCCCATATTTTTTTGTCAGATATTTTCTAATATTTTTCACATATATACACTCCCCCTTTGGCATCAATGCCAAAGACCGATGAAAGAATTGAAAGAATTTGGTTCAGAACAAAAGAATGAATAGATACTGATAACTCTACTGGAGTTTGACTAATTTCAAAATTTCCGGGTAAGCCTTGTCGAGCAACTATAAGTATGTATCCCAGCAAGTTTTGAAAGTTTCAGATATGGATACAAGTCCACTCAGTAAGTGTGCAAGTGTTTCCTTCTCTTTGACTTCTGTCGGTGTGGGCTTAGCAATTATATCCATACATTCCCTCTTATATACACCCAATGAATCCAATCTTGGACTCACCAATCCTCTAAGACTCCTTGCTCTCCAAATGATCTTGCCTCTTTACTTTTCAAAAGCAAAAATTTGGTTCTCCAAGGACAAAATTTGTCCATCAACAGATGTTTTTAGTGAGGTCAATCCATCAAAAGAATTAGCAATGTTAGCTACCTTATCATGTAATTCCTTTAATCTGCTATCTACATTTGTTGTAAGAATTTCTATGTTACAACAGACCCTGTAGATATTTGTACATTGTTTCAAACAATTCTCAATAAGAATGAGTTTATCTTCAATTCTCTTCTTCTCTGTTTCAATGATTTGGTCAAAAGCGGCTCTTTTAGCCACAGTAAATCTCTCAAGTGTTGATAATATATATAGCATCGGTGGTAATCCTAAAGGCTGACTAACTGAGACCAAATATGTGAATGGCCTATCGGCCTTACATATTTGGTAAACCGATTATTTACTGTCACCATGCTTTATACACTATCGGTTAATTCTTATATGCATGATTAATAAGCAAACTAATATTATTTAAATCGGTATGTGTATAACCGATTTGGCCTTGATTAAATATTTGTTAAGTTTTGAAAGGGTCGACTTATGAAGAGACATAATGTTTAAAGGCCGACTCTTGATGAAAGGGTGCCACGCATATATATTTGAGAAGAACGATCTTATTGAGGAGGAGGATTATCGAATAAAAAAAGGTCAGATCGATATTATAAGATCAGATCGACTTGATAATAATTATAAAGGCAGAACGTTGTGTACAACAGATTGAACATACTGAAGGCAGTTTGAATTATACAAGACATACAAGCAGATCGATTAGAAGAGCAATCAGATCCGCCTTTACCTTCAGTCTGTGCATTATCATCTACAAATCGTGTTTGGTCTACTACTGATCGTATTACATAGCAGATTGACTTCATTCTTCAGCCACAGCGAATACATTAGAAGAGAAAACTTATTACGTACAGATCATATTTTTTGTATGGCAAATTAACTTGTTCATATAGCTTCAAGAAGTGAAGCAATACTATAAAGTCATATCCAGATTTGATATATATATATCAGAGATATAATTTCCGTGCTCGGGGGGAGACGATAACAGTATATCGTTTATGGTTGGGAGGGCAACAATGATGAGAATCATTGCCCGTGGTTAATCGAGCACACCCTATGATCACTGTGCATGGTCATCTTCTTGTGATCCTAGTATTGTAACAAATTTAACATGGTATCAGAGCAGGTTCTTGAAGAGCCATTGCCACAGTTAGTGCATCCCCTCTGTCTTGAGGAGGAGCTTGAGCTTAAGAGTAGAAAGATATGACAGGAGATAGAGATCATCTTTAGTTTGAGTAGAGAGAGATTCTTGAATCAGGTTATAATTGAGGACGATGCCAAGAATAATGAGAAGGAAGTTGGGGCCGCTTCTTTCTAGCTAGACTTTGACGATTCTCTTCATAGAAGTGACATTTCTATCTTCAGCCTTGGAAGCTTTGCATTTGTCAATGGCAACTAAAAAACAAGATCAGGACCTTCATTGGATGATAGGACCAAACTGATTAGATAAGTCTTCTCCCTACTACAACATTTATTTGATAGTAAATGGTGCATTGGTTATGCTCATGTTATTTGTCTATTGTGTGTATTGGACTAATGGTTGCCTTCCTGTTCATGAGACTAGAACTGCCCATGTGTAAGGTTGAGTTTTGTAGCCCTTAGCTATGATTACATACAATTTAAGACATCTAATTTATCATTATCAATTTTTGAGCTATGTTTAACAGTAGATTATTACAAGTGTATGTGCAAGTGCATGTGTGATTGCAGGGGACACTTGAAGACCTTAGTAGTTAAGGCTTGATTGCTGTTATACTACTTGCAAGGGTTGCAAGTTTATCCAAAGCCAGATGGAGCTTGGATAATGAGATAAGTATTTTTTCTTGGTTATTATCTCTTGAGTATTACTTTTATTTGCTTGTCGTAGCTAGCCTCTTATCAGTATTCCTATATGTACTATAAAAGTTGCTCTTGTTCTTTTCTTTGGCCCTCAGGGATGGGTTTTGCAGAAAAAGAACGACACATTAGGAATGTTGCTGAGGCATTTGTACAAGTAATGGCAACATTAAGGATTACAGAGAAAAGTTGAGACAAGAGGGTTCTCCTAGTAAGAGGGAGCGGACTTCTAAGTGTATGCTTCTGTGATAGAGGGAGCAGCCAGAGGTTCTGCTTCAATTGACTTTCGAGGATCTTGGTCATATTTGTTCAGAGGGAGTGAACCATGTCGAGATGGTTTCTCTAGTGATCAGTAGTCGGAGGACTCTATGATTCGTGGATGGAATCCCATGTGTGTAGGCTGGAAGGTTTTATGTTGTCACCTAGGTCGTGATATTCCTGTATAGATGGATACTTGGTGAACTTGGGATTCACCAAGAGTGATGCAAACTCCAACCTTTACATAAAGGTTGTTGATGGTGAGGCATTGATTTTGGTCCTTTATGTTGATGACTTATTTCTCACTGTGGCAGAGAAGTTCATCATTCAGTATCAGAAGAGTTAGCCTCTGAATTTGAGATGAAGGATCTTGGCCTTATGTACTACTTCCTAGACTGAAAGTTTGGTAGAAAACCGCATGAGATCTTCTTGAGTCAGGGGAAGTACACTATAGACATCCTGAAGAGATTTGGCATGATGGACTGTAAGTCCATGTCTACGCTGATGGATATAATTCTGGAGAAGTTGAGCGAGTCATCTTCCAATTCAGATCTAATTGATTCCTCTATGTATTGTTAGTTGATTAGATCATTGATGTATTTGGTCAACACCAGACCATATATCTGCTTTGCAGTGAGTACTCTTAGTCAGTTCATGTGTGGACCAAGATAGATTCATTGGGTTGCAGCATGTGTGGCAGCTCATGAAGCAGTGTGGCTTCAGAAGCTCCTTGCAGGATTGTTTGTACAATCATTGGAGCCTACAGTTATTCAAAGTTGTGTGAAAGCCTTCTGTCAATCTTGTGTTTCATGACAGAACGAAGCATGCGAAGATCAAGTATCACTATGTTAGAGATGTGGTGGAAAGGAATGCTATTCAGTTAAGATACATTAGTACTGATGAGCAAACGATAGACATTCTCACCAAGCCTCTCTCCAGAATAAAGTTTGTGTACTTTTGAGGTAAGCTTGGTATGGTAGAAAAATGTTGCCCTAGCTAGAATTGAGTCTCAGCAACATTGATCTGTTTTAAATAGTACTAATGTATTCTCTAAGATGTTTAAAGAGTAAACTCTTATTATGCAATCTTATTAATCTGATATGGTTCATGATTAGTGTCATGTGTGTGACTCCATGACAACATTGGTTCAGTGCCTGATGAGCCCCTGTGAACATTATTGTGTGGTGACGATCTCTCAATAGTGAACACTTGTACATCTGATCATTATTGTAAGGTGACGATCTTACAATATTGATTGATCATACCATTATGATGGATATCATGGGACTTGATATCTATGGATATGTCATAGTAGTTTATATCCCTAGAAGTAATATCTATGGATATACCATTATGGTGGATATCATGAGACGTGATATCCGTGGATAAGCCATGATGGTGGATGTTACACAAAGAGATATTCATGGTGGATATTATGTGACGTAATATCCGTGGACATGCCATGAAGTAATATCCTTGAATATGCCATAATGGTGGATATCATGAGACGTGATATCCATGGATAAGCCATAATGGTGGATATTACGTAAAGAGATATTCATGGTGGACTTCATGTGACGTCAAATCCGTGGACATGCCATGTAGTAATATCTTTAGATATACCATAATGGTGGATATCATGTGAAGTGATATCTATGGATAAGCCATAATGGTGGACATTACTTGAGGAAATCTCTATGGTGGATATCATGTGAGGTGATATCTGTGGATAAGCCATAATGCTTGATATCACAGTGAGGTGATATCTTTCCTTTCCACATATGGGAGTAGCCATTGTGGTCAAACATCACGATGAGATGAAGCTTCCTTCATTCACATGAGTGTAGACATTGTGTTAGTCATCACGATGAGGTGATGTGACTTGTAGAGATTGAGAAGGATTTCTCCCTAGCTAAGAGGGAGTGTTGATAATATATATAGCGTCGGTAGTAATCCTAAAGGCCGACTAACTGAGACCAAATATGTGAATGGCCTATCGGCCTTACATATTTGGTAAACCGATTATTTACTGTCACCATGCTATATACACCAGTCGGTTAATTCTTATATGCATGATTAATAAGCAAACTAATATTATTTAAATCGGTATGTGTATAACCGATTGGGCCTTGATTAAATATTTGTTAAGTTTTGAAAGGGCCGACTTATGAAGAGACATAATGTTTAAAGGCTGACTCTTGATGAAAGGGTGCCACGCATATATATTTGAGAGGAACGATCTTATTGAGGATGATGATTATCGAATAAAAAAAGGTCAAATCGATATTATAAGATCAGATCGACTTGATAATAATTATAAAGGTAGATCGCTGTGTACAATAGATTGAACATACTGAAGGCAGTTTGAATTATACAAGACATACAAGCAGATCGATTAGAAGAGCAATCAGATCCGCCTTTAGCTTCAGCCTGTGCATTATAATCTACAGATCGTGTTTGGTCTATTGCTGATCGTATTACATAGCAGATTGACTTCATTCTTCAGCCACAGCGAATACATTAGAAGACCAAACTTATTACGTACAGATCGTATTTTTTGTATGGCAAATTAACTTGTTCATATAGCTTCAAGAAGTGAAGCAATACTATAAAGTCATATACAGATTTGATATATATATCAGAGATATAATTTCCGTGCTCGGGGGGAGACGATAACAGTATATCGTTTATGGTTGGGAGGGCAACAATGATGAGAATCATTGCCCGTGGTTAATCGAGCACACCCTATGATCACTGTGCAGTGTCATCTTCTTATGATCCAGGTATTGTAACAAATTTAACATCAAGTGCCTATGGATCTGAAATCTGCTGCAGTGATTGAAAATTGTTAGATATATGCTCAGTTAGTGCCTTAAGCTTGCCGGAAGGGCTTGCTTCATTTTCAATCTTACAATCAGGAATTAGTCTGTGCAAAACTGTGATTGAGTGATCCATTATTCCTTTATCTACAGATCCCTCCTTTATTAGTTTCTGAGTAGCCATCATCATTAACTCAGTGAGACTCATCTCAGTGATTGATTTCTTCTCAACTTGAGAAGTGTCAATTGCCAAAAGCTTTGTCGGGGAATCAATATTAACTACCGGTATAGTCTCAATTCCCTTTACCTTATCCTTTTTAGCACCGGTGGCTTCGCCACTTGGTGCAGTATCAATTACTGTTGGTGGAGTATTATCCACAATATTGTAAGTACCCTGTACATTGCCTTGCTCAAAAATAGTTTATGCCGGTATAGACTGTACACTCTCCTTTACTGTCGGTGGTGTATGTATACTTATAGTTACTGTCGCTTTATTCAAAACTGGAACTGAACTACCCAGAGTACCTTTCCCTTTTGATTTATCTGGAATGGTGGAAGTTGTTGCCTTAACAAATTCTTCATGAGAGCTAAGAAAGTCTAGATTCTTTTGGAAGACTTTGGACCAACCCTCTCTGGTCTCATTTATAACCTCATTAACCCTACCCATCATTAGGCTTATTTGTCCGGGTTTGCTACTAAAAAATGTCCTATTAGCAACATCTATACACGTCTTCATTTCTTCCTTGTTTATTGAACCACACATACTCAAAAGTTCCATTTCCTTGATCTCTCTATCCCTCTTGACTGCCTCAAGTCTTCTAGCATCTAATTTATTGTAAAGTGATAGAGGAATTTCCTTCAAAATTTCCACTAAGGCTTTCTTATAAATATCTATGTGCAACAAAATTGCCTCTTCAATCTCATTTTGCTCATTATCCTCTAAATACTCATAGTAAATAGATACATTTTTCAAAATTCCATCCTTTGTTATTTCATCAATCAATTCAGCACAGGTCATTTTAGCCTTACCAGACTCAGTAGTATCATCACTCTTCTTTTTGTTGGGGTTTGTCGGAGTGGATGTAACTGGTTTTCTCTTTTGAGTAGGCTTCCTTGCCGGAGAAGGGGGTGCAGTAGGTTTTGTTGCCTTTCTTACAAGTTTCCTCCTTGGCTCCACCTTTTTCTCCTCTACCAGTGGCTGGTCTACTTTCTTCCTCTGTACCCTTCTAAATGCTAGAGGTTCATTGTCCTCTGGATCAGAATCAAAAGTGATAGTAGAAATGTAAGTTTCAGGCTTTTTCACCTCTGGAGCACTAGCCACTGCCGGTTCTCCTGTCGGTTTGGATCCAGAACCCATTTCAGTACCTATCCTATGAATGACATTCTGTACAAATGCAGACATCTTATCTATTTTCTTCTCTCTTCTCTTCCTGTTGAAGCCAGTTTTGACTTCAAGAGCCTTTTCTTCTGTACTGCCAAAATGTTTGGTTTTGTCATCCAATGGAGCATCTAAAGGCATCTTTGCATAAAGATCTAGAATGTTATCATCCACCTCATATCCAAGCTCAGTGACCCATATGGTCCTAGGTTCTACTGCTTCCATGAGGTTTTCATCGGTCTTCACCATAAAACAGATATCAGTGGCGTACTTCTCCACATGGTGCTTTGATATTCTTTCCCTCTATCTCATATTTTCCTGAAATGTTTTGAAATAACCCCAAAGCTTTTCATCTCTGTCGATACCAAGACCAGTGATTGCTTCCTTGATCTGCATACCTACCGGTATGTCATGAGCCCAACGCTTCTTCCCTAGACCAAGTAGCTCATTTATGAAGTAAAGCATTAAACAAACAATGAGATTTCCAAATCTAAAGGTTCTTTTCTTAACACCCTTGATCTTTCCAAGGGTCAACATCAGTTCACTTCTCAACCATTCACACAAGTCATACTTACCATCATTCCTCAGCATCTAATATGCAGCATGGATGCAAGACCTAGCAACAAAATTCAATCGGCTAGATTGAGTTACCTTATAACCGATTATCATGCTTGCAAACTTCACATCTGTGTCGTTGATTGTGTTGATCCTCATTGATCTTTCGTCATGGGTTGCGTCAGTGAGCTTCTCAACCCCTGTGTTGGAAATTTTCTTGCCAGGTTCTTGTTCGACTTTGGGTAAATCGGTGACTGCTTGAATAGCCTCCTTGGTGATCATGTAAGGCCGATCCAGCCAGATGAACTCGTTGTGAACCCTACTTAGAACGTATCTGATGACCTCATCTTTGAATTCCGGTATGTATAGGATAACGGTTAACCCTAGATCCTCAATGGCTTTGTATTCCGGCTTGATTCTTCCGGAGTTGCCCAGTATCACAGATCAATACATGCTTTTGATTTCCTTTGTGCCTAGATCCTCCAAGGTGTAGTGAATGTATGCCCTTACATCTTCAACATACATCATGCCGTTGGGAACCCTAGAGAATTCTCCCGCAGAGTCTTCCTTCTTAGCTATCAGGGGAACCTCCTTGAAAACGGGTCTCAGCCTATCCTTGACTTCGACAACAATGGGATTTGCAATGAAAGTAGGAGTTGATGATCTGGATGCTATTTCGAAGAAATGCCTGAAAGTGAACGTCGATTGGAAGATTTGAGTGCTTCTTAGATAATTGTTGGAAATCCTTTCAGAATGCCTTTGCTCGCTCTTAATTGCCCGAATCGCCTTTGCTTCGCTCTGGATGCTTGAATGCTGGGTGAGTGAAAATGAATCCACTCTCCCCTTTAATCGACGAATAAACCCTAATCCTTCACTGTCATAAATGCTTCGTGATCTACCCTACCGGATGCTGATTTCATAGTCTTATGCCAGGTGAACCTTCATCAATGATGAACACAACTCTCCAAATCTCTTCAGATCTCCTCCGGGGAATTTGCAAGATTTGCAATGAGTTTGCCAACCCATAAGGCTTATGCCTCAATTACCGGTGGAATTTCCTGTCGGTGGAGGAATGCTTTGTTCTACCGGTGGAGTTACCGGTGTTGTAGTATCTCCACTTGGTCCTTCAAATTTTCTAACCCTTCTCTTGGTGTGATCTTGTTGCATTTCATCTACCTTCTGCTTTCCTTTCTCATTTTCTTTATCATTGCTAACCGGTTGAGTTTTGCTTCTGCAGTACTTAGCAATATGACCTATTTTGTTGCATGCATAACATGTAACATTGTTCTTTTGAATTTCTTTGACATATCTGGTGTCATTCCTTGATCTACAGTGATTAGCCAAATGTCCAAACTTTCCACATGCATAACATTTAACATTCATTCTGCAATCTTCTGACTTATGACCATACTTCTTGCAATTTGTGCATTGACCGGGAACAGAATTGTAGTTTCAATTTGCTCTATTTCTACACTGCTTAGCCATATGCCCAAATTTATTACAAACAAAACATCTACCATTGAATTTATAAGCATTAGATTGCCTTACCCGTTTCCTCTGTTCTGATGAGTTCTGCACACCAGTTGTCTGATCTTTATTTGCAGTACCGGAGCTTTCACCTTGTACAAATCCAAGTCCTCTAGAGTCATCACTTTGCCTTTGTCTTTTCAACAAGTCATCCAATTGTGCAACACTGATCCTAAACTTTTCTTTGTACTCACTTGCAGTAGTCAGATCATCTCTCAAAGTTATTACTTGTCTTTCAAGTTCTTGTTCATTATTCCGAGATTCCACCAAACTGGTTTTCAACATATCATTTTCATGAGCCAATTTGTCACATTCTTCAGATTTGTTCTTCAATGATACAGCAAGATTTTCTTCCTTCTTCTTTCTATCCTCAATATCTTTTGACATCCTCATAGTCAGGTCTTGCATTCCATTCCTCGTGAGCATGTTTGCTTGACTCGGTTTGTGACATTGTTCCTTGAGTGCATTTTTCTCTTCATCATCCTGGTTTTGCAAAAGTTCCTTCCTCTTAGCTTGAGTTAATGATAACCTTTCTTGCAAGACAAGAATGAATTCATTTGCAGAATTCAGTTCATCTTGCAGTTTCAAGTTCTTCATCCTTTCAGCATCATAATCCTCAAGAGCCATCTCAAGTTGCTTCTCCATAGCCATGCCTAGGATCTTCCTCAAGCTGTTAAACTTCTTCTGAGGTACTAGGCTCTGATACCAATTGTTGGGATCCAAGAACACTAAGAGGGGGGGTGAATCAGTGTTCTGCCGGTAAGATAAGATTTTATGCTTTTATAACATACACATATAAACCGGTAAATGAAGAAAAATAGAAGCAAATAAACCATCCACATAAATGAACACCATAACACACAGAATTTATACATGGAAAACCTCAAAGAGGAAAAACCACGGTGGGATTTGTGACCCACAATATCAGTTCACTGGCCATATGAAAGATATTACATAAAATGGGGGCGTGCACATGCAAGAAGGCACACTGCCTAGAGCACACTGCTCATCACTAAATAGTTTCACTGACTACAAGCTTCTGCTGAAGTAAAACAGTAATAATGAACTCACAAAATGCATCTGCTATGCCAAAAAAAGTTTTGGTTATAGCTCTGCTCTGTACCGGTTCATAAACCCTGAACACTTCTATCGGTATCTCCTCTCCTCCAATAATGCTCCACAAACCATCTACAGATCATTGCGTGATATAACATTCGCATACAAAATGATCTACATACATATCCTTCGCATTACACAGTCTCCTATATCCTTATTACAATCTATCATATCTTACATCACATAATGACCTTAACAAACTAACCTATATACCCTTACAAACAATATGCCTTATGTCGGCTTACAATACATTACAAAAGATATACAATGTCGGCCTTATACAATAATTACAAAACGATTTTGCAAATAAAACTTCCTTCGGTTCCAAGACTGATGTTGGCTTCACTGAAGTGTTGGATGCCAGTGTCGATGTAACCCTGGATACTCCAATGTAGGTGTCTGTAGGTGAATGCCTCCTAATGCCAGTATATGACTCCCTTCTAATCTTGTTGCCATCAATGACAACAAAATGAATCCGATGAGTGTCAATTGCCAACATCCACTTGATGGCAATTCTGCAAAAAACATTAAATGCGCCCTTGTAGCTCCATGAATGAAAGTAGACAAGTCGCAAGGGTTGGTGGAGCATTAGAGCCTTGAGTGTTGATCACGTCAGTTGGAAGTGTTGCAAGTCATCGAAAGTCAGACGTTGAGTCCTTCCACAAGGGGAGAGGAGTTTTGGAACTTGGGGGTTTTGGGATTTCAGGGTCATCAAGGAAAAGGCTTGGAACCCATGGGTTCCAAGATTTCAGGGTCATGAAGGAAAAGGCTTGGAACTTGGGGGTTCTGGGATTCCAAGGTCATGAGGAAAAGGCTTGGAGCCTAGGGGTTCCGGGATTCCGGGGTCATGAAGGAAAAGGCTTGGAAACTGGGGGTTCCAGGATTCCGGGGTCATTAAGTAGAAGGCTTGAAACCTAGGAATTATGAGATTCCAAGGTCATGAAGGAAAAGGCTTGGAACCTGGGGGTTCTGGGATTCCAAGGTCATGAAGGGAAAAGCTTGGAACCTGGGGGTTCCGAGATTCTGGGGTCATGAAGGAAAAGACTTGGAACCTGGGGGTTCCGGGATTCCAGGGTCACAAAGGAAAAGGCTTGGAAATTGGGAATTACGAGATTCCAGGGTCATGAAGGAAAAGGCTTGGAACCTGGGGGTTCGAGGATTCCGGGGTCATGAAGGGAAAAGCTTGGAACCTAGGGGTTCCAAGATGTTCCAAGATTTTGGGGTCATGAAGGAAAAGACTTGTAACCTGGGGCTTCTAGGATTCCACGGTCATGAAGGAAAAGGCTTGGAACCTTCGAATCCTAACAAGACCACACTTAAAATTTCATGATTCCATTGGTTTTGTCCTTGATCAATTGGGGCAACGCCGGTCCATGGAACATATCTATAATCGGTTCTCACTAATGGACCAAGGATGTCATAAAATGACAACATTTTGGCGACCTTTGCGGGATGCTTGCCTGCTAAACATGGAATCTAGAAGCCTTAAGCATCCATTGGGCACTGAGTCTCTGGAAGGACCCAAAAACATGTGTGTGCCAACACTTCAAGGGAAACTGGAAACTAGGGCACACATCCTCCTAAGGAGAACGTAGCAGGTGCAAAAGCATTTATGAAAGCTAAACAACCTGTAATCTAATATTTACATTGATTTACAACAAGAGGCAATTGGTGCATTTGCCTCTATCAAAGATGAATCTTTTAAAGGAGCTAATGTTCTTCATACCATAGTTGCATTCACCACCCAACTGTAGTGGTTGAAGTCTCTTGTATGCATGCATCAAATCATACATACCGCTTATATGGTGAAAGAACACTTCACCATTCACCTTGCCACCATAAGGAAGCCATAGAATGTAGGCATCTGAGACATCTAGGGATGCCTCAAACATGCATACAGTAGCAAAGGGGGAGTATTTTAGGAGTAAGCTAGCATCAAAAGAACTACCCCTTGCAAAAGAGAAGCCATCCTCTTCATACAAGGGGGTATCATTATTTCCACAATCACTGACCTCCTCCAAGCATGAGTTGAAACCAAAAGAAAAGGCCTCAAACTCACATGGTGATGAAAAGTATACCATACCTCCTTCTTAACCTACACAAGGGGGCTCCTCGTGCACATCAAATAGAAAACTTTGAAGCTCGAGTATACAGTCAATTTGAGCAGCAAGAGAATTACTCTTTCGACATGTATGTTGTCGCTCAACATCACCATCTACGATATGTTGGTCCCGAGTGAAAAATTCAAGCTCATGTTCATTGTCCCTAATGCAAAAAGAAACATCTTCACCTTGAATGAAGACTTCATATTCAACATCATCACATTTCGGGACAGGGGAGAACCAGCATATATCATAATCACATGTGTTGATACTTAGCTCAACAACACCAACCTCAAATTTATGAGGCACTTCATAAGAAAATTTAAAATCTTCAGATTGCCTCTCTATTTTTATTTCTTCCTCTTGGCAACCAACTGCAATAATCTTAGGTTCATGGCATGATCTTTTCCCCATACCACCTATAGCAATAACATCATTTTTTGTGGCCTCCTCAACATGTGTAGCAACAACCACATCCTTTGAGCATAAAGGAGCATCAATCTCCATCCTATCCTCTGAAAATGAAACAAAAGTAGGTAAGACATCAAAAATATTTTCTTCTTCACCATTCTCATCATAGGATGAGATATCTTCTGAATGATCAACATCATGAGTTGAGCTAATTGGCTCCTCCATGTTGTCCTCACATTCTCGATCAATGCCCTACTATTGTTAATGATCTTCGAATTTCCTTTGCAGAAAGTCTAAACCTTGATCTTGTTGAGCATAAGGAAGCTCACAACTATCAGACAACACCTCCCCTCCTCCTTGATGATGAATCCAATCAGCTTTCCAAACAACAGGTCCACCTTTGAAGAGTGAGATAGTGTCAAGGAAAGAACATCGATCTGGTTGGGAATGTTGCAAGGGAGGTTGTACAGGGGAAGGCTCTTGTAAAACAACAGCTTGAGCTCCTTTGAAACTTGAAATTTTACCCTAGGAGGTTTATTTGAAGGCTTGGAAGGTCTCCCTTTCTTGAAGCTTGGGATTACAAATTTGGGAACTTTAGGGGCAAAACTCTCTTTGTTGGCTTGAGCTACTCTCTGCTCTTTCACTTCTCTTAAAGACTTGTAAATTTCTTGCATTTTTGCAACTGTAAGTTTGGCCATTGGCCTTATAATGTATTGAAATCATCATTCTTGTCTCCCTTCAACTTATGCATGTGTATGTTTTCTTACCTTCATTGTAAGTGTATGTTTTGTGGCTCTCTCATGCATATGTTGTGTTAACTTGTTTCTAGGTGTGACTTGTAGGAAACCTTCTCCACCTTTTGACATTTAGCAAATTCTAACCTCCATACATGCATTTGGGGTAATTCATGCAATTGAAGTATGTGAATCTCCTAGGTATTTCGATTGATTCTTTGTGTCATTTTTGGGTGGAGAGAGAAACATCTCTTATCTTGGTGCATCACTTCTTTTCGCTTTAGCATTTTTTTCTTCCCTTTTACTTTGCAAGCTATTACGACAGGTTTAGAAGTAACATTTGGAGTGTTGAGTTGGTTCAACACCTGCACTTGGATTGAGAAGGAAGTTGGCCTTCTCCAGAGATTCAACCCACTTGCGTAAGGTCCCATACTTCAGAGTTGTTTCCATGTTTCACGAGGTTGTTGAGTTGATAGCTCAGCAAAGGTACAAATTTTTGTGACAACAGTTGTGTCATATAAATATCTTCCTCCAAATCACCATGACGGAAAGCAATTTTCACATCCATTTGCTCAACCTCTAAAACATAAGCAGCAGCAATAGAAAGCAAAATTCTAACGGATGCCATTTTTGCAACAAGAGAATATATCTCACCATAATCAACACCCTCAACCTAAGAGGAGCCTTTCGCAACCAGCCTTGCTTTATACTTCTCAATACTTCCATCTGAACCAATCTTTTTCTTGAGCACCCATTTGCAACCAACAAGTTTGCGTCCTTCAGGCAATGGTACAAGATCCCATGTATCATTCTTTTTCAAAGCTGCCATTTCTTTTTCCATAGCAATCTTCCACGATTCTACATCATTCATACCTAATGCCTCTTCTACAGATCTAGGTTCATGCATATTAGTATTCAAAGAAATAATACATCTCCAATCATCAAGCAAATACCTTACAGGTGGTTGTCTATGTCTTGTAGACCTTTGAACAAGCTGAGTTGAAGTTCTTCCTCCTCTTCTGAAGATTCATAGCTAGATGAGCTCTTCTCAACTTCTAGTCTATCTAGGGGTCTCAATTCAACTCTTTCAAGCATAAAAGAAAATTGAATCACATCTTCTCGTTTAGTCTGTTTTGGATGAAATGTAACAAAAGGAGGCTTAGTTTCTCTAAAAATTACACTTCTACTATGTATTACCTTTTGTGCAACAGGGTCGCAAAGCTTGTAAAATTTCACCCCATAACTGTATCCGATGAAGATACATTTCACAGCATCGTTCTCCAACTTTGTTTGCTTCTCCTTTGGCACATGTGCATATGCCTCGCAACCAAAAACTCTAACACATCTCCATGAAGACTTATGACCCGACCATGTCGCCATAGGCATTTTGTCAACAAGAGTTGATGTAGGAGACCTATTAATCAGGTAGCAAGCAATGGCAACAACTTCGGCCCATGAATTTTGTTCTAGACGAGCACCACTCAACATAGTCCTAGCCTTCTCCATCAGTGTCAAGTTCATTCTTTCTGCAACTCTTTTTTGTTGTGGAGAATATGGAGTTGTCTTTTGTCTATGAATGCCACAATCTTTACAAAATCTATCAAAATCATTAGAGCAAAATCCGTTGCCATTATCAATCCTCAAACATTTTATTTTCTTCCCCGTTTGCAACTCAACCATTGCTTTAATTTTTTTAAATCAACTGAAAACTTCAGATTTACTCTTTAGAAAATATAGCCATGTACTTATGCTATAATCATCAATAAATGAAACATATTATGTGGATTTTGCAATGAAAGGAACCATAGTTGAACTACTCGCCAAAAGCAAAAAATTGCCAAGGCTCAAAAAAAAAACTTCGCAAAAAAGTCAGCAGCTTAGAAAATTGCTTAAATTTTATTAAAAATGCATTTTTTTCGCAAAATTCAATGAGATGCATCCAATGAGTCAATAAATGAGTACACAAAAGAAACAAGCTAAGTCTAGATATATTTAATTGATTTAAATGCAAATTGAGTACAAAACTACATCCTCATGTGGAATGCTAATGACTGGAAGCAAAATAGTAAATAGTTTTCGTAAAACTAAAAGTAAATACATCAATACAATTACATCTTCCTCTTCCCAGCTCTAGTAAAAACTAGGGGAGAGGTAGAACTCGAGGGTCTAGTCCTAGGAGTCTATTGTGGTTGTGCCTCCTCGCTCGGCACGACTAGCTATGGCTCAACCTCCATCCTGGTTGTAGCTCTGCCTCTAGCTGCTCGTGGTACCGGCAATTACTCATCATCATCCTCATCCTGCTCAATATCATCCGATTTGAATCCAAATCCACCCCCCTCCTCCATAGACTGCCTCTCCAAATCATAGATGTCATCCTTAGTAAATAATGGAGGCTGCTCTTGCAATGGCCAATCACTGTAAGGATCTATATTATCCAAATCAATTGGACCAGCTCGTGTTTCCTCTACCTTCCTTGTGCGCAACCGAAGATTATCTTGCACAAAGACAAGGTCATTGAGACGTTTTTGAGCTAACTTGCTCTTCTTCGTGTGGATGGCCTCGAACAAGCTCTAATTGCACTCACAACTTGATGAACTACAAGGTTGGCATAAGATTTTAAGGGCAAATTTTTGGAGGTTTGGGGTATTTCCACCCCAACTTCGTGTTGTGACCATTTCACACATCGCCTCATCGGGATGGGGACCCCCTCTTCTTTTTGGGTTTTGCTTTCTCTTAGCTAGGTTTTTCTCTGCTTGCTAGGTGTTTTGAGTGAGTTAGTGGTCGCCTGGGTTGAGTAGGTTAGGGTTTCCTTCGCAGAGCTCACCTACAGTTTCTTTCAAAACCAAATTTGACCTGGGCTTGGGAAAGTCATGTGTTGCCTGCCTTGAACCCTGATGTAATCTTAGAGGGATCTTACCTTTCAGGAGATGGAAAATGTAAAGATTGTGCAAAGAAGTTAAAAGGTTTGAGTCAGGATAGGTCAGGGTTGTTGGTTTTTTGGTCAGAGTCTTGTCTTCTGTCGAGTCGGAGTCAATTGAATGGAGCTAGTAAGCAAATATAGACTTGAATGACAAAGAGAAGATTCAAGGAGGTGAATTTAAGGCATGATGGATGGAAAAGGTCAAGAAACTTGAGCTAATTATGAATTTCGCTGCTGACCCTTCCAAAGGGTCCAGAGCGAAATTTCACCAAGGACCCAAGATTTCACCTAAGTCAAAGAGTGGTTGAGCGAATTGGCAAGGATATGGAAGGATATGCATCAAGGGGTGAGTCTGGGGCAAAGTCAAGTCAATTTTAAGGGAAATTATGCCTAGAATGGGAAAATCGCTCCTGACCCTTCCAAAGGGTCTAGAGCGAATTCCTCTACAGGACACTCCACCTTGACCCAAATTAGGAGCTAACCCATTCCCAAGCTTGAGTGAAGGCAAAACACTTGTTTGAGTGAATAAATGTGGAAAACGAAGATAGGATTTGAGCTCAAGGAAGAAAATTTCGCTCCTGACCCTTCCAAAGGGTCCAAAGCGAAATTCATAGAAGACCCTATTTTCTTCACAAAGTCTCCAAATGAATGCCAAGTTGAGCTTGATAAAGATCAAAGGAGGCCTAACAAGTTATATCCAAGCCAAGGAGAGGAGAAAGGAAGTAAGAAATGAGCCTAAAATGAAAATTGCTCCTAACCCTTCCAAAGGTTCCAGAGCGAAATTTCCATATCCTCTACCTTTCTCTTTAACATGACCAAATTTGTAGCTCCTAAGGCATGGTTTGAAAGACTTTGATGCATATTTGCCTTTGAAAGGAGGTTTGAGGCAATGAAACGGTGAAAATCAACCTAGAATGAGAATTTCGCTCCTGACCCTTCCAAAGGGTCCAGAGCGAAATCCTCATTTGACCCTCTATTTTGCCCATGGCATTGAAAAATGAAGATTTTGAGCTAAGTAGGTGGCAAATAGACTTGATGGTGATAAGGGGAGGTGAATTTGATCAAGTTTGAGGGTGGATTGGATGAAAGAAGTGTGAAACCAACCAAGATTCGGAATTTCGCTCCTGACCCTTCCAAAGGGTCCAGAGCGAAAATCCCCATAAACACTATTTTCTTCCTTGCTTAGACTAAAGACCTTGTTCCTTGGACATAGTGGGGGTAAATGGACATGTTCTTGCCTTAGGAAGTGAATGAAAGCATTGAAAAGTGAGGATTTTGTCCAAGATTGTGAATTTCATTCCTGACCCTTCCAAAGGGTCCAGAGCGAAATTCTCCATAAACCTCAGTTTCTTCCTTGATTGGACTAAGATCTTAGTTCCTTGGGCATATTTGGAAGTAAATCAACATGTTTTTGCCTTAGGAAGTGAATGAGGGCGAAGGGAATGAAGAATCAAGCCTAAATCTTGGATTTCGCTCCTGACCCTTCCAAAGGGTCCAGAGCGAAATTCTTGAAAACACCTATGTCCCCCTTAATGAGGTCAAGACCTTGGATCTTATGGCGTGGATGGAAGTGAAGTGATGTGTCCTTGCCTTTTGAGGTGGATTGGAGTTGAAAAAAATGAAGAAATGAGCTCAAGACATGAATTTCGCTCCTAACCCTTCCAAAGGGTCCAGAGCGAAATTCCCAAAATCTATTCTTTCTTCCAATTTTGTGTCAAGACAAACCTTGATCTAGGTGAAATGAGCTTGGAGATACCCCTAGGCATGCCTTTGAATGGCTTGTGGCCACTAATGATGAAGATTTTGAGCTCGAACATAGATTTCGCTCCTGACCCTTCCAAAAGGTCCAAAGCAAAATCCTAAATAGGTCCTGTCCCTAGCCATGGTTTTGAGCGAATTTCCCCTTTCAAGCCTTCCTAAGGACAGAACAAGTATTGTCTTCATGAGAGAAGAATCTAAAGGTGAAAAGCATGACAAAGCAAGGTAAGAAGAAAGTAGAATTCAAACTAAAGGAAGAAAATCGCTCCTGACCCTTCCAGAGGGTCCAGAGCGAATTTCTTCACCAGACACTATTCCTTGCTCAAGTTTGAAGCCCAAAGGACTTGTTCTTAATGACCTAAGGGATAAAGAATGAAGCTAAGTGAAGGAAAACAAGTAAGACATAAATTTCACTCCTGACCCTTCTGAAGGGTCCAGAGCGAAATTCTCAAGATCACATAATTTGCTCATAATGGAGGCTAAAATATGAATCCCTAGGCTATAATTTGGACTTAATCATAAAAATCGCTCCTGACCCTTCCAAAGGGTCCAGGGCGAAGTCCTTTGAAATCCCTATATTTTACCTTGATTGAAGGCAAATTGCGAGTTCATGATGGCAAGAACATTAAGAGGATAAGGATCAAAATGGTGAAATAATGGAAAGATGAGTGAATGGAGTAAAGTGACAAACATTAAATCTTGAAGACTACTTCAACATCTCCTAGACTTGCCTATGTCTCTTCAAAAGATTCACAAGCAAGTCACATTCAAGACACATTTTTCCTCTCCTGAACTGCTAATTGTTGTGCGTTGCACACGCTCCCTATCGCCAACAAGATCCCCTTTCCTTTTTTTTGGTCTTTTCGCCTTCGCCCTGTTGAGTTCCGTGTGGGGTGTCTCGTGTCCTTTTGAGCATGCCCGTAATCAGTC